>NC_064408.1:26480000-26842500 GCF_023375975.1 Astyanax mexicanus
CTGTATCACTGTACTAATGAACAATATATATTTACATTGCACATTTTTTATTTGAAAGCCAGACAATTTTGTATCATCAAGTTTTTGAGCCAAATTTAGTTGATGATAATGTTTATAATCTTTATGATCTTTACTGCCACAAAAACCATGGGTACAAAAAAGGACTTTTACTGAAAGGTACTTTTTTGTGCCTCAATATAAGGTACAGCCCCAGCGACAAGCTTTGTACTCTTTTAAGTACAAATCTGTACTTATATTTCTTAGAGTGTACAGGTTCCCCTGTGTAGATAGTGTTCCTCAATTTTCGTTTATGTAGTTTTCTTGTTGTACTACAAAGAGAAAAGAAGATTCACACTCATAAACCTTTAAATAATCCTCTCAGATATATAGATACATCTTTAAGACCCTAAAAACTAGTGTTTGATATGAACCAGTGTGACCACACACACCTAGTAGAGCTCTAGAGTAGGCGGGCAATATCTAAAGGTGGTTTGTGTTGGTTTTAAAGCCTCTCAGGGTTAGTTAACTCAAAAAACTCGCAGTCATTTAGTTAGCTATTATTTAAACGGCTCAGCTCAGCTCTGCCTGAGTAAAACCAAAGCTGAGCTGTGAACCCTGCCCTAGTTTTAACATGATAAACTATATTATCAGTATAAAGAGTAATTAAGACGTGTGTAGGCTGTACTTACTTATCCAGGGCTTTGGTCATCCCGTTTCCCATGGCTGCATGTTGTGAGAGACAGACCGCTACTGTTTACTCGCTGCTTCCCTCTCTCTTCGTTTCCTTGTTTTGAGGTAACTGGAGCTCGGCAGGTGCGCTGTTAGCTCATGTATGCTACCTTTGTCCCTCTCAGTCTCCTCCTACGCTCTGCTTTCTCTCCGTTCCCTCGGCTGACCTTGAGGTAGAGCTGGTGAACGTTTAACCACCTGTATCTGACGCCTGTGCAGGCTTCTGTGCAACCCTTAAATATATATTTATATACATTATATTTCATATTAAAAGGCTTAGTAAAGAAATAATGGAAATACTAGTGCATCTCTAATATAATATCATTGAAAAGTTACTTTATTTCATTAAGTATTTCATTAAGAATTATGTTTAAAATGTGAATCTCATATATTATACAGAATGATCTGTTTTAACTGTTCGCTTAACTGTTGTTAATGATTATGGCTTACAGCCAATGAAAACCCATAAATCAGTGTCTACAGAAAATCGAATTATTGTATAAAACCAATTGGTACTTTTAGCAGTTTGCCAAGTCCTGCTGGAAAATGAAATCTGCATCGCAAAGTTGTCAGCAGAGGGAAGCATGACGTACCCGCTGAAACTGATTTTGAACTTGATATAACAGAGTGGACCAACACCAGCAGATGACATGTCTCTCCAACCATCACTGACCATCAGTAGATTTTGCATTTCATTTGAAAAATCAAAAGATCTGGAGGAAGAGTGGAGAGACACACAGTTCAAGCTGCTTGAGGTCTAGTGTGACATTTCCACAATCAGTGATGATTTGGAGAGACATCTTCTGGTGTTGGTCCACTTTGTTTTATCAAGTCAAAAGTCAGTGCAGTGTTTTCACGGAAAATCTTACAGCACTTCATGCTTTCCTCTGCTGACAACTTTTAGGAGATGCGGATTTCATTTTCCAGCAGGACTTGGCACATTGCCCACACTGCCAAAAGTACCAATTGGTCTTGAAGACACTGATTTTGGGGTTTTCATTGGCTATAAGCCATAATAATCAACAATAAAAGAATTAAACATTTAAATAGATCACTCTGTGTGTAATACATCTATATAATACATGAATTTCACATTCTATTTTTTGAGAAGCACTAGTATTTGTCAGTAATGGCACTTACTCTATGATGCACTGTCACATTTGCACTTTAAGATAACTTGATAAGCAGTGGGTATTACATTCTTATTTATTTATTTATTTATTTATTTATTCATACAGTTTGTGACTAGGGGTACACAGGGGTGAAGAGACGACACTTTGATACAATGTAAAGGAGTCAGTGTACAGCTTGTATAACTGTGCAAATTTGCTGTGCCCTCAAAATAACTCAACACACAGCCATTGATGTCTAAAACTCTCACAACACAAAATTCTTAACTTTTGCAACTCAGGATCCACTTAACCCACAGCAAAACTTTCCCAGCCCCACAGGAATATTTGATTTGCTGTTTAACAGCACAACCATAGACGTCTCATTTTCTGTTCCTTTGCATGACTTTATTTATTTTTTTATTTTATACATTTTATACATTATTTTATACTATTTAATTTAACTATGCAATGCTGAAAAAAGTGGTTAAACAAAAACCTGAAAAAAACTTTGGTATTTGGTATTTGGCCTACAGACATTGATTTCAATTTGCTATGAGAATTTGATTGCAATTATTGACAAGAGCATTAGTAAGGACAGAATGTTGGATAACCACCCACACTCCTCATCATCAATTTGCCATTTCATTCATGAAGTAATGGATGGATCACCATCATTCTAGAACACAGTTCCACTCCTCCACAGCTCAACACTGGGGACTCTCTAGCCCACACCTGGCATGGTACCAATAGGTTTATGTTTATCTTCTCCATTCTCCAGTCCTATTCTGGCAATATGGGGACTAGTGAGTGTACATTTGCACATCTGTGTCAGCAATAAATGCAACTTAAGGTAGCTGAATGCATTAATTAGAAAGGGTGTCCACAAACATTTAGACAAAACAAGTATAAAGAAACATGCTTTGCATTAGTTACTCTCTACGATTCAGTTACCCACTTCCTTTTGCCACTTCTGCTTGGGACTATACTGCAGGGTTAAACAGGGTGTGGTAGGCTGACAGCAGATCACATGAACAGCTATTGTATATTGTATAACCAAGAAATAAAGATCAGAGGTTATTCACAATCAGTGATATACAGTCATTTGATGACATTCATCAGAATGATAGTGATGTGTGATGCATAAAAGAAGATATCAAAAAATAAGAGTCTATAAGAGTCTAGAGTTTATTAGTAATATCAAAAAGATATTTAATGCTTTTCCAAGTTCCTAGTTGCTCTTAACAAAAACTGGTATCTCCAGGAGTCAGGAGATACTAAAATGCTTTGCAAAAGCAATGCATCTGAGCAGTAAGTGCTTATTTGTTCAAAAGCACTAACACATACATTTGAAATGATAAAGGTATAGCATGTATTATCACACTGGTTTTGGTTGTTGGCTGTTACAAATAATACTTGCAACATATTTCAACATATGCAACATATGTGTTTTTAATATGGTCAGAGATGTTAAAGTTATTGATTATAGAGTTTAATAACCAGGTCCACTAAGATGACATTCTTGGCCCCTTGAGTAAGGCCTTAACCTTGTTGCAGTGGTCCTAAAGTATGGCTGTCCCTGCTATCTGTCTTCCTAATATGAGATATGCAAAGAGAGGGGTTTTACTATATTAAAGGAGTAAATTAACTATAAAGGCATATTTCATTAAAGTGAATCAGAAAATAAAAGTGCAACAGATTACATATAGAACTGTGGCACTGTACCAAATGTTCTTTTTCATTGCTGACATTTCTTAGTGTTCTTGCAGCAACAGCCCAAAAAAAATAGACCCTGATATGACCTTTAATCCACTGATGTTAGTGAGAGAGACAGAGGATTTCACAAATAAAACAATTGGGCTAAATTCAGACAGATATTGCCATTGTAAAGTGGTAACTCTTTGCCACTGCATGGACTTTCCCAAGGCAAAGCTGTTTGAGGAAGTGAGCGGAGATATGAGATCAGGTACAGTAGGTTGGTTATTACCTTTGTTCCTCACCTAAAACCAATGTTACTTCCTTAAGCAAAAATATCTTTATCTATAATAAGCCATTTTAGCTGCTATTCTCTCCTTTCTTGTCCATTTTGATCTTGAGCTGATTAATCTTAGGCTCCAAATCTTCAAGCTTCCTTGGTGCCTGAATACACAGTATCCCATCATGTGAAAGGGAGACCTGGAGCAGAAGTGGGTCCACGCCCATGGGAAGGATGTAGGTACGCGTGAACTCTCGGCTCACAAAGCCGTGGTCATCCATTCTTTGCGCGTGGCGGCCGGTGACCTCCAGCAGGTTGTCCACTGTTCGTACATTGAGCTCATCTGGAGTGAAGTGGCAGACGTCCAGCTGAATGCGGTACCAGTCATCGTCGCTGTTTACTTGGGAGAAGCCCCTTTCTAGCTGCTTGTTGATGCGAGGCCGGATGTAGTAACCATGGTACAAAACTGGGGCCATCAGGTCCTGAGGGGACAGGGCTGGGGATAGGGGGGTGAGGTCAACAGAGGGGATAGGGTTAGCAGTGAAAGTAAAAGCCAGCAGCTCCATTTGTGTTCAATTCTTTATGTCAGTCCTGCTGTTTTTCAAATGCATTACCATATTCTGCAAGTAGATTCTGCATGCATGTGTGTATGTGTAGGGTTTAGCAGGTAAAGGCTTGTTTGTGAATTTTGACATTAGCAGAACTAGGGTTGGGTGATATGGCCCTAAAATAATATTACGGTATTTCATGTTTTTTTTTTTGTTTGTGATAACGATACTCTTGGCGAAAAGACAAAACAATAAATTAAAAGAATACACTATTCTAGAATACATTACTGCAACAAAATGAAAATGAAATATTACTATTGCATACATTATTATATGGCACACCCATAACTGAGATATAAAAAATACAAGAATTTTATCAGATTTGTAAAAGAAGTCAATGATTCAGAATGTCATGATACTAAAAATGCACTCCTAATATCTCCATATATGCAGGATTAAAGTAAAATAAATGATACTGGACAGATATAATCTGTCTCTAGTAGATATATAATGGAAAATGAGAACAGTGTGAATTGTCCTTTTGTTAAAAACAGCAAAAAGTAGCACCTTGATGTCATAATTAGGAGTGGGTAATATGGCATGATATTTCAGGGTATAATATCGTTCACCATATTCAAAAATATTAGCAATATTATTGTCTACGATACAATATGTCACACCCCTAATCAGAACAGTATTCTGATTTTCCTACTACATCATCAGATCAGGCAAAAGTTCTCACAGTATGGGAAATGCTTATAAAACAAGAAAGTTTTCTTTACTTTGCATTTATTTCACTGTAGTCATATTTATTTAATTTGTTAATATACACCCATTCCTGCATTTCAGGCCTGCGACACATACCAAGGGACATCCATGCATTGCATGACAATGCAAAACCTTATGCTGCACACATAACAAAGGCATGGGTGCAGAATAAGAGGGTATCGTGCTGGACTGCCTTGACCACAATACAAAATGTGAGAAAAAAAATTAAAAGAAAAATGCAAAAATGATGACCATTTACTGTTAGACGTCTTAAGATATTGTTGCAACAAGAATTAACCAAAATAATGCCATTTAATTGCTTGCTATGCCCAGTGCCAAAACGTCTTTTAAATATTGTGAGAAGGAATGGCAATGTTGCAAAGCGGTAAATGTCTTAATGTCGCAACTTCTGTGGAATGTGTTACAGGACTAAAACACAGAAATAGATGTACAGCTCTGGAAAAAAATATGAGACCACTTAAAAATGATGAGTTTCTTTGATTTTACCAAATTGAAAACCTCTGGAATATAATCAAGAGAAAGATGGATGAAGCCATCAAACCAAGCTGAACTGCTTGAATTTTTGCACCAGGAGTGGCATAAAGTTATCCAAGTTATGCCAAGATGCATGAAAACTGTGATTAAAAAACTAGGGTTATTCCACCAAACATTGATTTCTAAACTCTGAATATGAACTTGTTTTATTTGCATTATTTGAGGTCTGAAAGCTCTGCATTTTTGTTGTTATTTCAGCCATTTCTCATTTTCTGCAAATAAATGCTCTAAATGACATAATTTTTCATTGGAATTTGGGAGAAATGTTGTCCATAGTTTATAGAATAAAACAATGTTCATTTTACTCATACATAAACCTATTAATAGCAAAATCAGAGAAACTGATTTAAAAAACTGAAGTTGTCTCTTAATTTGTTTCCAGAGCTGTACATTAATACATGAAATGAAGTTGAGCAGTTCATATTGTAATGCAATTAAAATTGTAAATGTAAGAAACACAGTGTTTTATTATTATTTGCATTCTGTATACTGTCCCAACTGAATTGTGTAGTGTTACAAATGCAGTTAAGTTGTTCAAATGCTGATCAATATAATTTTAAAATATCAGTTACGTCTAAACATCTCTCTGGTGTGGACATAACATTTAAAGCAGTTTTAAGCAATACATAATTCTTCTTCTGATATCATTGTGCATATCTAGATTTTTGTTAATCTACTAACTGAGTTCACTTCCTCATAGAGTTTGCCTGACAGTACCATAAAAATAGAACGTCCCTCCCCTCTATAAAACACCAGAAACTCTTACATCAGGTCTAATTACAAACAGTGTCAGCAGCGCAGGTCAAGCGTCATGTTTTTATTTTGATCATATACTGCGCCCTTATCTTCATGTATATATACTACCATTAATGACACACACTGTGGTTGCTCAGTGCTGGATATGAGATATTGGTTCATATTCAGTCCAGCAGTGGATGACAGTTATTTTTGTGTGGTAGCCTTGGACTCTTTGTCATGTGTGGTATTCTAAATATAAATCCTAGCCTGGGCCTTATATTTCCCTCCAGTATAAAAAGCTGTCATGGGGGATAGTGGATCAGGCAGTCATCACTTCAGTTGGCCCTTCTAGTGCAGGTTCATTGGCAATTAAACAACTCATGTTAACTTCATCCTCTGATATCACAAGTCTGCTGTTGAAGAAGTAGGGCAGTTCATGCAGTTTAAAAAAGTAAAATTTTTTCTTATTCAAAATGAAAGAGAAACTTTTTCTTCAGCTGTTGTTGGTTTAAAGATATTATTGAGTAGCCCATATCTTGTGAATGAAAAATAATGCCATTGATAGAACACCTTGAAGCAATTTATCTGGATTTATAAGACACTTATCATAGTTGCGCCCAGAAGGAATTAACTGACAGGAAGAAAATTTGGCGGGTAGTTGTGACAGGCTGAAGGATGGAGATAACCAACGTATGTGTGGAAAGTGCCAAGATCAACAGTTTGCTGTCATGTGTTGCACATCTATAGGGCCTGGTGTCACCAGAACACCTCTACAGTCAGTTTTAAATGCCCAGGGTTACATTAATAACGTCCTTCAACCAGTGGCCAATACCTTTTCAGAATGCACCCTGCGGTTCAACAGAACAATGCTCATTCATATTCTACTGCCATTTTAAGAGATTTCCAAAAAAAAAAAACACAACACCAGACCTATCCTTGATTAAAAATGTGTGGAATTCTATTGAACATGCTATAAACTCCACCTCT
The DNA here is from genome assembly GCF_023375975.1 of Astyanax mexicanus. NCBI lineage: Eukaryota > Metazoa > Chordata > Actinopteri > Characiformes > Acestrorhamphidae > Astyanax > Astyanax mexicanus. The sequence continues at coordinate 26,487,410 of NC_064408.1, forward strand.
TCTGCAAAATTTGTTGAAATATTGTTAAAATTTAAGCTGCATGGAATAGTTTATTGCAGGAGACTGTTAGGAGACGTCTGGCTTGTTTACACATTACACATGCATTACACACTACTTCAATATGTGTAGCTCAATAAATACTTCCCACATCTTAATCCACGTCTTAATTTGCAATCATGTATTGTTGCTGGCAGCTTTTATCTTCCCTCCAAATAGCATAGCAATCTGAATACAAGTGAGCTTGACTTTTGATTGAAGATTCTCTTACCTTCTGCAAAGTTCTGGTCATAAATCCGTGCAGGAGTACACATCTCATAGTTCATACTCATGGGGTAAGCATGGGGAACGGTGCGGTCAGCCATGCTAAAGCATGGGCCGGGTGTCCAGTGCTGGTGAAAATGTAGCAGTCCTTTCAGGTACAACAAACAGGCAGGATTGTAATGGAGAGTACAGAGAAAAGAGAGGCAGCAAGTCTGTGCCCTAGTGCCTGGACCTTGGTAATAAACGGGTCCAGAAATAGCCTGTGGCGCACACACACGCTGGTGTTGCATAGCCTAAAGGGGGAGACACACTGAGTGATATAATTCTGGGCAGTGTTTTGGGTCTCTTTATTCAGAGTGGTTGGCTTTCTTCTAAAGGAAAGTAAATTAGCAGCTGTTCTGAGACTCATTGGAGTTAATGGATGAGTTGTCAACTTGGGGCAGCCACATATACACATAAAAGTGAAAAGGTCAGGAAGTCAGTTAAATACCCAAGGGTACTGTCAATGTTATGTCGGTGCATATCTAGAATTCTGCATAATATTCAATAGAATATACAATAAGTCATGGAACAATAACTAGTTTAATGTACCATGAAAGCTAAAGACTCCTGCCCTGCCCTGTAGTATATGTGTGTAGGTCTCCTGCATTGAATGGGTTTCTACCAGAGACGCGTGTATGTACACATAGACAATTCTAGCCAGACACTGCCGGTCACAATCATTACCAGCCACTGAGAGTGGGTAGGCCAGAGTGGGTAGGAGATGACTGATGACGGACTGTGCTGCTATGCCGACTGCGTAAGTGGCACTGTGCCGGGTGCTTGTGCCAGTTTGACTAAGCCCGCTGAGGCTGGCGGGCACCAGGGAAATGCTTCTTTGCAAGCACATTGACTCTGTATGGTGCTCAACCCTGCAGAATGATCCCACAACCATTCACCATCAGCCCACCGAACAAACTGGCCTCGCGCCCGGTGTTCTGCCGAAGACAAAAGACCCTCAAAGGGGGTTCAGACCTCAAACTACATAAAGCCAAATCAGGACATGAACATGATAATCTGCTCTGGCACACAGCTAGGCTGCTTGGTCCACAGTTTTTGTGCCAGAAAAGCCAAAAAACCAAAGGCTACACTCAGCACCTCCCATTAGATTCTGTATGGCAAAGTTTCCAAATGGGTATTCAGAGCAAGCCCTGTAATCCGGCCGGCATCTGCCTGAATGAAATCACACCACCGGTTTAGATAAATACGGAGAGAGGTATCTGGTAGAGAGGGATGAGACAGCTTGCAGAGGAGAGTGGGAGGGACGCAACGAAAGGGGGGCCATCAAACAGTTTACATCATTGTTCCAGAAAGATCCGCAGCTGGCTGGGCCTGGCTCTGTGACTGCTACTGGTGGTGTATATAAGTGGGCAGGCTGGGCAGACAACAGGTTTTTCTCCAGGAGGACAACGCTAGCCTTAGGTCAGAAGACGAAATGGACGTCGCCATCCAGCATCCCTGGTTCCGCCGCTCTTTCTGGCCATCCTTCTTCCCCAGCCGGATCTTCGACCAGCATTTCGGGGAGCATATCCCAGAGAGTGAGATGTTGACCCCCTACCCCTCATTGTATTACCCACGACCCTCTTTCTTCCGCTTACCTAGTTGGGTGGAAAGTGGGCTATCAGAGGTAAGCAGCTCTGACATCTGTGTATTTCTCCATGGTACATTCTATAACTCTATAACTCTATAAATCTACGTAATGTACGGCAAAAGGGTAACCTCGGCTGGAGAACCCCATACTGGAGAACGGTGTTGCCAGTGGTGTTCTCTTAATAAATGACACAGGGACTAATAAGGAAAAGTTATTTGAGAAGGTTGCTTTTGTGGATTCTGAGCTCCCTGCCTGGAGGTGAATTACCATTAATCTAGAAGACAGCTTAAGAAACCCTACAACAGGAAAATTAAAATGTGTATCTTACAACATTCCCACTGCTCTGAAGGACCATGCAGGACAAATGAGCAATATAAATGTGTGTTCTGTGAGTAGTTTTGTTGTCACCTCATATTACTCCTCTTACAGTGGCCTTGATTACAATAAATTAAGCACAATTATTTTGTGCTTTTCTCAGGCAAGTTTAAAGGGTGTTCATTGTCAACTTTTCCTTGCAAGAAGCAATTTTAAAGATGCCATTTTATCAATATGTTTGGTGATGAGCACATGTTGCTGCTGGAAGGCTCAGTGATTTCCCTGTAATAGAAGTCCTTTCCATCTCTGTCACTAAAGAGCAAGAAAAGAAAACAGATAACAGTTTTTTGCATACAAAAAGTTTATATATTTTTTTATTTTGTACTATATCCACAATAAAAACAACAGTAGTCCACATACAGAATAACCCTGCCATACAATATTATAATGTTAAGTTCTAAACAATGTCTTGTTATTTCTAGCAAATCATGTAATCATGATTATGTAAACTGTGTTTTAAAATTGGAAGGGAGCACTTAAGCTACATAAAACTGAATACTGGAAATCAAAACACATTCATGTTTTGTGCTGTCTTTTATAGATGAAAATGGAAAAGGACCGTTTTACCATCAATTTGGATGTAAAACACTTTGCACCTGAGGAATTGGCAGTTAAGGTCAACGGCGGTTACATTGAGGTTCATGCTAAACACGAGGATCGTCAGGTAAATACAAACAGCAGTGGTTTCTAACTCTGGTTATGGAGTACCCCTGTCTTGCAGAATTTGGTTAATAATTTTAACTTAATTGGATTTAATTAATTAGATTTAATTCAATTTAATTATTTTGATGTAATTCATTGAATATAATTTAAATAGATTTTAGACCAGTTTAGATTGATCGAATATGGTTAAACAAGAAAAACATAAAAAAAGTATGCCTGTCAAGATAAGAGATTTTATTAGACAACATACTGTCCCATGAAGTGCAATTAACAATATTATTGTAATTCTATGACTATTTTATGTCACTGATTAGAATAATGATAGAATAGCACAATAATGCAATTAAACCCATTTAAAGAACAATAAATTGTTAATGATTCAGACAATAGAAATGAAATTAGAATATCTTGAATAAATAAAACATAAATAAAACAAAAACAGATGTCCATACATTATACGATAAGTTAATATTGTAATTATTACGTATAGGAAGGGGTATTTTTCTCAATTTTTCTCCAACAAACCTTTTTGTCAAGTTGGTCCACTCTTATTACAAGCATTGACCTTCTGATGTAAGCGTTTTGTCTGGCTAACACTGCTCTAATATCATATTTCAGTCAGTATTCATTGTTTAATGCCTGTAAATGTATATCTTTTTCTCCAGGATGACCATGGGTTTGTCTCACGAGAGTTCCTACGAAAATACCGGCTCCCTCTCGGGGTCGACCCAGCCAGTATCACCTCTTCACTCTCTTCAGATGGCATCCTCATGGTTGCAGCCCCTCGCAAGCTCTCCGATGAGCCTGAGCGCTCCATTCCCATCACTCGAGAAGAAAAGCCTGCTATCTCTGGCTCACAGAAAAAGTAAAGCTGCTAGATACTTGCTCCTTTCTGTCTCCCCTCCGCTGTGGTCCCCCTGCACTTATCTTCCACCTTCACATCCCAAGTCAAGCTTTGAGGAAAAGCCAGTGCTAGCATTGAGCTGAACCTTCTAGAGGCTTGGCCTTTCCAGAGGCTAGTCCTAATCAAAGGGCTCATTTCTGAGCTAGCTAGTAACTGTTCTAGCACATGTTTCTGTGCTAAATAGTGATCACTGAATTGTCTAATTCGGTTGGCACATCAAAACCGTGTCCTCAGAGATATGTACATCATTACACCACAGGAGTATTGTTTGTGCCGCTCAGCCGCTGGACGCAAAACACATTTTGCTTCAGCAATCCCAACCACAACCACGCCAAACAAAAGTGCTCTTTGTCTTTTACAGCCAGTCAGTGGCAAACAATGGTGGCACGGAGTAGAGAATGGTGAGGGATTGAGTGTAGGAAGACTGGATGTTTGAGCATTTTTGTGATCAAGCGGTGAAAAGAAATTAGCCTACGAGGAAGAACACTGTGAGGGAATTTTCACTGAGGTAAAAAATGTTGTTTGTTTGGTTTCAAACGTTTCATGTGAAGTGGGAGGTGGTGTGCCGAGGAAAAATGAGTATGTTTCGTAATTTGGTACTTCCTTTTCATGATGGACTTGGGACCAGATGATACATGAAGATCAAGTGCAGGTAGCAACAAGGTGAGGAGAAATGTTATAGAAAGAAAGTGACCTCTTTTTTTTGGTAGTTTCTGTGGGATTCTGTAGACATGACTTTTCATTGGTTTGGATGGATTGATATATGGCGTCTGGAAACATCTTGTTATAAATGGAGCAGTGAATCAAATATGATGAGGTTTGGTTTGATATTGAAAAGCTGCGTTCCAAAGTCTAGATTGGCTCCATTTCTCAGCCACTTTGTCATAAAAGCCTGTCATAAGTGAAGGGCTCTTCTTATACAGCCTACAGCTGAGAAATGCAGTCAGGGTTTGGAGCAATAGACCTTGGAGTGCAGATAGAAAAAAAATGGGGATGTGGGAATTTGGTGGAAGAGATTATAATTAGTTAAAAATTATTCAGAGGTGTTTGGATTTCCTAAAGAATGTGTCTGCTGACTTTTTCACATATTTTAATGTGTTTCAATCAAGTATTTGCTCATATTCTACATAAAATATATAATACTACATTTTGCAAACAATAAAAAAGAGATTGGAGGTTGTTTACTATCTATAATAGCCATCTATTTTTACAGCAATGCTCCCAAAAGCAGACATCCCACCTCTCCCTTACCTCCCGGGATTCTCACACATACAAGGCATTAACTTGTTGAAATTAGTTTTTACAGGGCAGATTGTCTGCAAAAATATTATTGAGAAAGCTGCTTCAATAAGAAATGATGTGATGTTGTAACAAGGCACACAACGTAATACACTTTTGGAAACACTTTCTTTGTGCAAAGGTAAATGTGGACCACAGTTATTATATCAACTAAAAGGCACAAGTGAGGGGGACACACAAGTAGCTGTTTCATGTGTTCTTGGTTAGGATTGGTCTTTTACATTGTCCTGGGGTTAAAACTGCTTTTAAACATTCTACAAGGTTCTTTAACTAATACCATAGAACAGTGATGTATAGTCTATTCCACTCTCAGATTTTCATTCTAACCAACCAGCAGCACAATTAATAAACTCATGAGTTTTTTCAGGAACTGATAATGTGCTTCTGCTTGTCTGAAATGAAAACGAAAAAAGCCACACCACTCTCATAGAAGAACCCTTTTTTACTTCCCTAAAGAACCATATTTGTATAAGAGACCCTATAAACACGTAAATATCCTTTGCTTTAAAAGGTTCTTTACCAATATAAAGGTTCTTCACACTCACATCTCTTCAACAAATATTCTTTGGGGAAACAAAAATGAGCTTGGCTCCAAGAACCTTTTTAGCACCTTTATGTTTAAAAGTGTAAAATAAGAACAAACAGGTCTCAGATCAGTGTAAAAGGCTCAGTGTTCCAGTCTTCTGCTGTTTCTGTTCACTGCTTCAACATTCCTTGTGATTCATGGCACTAAAACAATGTGTAAACACCACTTCTCCATGTGTGTGTAATGATGGTTATAAACATCCAATAAATTCTGTGATCATTCAAAGATTCACTGTGACTCATTTTTGTTATGTTAATTTAGAAACACTTTACTGTAGTGTTTTACAGTATTCATAAATTATATAAGCAACTGATATAAAATTACAGTTCCAACAAATGTGAGTTAACCTAAAGGACATTATTTTCAGTTGCCAGTATTACCCTTATTATTTATTATTATTTATTTATATGTTGCCCATCGGTGCTATAACTAATTACTGTATTCACCTTGCTTTTAAATAATCTTGATATTCAGGAATTTCTTCATCATCTGTTGTCATTCTGCTATCCTGTGACTTTTGGCATGTCAGAATAATTCATATTCTTTGATGATTCAGCCACAGTTTCTCAGTGGGTGATGCAGGGATTGTATTTATCAGTCAAGTTAAAAACTGCAATGTGTCCCAATCATTTGTTACAGGAAATAATTACACTGATATTACATATTACATTACTGTATAATGTTACATTGCACTGCTTTACTTTGTACAAGGTCACCCACTAGACAGGAGACAACAAAACAAAACTCAATAAATAACACAATAAATAACTCATTATTCAGAGCACAAAATAATTCACACAATACACAATGCAAACAATACATGCAGGGCAGTAAAGTGCAAAACAAAAAAAAATAAAAATCAGGGGTTAAGAACCCTTACTTTAATACACTGGTATTTACCTGTGGGCCACAGCCTCTCACTCTGTCTCAATGGTACTGTTAGGTGGCTGTTGCCCAAAATGTTTTTTTTTTTTTTTTTTTTGCAGATATAAGATAATGTAAATGATGAAGGAGACTGCACCACAATGCAAACTCAAAATTATTCTTAAAAGAATAAAAGTGAGAGAACCCCTGCCCTAACAGTTTAATGATATACTCTTCAATCATACACTGTATATAAACCCTCCAGGATGAGATATGAGCTGGCAAGAACTTCCCACAAGAAGGAAAAAAACAGTAAGAACATCACTGTAAGAAAAACACTGTCGTGCCATTCACGCTTGGGTGAGGTTCACTCAGCCTGAAATCATGGCCTGCTACCAGGATTTTCACACTGTAATACAGCAGACCAAACAGAGATATCCAGTGAATAGCAGCTCTTGAGATTCAGTCATGCATGAGCTACAAGAGCTAAAGTCCTACAGAGGAAAGAATTACTCCAGTAAAGAGTCAAGACACACACACAAACACATATACTGAGAGATCATGTACAGAGCAGTGTGGATTCATTGTTCATAGACTATTTGAACTAAAGTATTGAGACACCTGCTGATTTTTTTTTCTTTCTTTTAAAATCAAAGATATTAAAAAAGTGTTTACCTGGGTTTTGTTGGAATAACTGTCTCTATTGTCCAGGGAATGCATTCTACTAGATTTTGGAGCATTTCTTGTTAAGATCTCACTGTATTCAGTGACTAGAACAATACCACTCTCTTCATCCCCAACTCATATCAAAGTGTATTGCTAAGAAGTTCAAAGCTTGGAGGTATTATAACCCTAAAGCCTATGTCTGGTGTTACGCAAGGTTCCAATAGGTCCTGACAGTCCTATTCTATTGGCAGTACTTCTCTACAGAGACTAGACAAGCTGTGTGTGTGCTGAAGGTAGCTGAATAAAATTATTCAAAAGAGTAGTACACAAACATATGGAAAATAGGAGGAAGATATGGGCCTAGACATGGTTTAAGCTTAGACATAGACCATATTTTACTTTGAATGGAAAATCTTTATTCAACATTCTGTGTAGTGGTTAATTCCTGTAGTGTACTAGACTTACAAAGTGGATACTATTGGTGCCAATAATTCTGATAAACATTTTTAAAAGTTGTTGCGACAGTTATATATCACAAGCAGTTAAATCTGTATCCTGTGTAATACATTGTGCAACTGTAAATTGTTTGGTTCTTTAAATAATGCTTCAAATAAACTTTTTTTTTTCAGTTTAATACTAGAGATGTGTGAATGTCAAGTTCTTAAAATGGTGAAGAACCTTCACTTACTGAGATTATTCACAGATATTTTGGTTACAAACGTTATTTGTTTTTTTTTTGGAACCAAAAGTGATTTGGCTCAATGAAAAAATTGCAGAGTCTTTATGTTTAAGAGTGTACACTCCTGTTTACGTGGATTCACAGTCTACTGCAGATCTGTGACAGAATTCCTTGTGTCCATCTCTTTCTCGCTTTTCAGCTGCAGCTCAGGAGCACTTGGTCTTGCAGAGCTTCTGGTTGACCCATGCCTGCTGAAGTCCAGTCTGTAGCAGGAGTCCAGCACACACTTTGTATGGGGAGGGTCCAGTTCAGGCTGGTGACCAGGAAAGATTCTGGGCTCTCTCTTTAGAGCTGAAAATTACACACACACAATACAGCAGCCTCCTTAAAAATATTCTATTAAACTGGTGAACACATCAACGATTCAAATAAACATAAGTGAATGTTACCATTAATGTAATGTATATAAGACACTCACTGTTGTAAACTGGGCGTGTGTCTTCTTTGTTGTAGGCAGAGGAGTATGAGGTCTCAAAGTAGTGAGAGAACTGTGGAAATATATTTTAAAATAAATATAACAACAAGCAGTTTTATAGATAATCTTATACAGATTAAGATAAATATATAACATGCCTCTTACTCTGATTGAATACATTAGCATAAGTGAGAGTTTGTATGTGATTTTTGTGAGTATTCTGTTGCTCTCTTATTTACTTACCAGCTCTCTTCTGTTCCAATTCTGTATTTATTTGGTTTAACAATGTGTGAATGATCTAAACACAGCTGAGATGGTGATTTTAGATAATAGGGAATGAGCTGGAGCTTCACAGCGTGAAGGAAAAGCAGCAACTGTTTTTCAGCACTTCCAGAAATCCTTAAAGGTGCTGAGAAACTATTCCAGGTGACTCTACGTCATGAAGACACTGAGAAAATCTGCCATCAAAGCAAATAGGGAGGAAATTTCACAACTGGACTTCCTATCACAGTACCACACTGAAATTCACTGAGCTCCAGAGAGTGACCCATTCTTTCAGTAATGTTTGCAGAAGTGATTGGAAGTGATTAAGAGTCGAGTTCAATGATTTCGATGGATGAGCCAATACTTTTGGAAATATAGTATAAATAAAAGCATGCATAAATAGATATGCAGCACTAACTACAGAAACCTCTATAAAAAATAAATATAAAAATATACAAAACTATAAATATTTAGAAATATACCAAATCATAATTAGAAATATGGGACATTCCAGGATTTTGGTACATTTCCTGTCCCACCACTTAAATTTCAAATGTACATATCCAAAATGTCTAAATGACTATTTTTTGTGAAAAATGTACTTGTTATAAGACAAACTGTAAAATATGGTGGAAAAAATAAGCTTCTTAGATATTATTCAAAAGACTGAGTACCCTTGGACCGTTTTCTCTTGTCCCACTCATTGGGTGACCAACTCCTTTGGCAAATTTAACAAAAAATAAAAATAAGCTCTAAATAAATGACTTCCTCTTATATATTGTTGATATGCATCTCCTTTACTTATGAAAACAACTTATTTGGTCAACATTATATTGCATGTTACAGTTTTTATGCTATTAAGTTGTGTCCCACAACATGCGCGCAACCCTGTTACCATAAGGAATTTTACCTGGCAGAGAAAGAGTTAAAAATATTTGTCTACTGGCACAAAGGAAGTTACATCACAAGGACATTTTCTGCCCACATAGCAAGACCAAGAGTAAGTGCTCTAACAATTTTCAAGTTTTTTTTCCAAATATGTTTGTCCAAGTTATGTCTGTGTCACTCAGTGAACACAACCCTGTTACTCATATTGTAAGACTAATATTGAGTAGAGTCAAATTTTCTTTATATACTTATATAACCATGTTTGTCCTTGATCTTGTATACATAGCTAAATTTTACAGTCAGCATCTGTTCCTGGGTTAAACCACAACTTCTAATCTAATAAAAAAAAACAGATTTGATACCTGAGCTTGACGAATCAAACTTTTTGATAGTCTATTACCTGTATTTAATAAATATATGACTAAAAATGATCAAATTTTCAGAAGTGACCAATGTACCAAAATCCTGGTATGTCCCATGTACCAAATTTACAGAATTAACTATGCAGGCATATTTAAATATTTAAATATACAGATTTGTACTATATAAATTAAACAGAAATAAAAAATAGTAACCAGAACAAAATATACAGACATATACAGAAATACACCAAATATATAAAAATTTAACAAAAGGAAAAAAGGAAATATGCAGTTTACACATATACACAGCATTTATACAACATAAGCTATAAAACATACATATTTTAGGTTTTAAGGAGCCAAAAGGCACAGTATTTTGATAATAATACTGTGTATTATGACACATATGTACAGTTAAATGTTGTTTTTTGAGTGTATAGAGCAGTACTGACCTGAGACGGTAGAGGGCGTCGTAATTCTTTAGCACGGCGAGTATCAGCTCTCCTCTCTGACCAGTTCCCGATAAGAGTAGAGACTGAATAAGCGTCCTCAGCCGTGCAGCTCCTCCAACCGTACTGCTTAAACTTCGCTTCATCAGTGTAGTCCCGCCACACCTCCGCCTGACCCGAGGCCCGGAGACAGTAATGAAACGGAGGACTGCTCTCAGACCACCCAGAGTCCATACTGACTCCAGAACAGCTCACAGATTCAGATAGATTTAACGCTACTGTCTGTGAAACTGTAACTGTAAAATTTCAGTTTAACACTTTCTCAGACCCGCTTATACACACTGAGGTCCAGCTGGTTAACCCTCTGGAGCCCCAGATCCCCTCAGACGCAGAGGGATGTGTTGTGTTGTGTTGTGAATGCGTTTCTTAAGGTGCTTGCACACTGAACGCGGTATGCCGCGCGGCATTCCGCTGTGCTGCCGCTCTGCTCTACGCTGGTCAGTTGCGGGTGCGTTGCGCTGCTGCTGACGCCAAGCGTCTCCTGCTGATAATAGGCGGAGTTTTCTAAAACCCATCACCTCTGTGAGCGGTGTTTTGTAGTTTTGAGTCTCTACAGCCTCTGTGGATCTGTATATGTTTCTCAGCCTCAGAACAAAGCTCTGATTCTTCTCTTCCTCCTGTTATCTCTATATGAGTGTAGGGAAGTGATGTACAGCTGAGGGGATTCACTAATCGCTATTATTAGTCTCTCGCGCACGTTTATTGTTGTTTGGACTACAGTTTCTCTCTAGTCGCGTGAGTTCACGTCATGCGTTTTCTGCCGAGGTACCGCTTGCCGCGAGGTCAAAGTTGAACCATGTTGAACTTTGCCCGCGGTAAGCGGTAGCGCGGTGGAGGCGTGGTTATGGGCGGGGAAACGCGCCGCTTTCCGCTCTGCTCCGCGGCAGCGACGCACCGCTCTACCGCTCTAGACACTATTGAATCCTATGGGGGTCAGCGTACCGCGCCGCACCTACCGCGTGCAGTGTGCAAGCACCTTAAGGAGGTGAGTACTGTTGGCGGTGTTCCAAATAGATCCCTACTACAGCACTAGATCACTTTCTAGTGCACTTCCGCAAACCATTATTTGGAACACAACACAACAGTTATTGGAATGTTATTGGAATCATTAATCACAACACCATAAATCACTTTAGGGGTGCTAATAATCTAGTGCATTTCCACAAACCTGGTCCCTACACAGCTTCCTAACTACCAGTAACTATCAGGGTTTTAATGATTTTTAGTCTGCATTTCAGTCCTTAAAGCTATCTAGAAATAATCTACAACTTGTGGCTGTTAAAATGTTAAATGTTTAATGTCTTTTAATCAATATATTTAAAACTTTGAGTTAGGATTGTTTCTGGTTGGTTCTACTACTCAACTGTATTATAAACTATCCTCTTGAACCATTGCTAATTTTTAAATAGTCAGGCTAAGACTAAAACTAGCAATCGGGCTGAAAACACTCTCAGTGAGCCACCTTTCCTACCTCTTTCTCCACCTCACACACACACACACAGACCCCGTGCTCTCATATAAATCACTTGGGAGTACTAATAAAAATTCTGTCATATTTACAAATATATTATTTCTCAGGTGATATTTAGGTATGATTATTTAGCAATAAGTGATCAATCTCCTCTTAAAAATGTAAGCAGCACTATTTGTAAAAAGTGTATATAGACTTTAAACCCAGTAAATGACCGACAAACTACTGATAACAGGACAGTCCTTGATACAATGAATATGGTGCACAAAATTAAATTAAAGAGATTAAAACAAAACTACTTTTGTTCATCTGTATACATCTGTATACCATTATGCTGTGCATATAATTAATGTGTATTATCAATAAGTATATTGCAAAACTAAACAATAAAAACAATGTCAGTGTGTAAACATCACAGTACAACAGTATAAGAATAGTGTAGCAATACCGTATATCACCCAGCACTTAGCAGTAGTTAATAAGACAAGTAACAATCAAGATTTTTTTTTTATAGCAGCTTATGTTTATTGCAGACTAAACAGTATTAACCACTATCTTTTGCTAAGCTGTTAGATCTGATTTATAATGTTTTCATTCTTTTGGTTTGTTTGAGTAAATGAGTTTTCACTCAATGTAAAGCTGGTATTTGACTTTTAGCTGTTTCAAAGCCTAACTAGCCAATGTGACTGAAAGACAACCTACAGCAGAGCTTGTAAAGTGCAAGAGAAGAATGCAGACATGTTCACTTTCATGAATGAAATCTTCAAAGTCTCAGAGTCTCAGGGGCAGTAGAAATCCCATTTCTGGAGAAAAAGAACATCACATTTGGTTTTCATTTTCACACATATTTATGTCTGTTTAAAAAAATACTAAACAAAGCCTTTAAATACTCACATCAGTTTTCACCAACACTTCAGCCGGCATTAGAGCATGGGTCTCCTCAACAATGCTGCTGGGAAAATGGCCTAGACGAGCCTCTTGCTCACTGTAGTATGTGCCTTGCACCTGCAGCCACAGAGATTGTCAGTCAGTTTTAAGTCTTTTCTCAAAAGGGTTGGAAACATCTTGTTCTTAATAAAGTTGCTAAACAGGAGTATATGACATCGCCCCATTACTGCGCCCTCAGTAACACTACAATATTGTGGATGATCTGACAATATTTCGATATCGGTATTTATCGCGATAAGAAATGTTTCAATAACGGTGATATCATTTTTGTGATATATCGATATGTATTATTTACAGACATTATCCGCTCCGCACCTAAAACCCGCCCGCGATGAAACGAAACCGACCCTAACCGAGCGGATCTTAGCTCCGCTCCGCTCCGCACCTAAAACCCGCCCGTGATGAAACGAAACCGACCCTAACCGAGCGGATCTTAGCTCCGCACCTAAAACCCGCCCGCGATGAAGCGAAACTGACCCTAACCGAGCGGATCTCCGCTCCGCACCTAAAACCCGCCCGCGATGAAGCGAAACTGACCCTAACCGAGCGCATCTCCGCTCCGCACCTAAAACCCGCCCGCGATGAAACGAAACCGACATTAACCCGAACGGATCTCGGCTGCGCTCCGCTCCGCACCTAAAACCTCCCGCGATGAAACGAAACCGACCCTAACCCGCTCGTTTTCATCGCAGGAAATTTTAGATGAAGATTGAGCGGATAGTTGAGGGAGGCAGGTCTAATTCAGTGGTTCGGCTTTCAAAGGTTTGATAAACTTCAGACTTCATCTTGCTCCAAATTGTTCTGGAGAGTGGAGCCGACTAGCAACAGTAATACATCCTTTCCTCCACCTCAAGCAGTTTCACTACGTTATAAAAAGGAATTACCACCAGTGTACAGTGCAGTGGGTGGTTATGATTGTGAGCAGCAGCTTCTGGCTAGAATTATCCGTGAGAAAAGACAAGATATACTTAAGCAGAAATCTCATAAACGTGCAATGCAGGATGACCCATGTGCATATTACACAGGTAATGGCAAAAGTCAAGGGACACGATACCAGTTTCTGTCCAATGAGATTTCAGATGTGAAGTGTATTTATGAGCACCTGAACACATTTCATTAAACAGTATATCTACAGTATGTACCAGGTAGCCCATATTCATTAACTATAAACCTGCACTTACAAAGTCCACTTATATGGTAGACGTTCCAGATTAATCAACTCTGTGTACAGTCAGGTTTACACTGTTGTAAACACATGTCTGTGAAAAAGGGATTCCTCCTTTCATTTAACATTATGATACTCACACTGCCTGCCCAGTATAGGTTCCCCCGGTCCTTCAGCATGGCATACACATAGACGAGTTGGCCTTGGCGAATGGGAATGAAGCGGCAATCCTGTGGATAATAATCCTGAAGGGCTCTGGCAATGAGGATTGGATCTAGGGGACAAAAGAGCTCAAAATTAGGCACTTAAAGCACTTGATTATGTGGACAAAGCCTACAGAGAAATAATTCAAGATAAATAAGCTAAACCACGAGCATATTTTTCTTTAAAACTGAAAGCAGTAGTATTCCTGATTTGGAAAGTGCCAAAATATTCTAAAAAATTGGCATGAACATCCCTGCAGCATCTAATTAAACATCTAAAATTTATGTGGTCTGGTAGGTGTATTGAATGTAATTACTCTCTGTGTTCTGGCAGATTTTCATAAGTGAACATAAATGAACAAAATACAGGAAGATAACAGTTTACTCAAAAACAAAGTATTTTACAAAGCATTTGTTTTATATTAACCAGCATTAAAGGCACTCTTTCACATGCAATTACACATTCTCACCAGAGAGGTCTCTAAATCCCCAAAATGTACACACTGTCTCTTTAAACTTGAACCATGCCCACTTGAGATAAAATCTTATACTATTCGTTTTTACTTTTTGCAAAACTAAGAGTAAAAACTGCTTTGCAATAAGTAAAAAATACAGAAACACTGTATACATTAGATTATTGGCTAAACTATGCATGTAATGCAGTAGGGCTGTCTGAAAACATACATATCTGCTCTAATGTAAAGCAGCATTACACCAACATCTTTAGGTGCAGTAAACACGCAGTTACTCACGGCTGCATTCTGCATCAGCGCACAGCTTCTTGTCAGAAAGTTTAGGCATCTGCCTGCCAGCCTGTGTGGCTATGGGCAGCAGGCCACACAGCAACAGGATCAGTGACCAGTTAGCGTAGCCTCTCTCCATTGCCATGGCTCTGCTGCTCAATCTATGAAGGTTCTGCTGGAGTAAAGACTGTGGACAGAGGAGGGGCTTGAGTTGGGGCCCTACCCCCACTTCGCTCCCACAGTGTGGAGTAATGCCCAGAACTTCTCTTGGACAAAAAGTTATCTAGTAGGATAGTGTGAGGCCTGATCCTATTATATTACATTGTGCATATTTATTTTCTTTCTATAATCTGGGTTCTAATGTATCAAGATGACCACAAATCTTATTCTTAACGTGAAAACTTTTAGATCTCTCTTTAAATATTTGAATTCAATAAATTTGAAGAAGTAATAACTCTAAAAACCATAGATACTGTGGTTACATACCTTTTAGTTATAAGAAAATTGCAAGCAAAATCTGCGCAGTCCAGAGGCAAAAACATACATTACAACTCATTTGGTAGACCCACCCCCTTTTCCCAAAACAAGCATATCAGACTGCAGTTATAGCCAATATCAGACTTCCCTGCATATGGTGAGAGTCCTTCAATGAACAATAATACTATGATTACATAGCTAGTTGCCTGATAGCTTCACTACAATGTTAACCACTCCATGTAATGCAGACAGTTTCACATTTTTGTAAATGTAACCCTTTTTTCTTTTTAAAATATAGCAGAATTATGCTTTAAAATACATACATACATACAGTGATGGGCAGAGCTACACATCACACTGCAACCAGCCAACAGATGCTTAAGTTTTAAGAGACATCATCGCACTGACCATGCTTTTTTACAGCCAAATTTGAGAATATACCCTTATAGAGACCCATTTGCCCTTTTTATAAGAAAACTTAGAACTGGGGCTTTGGCTTTGATACATTGAATCTCTGCCATTGTATATATAACGTCTGCTTTCCAACATGTCATATGAAAACAACAGGTCCCCCAAATCAAGTTCCTCAGCGTCTGAAGGTGTCTTTTCCTGCCAAAAACACATGAACCAGTCTCATTCAGTGATTCTGGAGGGGAAAATATGTCAAGCGGAAAACAGGAAGTAGCAAGGTGAGTTCCACAGACTCCCTCTTGTAAGGTCAAGCTTGACCCTTCCTGACCTCACACCGACACACACACTCGCACCACTGTTTCCATAGAGAGGCACACGGCCAGTCCACACCTAGCTACAGAGTCTGGAGGCCGTGCCAGGAGCTGAACAAGACATCTTCTCACAGAGCACAAAATAAACAGAACGAGCTCTCAGAGGGAGCTGCTGTGGTTTTACTGAACATGTTTTAGTGGGGGAACACTTATTAATATGCAGTCCAGTCAGAATATTATGACCACCTCCTTGTTTCTACACATATTGTCTCCATCTTATCAGCTTCAGTGATTATATAGGATTTTTTTGTAATTCTATAATTACAGATTGTAGTCATTTTGTTCCTCTGCATACTATTATATATTTTTCACCCTGCTGTGTGGTGTGTTAGTGTGTTGCATTGGTATGAGCTGGAGTTTTTAGACACTGTGTCCACTCACTGTCTACCCTATTAGACCCACAGCCCACAAAATGCTGCCCACAGGACACTGTTGGATGAATATTTGTAGTTAGTGGGCTATTCTCAGTCCAAAAATTAGTTCCGTGCCTTCAATACTGGTATAAACTATGGGTATATCAGTATATTTATCATTCTAAACATTTGTACCAGGAATACATCATAGAAAGCATTATTACCACCAACAGTGGAAAGCAGCACACTGAATGGTAATGATTCTGAACGGTGACATCTGGATATAATTGTCCAGGCAAACAGAAAATGACTCTGGTAGACATCACATCCACATACAATCTAGGAGCCCCCAGACTCATATGCCACAGGTCAGTGCTGCATTCTTTAGCTTCAATGGAACATAGCGAAAGTCATGGGACACAGTGCTATTTACAGTTGTCATGTCAGTGTATATACAAACATTTTTGTTTTCAAAAAGTAAAAAACATTTGGTTATTGTAATTTTGGTCGATTTCTACTGGCCCACAGTTTTGATACAGTGTAAAAAAAAAAAAAAACATTTTTAGTTCATGTTAAATGAGAAATTCAGTGTGAAATGGATTTGGATTTTTTTATAAAAAAAAAAAAACATGATAACGATTACGAACTTTTGTCAAATAGTCCACCTCCGTTCACCATCAGCACTTTCAAAATACAGAGCTTTAAGCTGAAGCTCCCAACTGGCTTACAGTGCTAGTGATAGGGGTAAAGCATTGTCCATGCACAGAAAGCACTATTCTTACACCGTTAAGAAACTCAAAGTAGCTCCACTGAGAACGTAGGCACTGAGAACTTTGAAATGGATGGGAAGTTTATTTAGAAAGATCGCCGGTTTGAATCCCATTCATGTAGCTCTGCCTCAGCTGCCGGCGCCCAGAGGGAGCACAATTGGCCTTGCTTCCTCCGGGTAGGTAGATGTCCAATGGCAGATCAAATTATTTTTTTTTTATTCATGTACATATATTTCCATATTTTATCATTATCTTACGTTCAGAAAATGCATTTTTGA
Source organism: Astyanax mexicanus (assembly GCF_023375975.1). Classification (NCBI taxonomy): domain Eukaryota; kingdom Metazoa; phylum Chordata; class Actinopteri; order Characiformes; family Acestrorhamphidae; genus Astyanax; species Astyanax mexicanus. The sequence continues at coordinate 26,505,025 of NC_064408.1, forward strand.
TATAAGTATATTTTTGTTGGGAATCTTATTGGGAATTTGTTCAATTATTCTCACTATGGCTGTAAAAAAAAAGTATACTTTGACCAGTGGCGCTCTAACATCTGACATATATTTTATATTTACATATATTTGCTGTCCAAGAAAAACAATTTTTCTCTATATTTTATTTTTTTTAATTGATATTAATTTACTACATCATTTGACCACAGCAGGTGTTTTTCACATTTTGTCAAAAAATGTTAGTATGAAAAGTACTTGGAATATACTTGGAATAAAAAGTAAAAAAAAAAAAAAAATCATGTGTCCTTTTTTAACTTTTGACATAACTGTGATGTATTTTCATGACAATTGGGACAAATGTAGTGCTCCCTACTTACTTGTAATATAATATGTTTTCATTGACTTCTACTTCTACTTAAGAAGGTTATTTACCTTTTTTCCTGTAACGTTGCCTCAGACTTTTTCAGAAATGTTTTGTTGACACAATTGACACATATACGTGTATGTGTCTGTAAACCAAACCCAGAAGCTGTCCTTAGGTTAACAGTATATCTCAGGATCTCAGGTGGAAACCGAGAATAATGGTGCCATTCATGACGTGCAGTGTGGGCCTTCACAGACCTGCTCACCTGAAAGGCTTTTGTGTTATCTTCGTCACCTGTCTACAGCCACATTTGCATGCGGCCCCGCCCATCTGGTGAGGTCATCAGCCGTGGGTGTAGCTCCACCATTAACTGCTGAACATTGGCTCACTGGCTCCAAGGAAACCAGCAGTGCTTCCCTGGTGCCATTCATACTGGAAACCAAGCAGGAACTTCCCAGGTAAGAAAAACAACAGGGGGTTGGCAGCAGATTTATGAACAGGTATTACTGTATGAAATATGGTGATTGTAGGGCTTGTATGTTGTACCTTGTGATCTTTAATCCTTAATGTGTGTGTGTTTAGTGTTTGACAGAAGAAATGCTCATACTGTATTAATTAGGAGGCATACTCTAGTATAAGCTGTAATTGTCACTCACTGTAACCTAGCTGGTTAATTGTATAAGATATTTATGTATAAGAATTCGTGAGACTTTTATTCTGGCTTCAATTCAGTCCACTGAATCAATGTAGCAAAGCTTTAGTCAACAGGTGCTGCTGCTCATGATATCTGCCATGACCAGCAGATGTTGCTTCCTTGACCAGGAAGAGAACATGAAGCTAGCCTTGACTGTTCCAGTGTAAATAAACACTGTTCAGCTGTGAAATAGCTGAACAGCGTTTAGCCTAAGCTTTCACAGCTTCATTAAAAGTTGCTTTAGCTGAAACAAGCCAAGCCATGCACGGTAACAGCAATTCAAAACCAGTCTGGCAGACTTGTAGGGGTGTAGCTGGTCACTGAGGAGACTTAAATGACTCCTGGAATGTGGGAAACACTAAAGCTCTTGTTATTTTGGTGTCCTCTACAAAAGGAGCTCACAGACAACAATAGAAATGCTCTGAGGCTGAAGAATATTATATTTCTTCATATGTTTTCTGGGTTAGCTTGTTCAGGACAGTGTACTTCTGAGTAATTTAAACTAGTTGTCCTGTATATATGAATTATGAGTATGCTGGATGTAGGCTATGTACTGGTTGACATTCAGCCTGGTGTAAATGCTCATGTACACACGTTAATAAGATTCATGTGTATGTTTATGGCCTTATAAATAAATTTTGGTCCTCAAAATAAAAAAAAAAGTTTAATTCTTTTGGCTATTCATGTACTTACTGGTAAGACTTTAGGCTACAGAGAAATCATATTTTCATGTATGCTAATGTGATATGGTAACCTGCCTGACAAAAAGGACAATTACTGGGTTGATGATTTTAGCCACACAGAAAACTTTATGATATGTAAAAAATGTATCTTTCAAATTGAAAATTAGTTCACACATTTGTAATGAAAAGTGTTCATTGTAATTTTTGAAAAATGTATTGTTTCTCAGTGTTTATATGAAATTTAAAGAATTATTCTGTGGACAGAAAAGGCACATACTATTGATATTAACCCATAATTGGAAAGTGGAGTGGATTGATAATCCCACTGTCAGAAATGAAAAGTATTCTTACAAAAAAAGATTGAGGATAGTTTTTCTGACACTTCTTTGTTTTTAGTTCCCTGCAGAAAAACTCAAGACTATAAAGCCCAAGACTAGCATTTTCTAGGAGCTGGTTTCGGATGATCTCAACTGGTCTTTGATGATCAAGGTGGTTGCATAGATGAAAACAAACCCTATGCTGGTTAGCTAGCTAGTTCACCAAATCTGAACCAGCATAGTGGTCAGTTTAACTTGATTTTGGTCAAGTTGGCTTTGCTGGTAATTTTGTACATGTAGTATGGTCTTGCTGGTTAACCAGTGTGGCTATGACCGTCAACAACAAGGTCAGGTTTGGTCATACTGGTTAGTGTGTATAAGCCAACATTTGTCTATATGATAAATATCACAATACAGGGGTTAAAATACAGTTTTTGACTGTTTAAATCCAATTTTATAAAGAAACACTCATATTTATAATATTTACAAAATCAGAGTAAAATAATAGTTTACCCCTTTTTTTTCATAGACAATTGTCTTGTGATATTTCAAGTATCACTCAATCACAGTATCGTGATATCACCGTTATCACGTGTAATGTATTGTGATAATATTATATTATGAGGTGCTCTGTGATTCCTGTCTTTTATTGAAAACATTGAGAATTGGCTGACGTTGGTGGTGGCATATTAGTATTGATGAGTATCAGTATTGGGTCAGTATCATCAGAAAAAAATCTGAACGTTTGAGTTAGATGGGGAAAGAAGAAAAAAGATAATTTTGCCTAAAATAGCTCACACACACACACAGTGTGACGTCATTTTAGATGCAACTTCGATAACCTCATGTGTAATAGGAGTGGTGGCTTACTCCCATTGACAACAAGTGTAAAAAAGAACTACTAACTTAGCTTCAGCTTACATGGCATATATCTAAGCTTGTCTTTTCTTTTTAAAGCAGTTTTGCCAATAGAATAGAACTTTTTAATGTTTAAATAATGATGTCTGTCCATTTAGTGTGAAATCATTATTGATACATTTGTAGCTTGTGGTTGACTAATCCTCTTACCCCTGGTTTTCACTCTGTTTCAGATGTTAAAATTTTGACCTGCTAACGTGATGTGGACCTGAGATGAAGATCTCACTTATTCCTGTTAAAATCTGAAGATTAGATTATGCAACCTCTGATCACCTCTATGACCTGAATCGTCCAGAAAGGCCTTAGGGAAACCAAACCAGCTTGACGTAAAAGCAGAGCACCAATGATCTCAGCCAGAAAAGAGAGCTTGCCCTCTCCCAGCCTTGAGGACTCCTTCTTCCCTTTCTCCTCATCAACTCCCTCCTCCAGGCATCGCATCATGGGCCGAGGGATCGGACCAGATGACCTCCTGACCTCCCCCAAGGGCGACAGTAGCTCTACCATGCTGGAGAAGGACCTGATCCTAGCTGCTGAAGTGGGACAGGCTCTTCTGGAGAGAAATGAGGAGCTGGAAGCTCAGCTGGAGCAAATGAAGAAAGACATGGAGGTTAGGAAACAGCAGTAGGGATGGGTGATGTAATGATATTGTATAAATGATGTTATAAAATGCTTTTGGGAGGTATTGAAAATACTTTCAGAAAAATGATCAACTCATGTAGTGTAAGAACTAATTATATAGAGGTTATAAATAACAGCTAGTGTACAGTAATTGCATAAACTGCAAGGTTACAGCAGCTGATTGGATGCAAGGTCATATGGCATCAACATATTTTATTTATTTATTGGTTACCAAAATGTTCTTCTTGTTTTTTTCCCCAACAAGCAAGAGTAAGTATAATTATATTCATTTTAAAAATGCAAAACATCCGGAAACCAGATTTTGCCAGTAATCTGATCAACATGTTTACATTCACATGGGTAATCAGATAAAGGGAAAAATGTCAGAGTTAATGTCAGGTATCATTAAGCCAGGCAATAATCAGAGTGCTTATTTACCAGCCAGTCACTCACAAGACAAGAACTTCAAAGTTTTTACCAGTAAATATTAATCTTAATTTTTTGGATTCCAAAAGTACACAGTGCTTCTCTTCCTACAGCATTCTCAGTATTCAAAGATAAAGTTGCGCTGCTTGTCTGTGGTATCTAATTATGTTTACGAGAATTTCACACATCTGAAAAACGTAAATAATTCTGCAGGAAGCATATATGTTACATGTGCAGAGATATCTGATTTAAGATGCTAAAATTCAGCTTTCTATATAATAATGTATATATTATTATTGTAGGTTATCTGTCTTTTAAATATTTCCTTTAAGACTCAACTCTTGGCATTCAGACTTTTGTTAAAGCTTTTTGCTCAGTCAACTTAAACTTTTTTTTTTTTTACAGTGCGTCATATTTGTAGGCTATAGTACAAACTAAGAAATGAATGCTGTTTACATGACCACTTATCAGATTATCAGTGCATAATTTAGAATATGACATTTATTCGACACGTTCGGCATCCATAAACGTAGCAGGTTTAGATCTAATGGTTAAAACGTGTGTTTGAGTGGTGGATCAGTGGCTATATGCTAGCATGCTTGGCTATACACTGGCATGCTAACTGCATTCTTAAATAATTTATATTTTTTAAGTTAATTTAAACAAGAACTTATGATGCTGTTATTTTTGCAACCGTTTGTTGTGGGGATGCACAGCAATAAATTATTGGCAGTAATTATTCACTTTAAAAATGATCAGCATCAGGTCAATGTTTTTTTTAGATTAAGTCGATATAATATCAGTTAAGAGATTAACTGAGGCAAGAGAGTGTGTTTGAGTAATATTGGGATGCTGCACTGATATATCTTTTTTTTATAGATTTTACTGAATATTTAACTGTTTAATGTAAAAATATATATATAATTAATTTAAATGTGTTAATGCAGTTATATGACCAAGAAGTGGAAAAATATTTCAGTATTATCCTACAGTTCCCAAGCAGCTGCATCCCACTTTTAAAAATTGTGTAAATTCTTTTTGATAAGTTTTGATGAACAATATTGTCCATCCCTGACCAGGTGCATTAGTTTTGCTGGAAACTGTGGTTGCTGCTGTTTTGCATTAATATGAGTTATGTCTGTGAGAGGAACCTTGAATTGTGCAGAATGAAAAGTGACTCCTTTGACCTGCTTATCTGCTAAAGGGCTTGAGGGCTGTGTTCATATTACATATTATCCTCATTCATCAATTCAAATTATTTTGATGGTTCATGTTCATAAATGTAAGTGACCTATATCTTTCTGTAATCTGAGTGAATCTGTACACACACACATGTAACCGCATTTGAAAGTTACTCAAAAATGTATTTTACATGACCACACAACACACATCAGATGGGTGTCACATTGAGGCAAAAAATCTGATTTTAATCTGATTCTAGCATGAACATTGCGGAAGTGAATTTTGGACAGTGTACAAGTTTTAGTAATCTTGCCTCAAGGCACCAACACAATAGATTTGAAATAAAGATTAAGAAATGTATGCGAAATGTATCCAAAATCAAAATCCATTCTGGCAGTGTGTAGAGACAGTTTTACAAAAAATGTGTTTACAGCAGGGAAATCAGCAAATTATGCTGGAGTCTGGCCTTGGGTTAGCCAGCCCTGCTGTGTACTTCTTTTTTTTTTGAGCCCTGTAATGTGCAGAAACAGCTGTAATTTCTTGAAAAAAATATGTACGTATATATAAAAATAGTGATGTAAACAGGAACATCAGTCCTGTTTTTTTGTTCTAGTGGTGTGGGCGAGAACAGTATGCAGTTACACCCATCTCTCATACGTAATGGTAGACTCCTTTCTTTCATGTGTCAAGTCTTGCTACTGAGATTTTGCAGGATTATTGGCTTTAGAGAATTTGTTACACTGCCCACTCAGAAGGTTTCAAGTTTTTTTTTTTTTCATTCAGAGAAAGTGCCAATTGTGCAGTGAAGTGGAACTAGTCAAGTTTTGTTATATTTATTTAGATTATATAATATTGCAAATATTATTGTAAATAATTATGAGTGGGTTTGGAATGAAATAATTAATTGTAAAGATACTTACTGACAAGTTGTTATTTTTTTTATATATCTACAATACGGACAATTGCATTTTATTTACTGTCCAGAACAGTAAGTTAGATCTATACTTCTTCTGAAAGACTCTTTATATCACAATGATTGAGTAGCGCAGATATTTTAAAAAGCAATGGGTGATGGGCAATGATGGGATTCATTCATCAGTATCTTCATATGAAACTATTTCAGGAATGTTCAGAATTTGTTCTTGTAAAAAGTGAGCAAAAAGGCTGTAAACTGAACAAATAACCTTAATTAGGGATGAGTTACTGACCGGGTGTGTACAGGGGACATTAGACAGCCAGAGACCTTGTAATAATGGAGCTGTTTCTTTAGGCCCAATCAACTGCATACAGCTCTGGAAAAAATAAGAGCTTTACATCAGAGAAGAGAAGTTTTAAGAGTTCAGGAATATTATATTTACAATATACAATATTTGGTGGAATAACCCTGGTTTTTAATTACAGTTTTCATGTATCATGGCATGCTCTCCTTCACCAGTTTTACACACTGCTTTTGGATAACTTTATGCCACCCCTGGTGCAAAAATTCAAGCAGTTCAGCTTGGTTTGAAAGCTTGTGATCATCCATCTTCCTCTTGATTATATTGCAGGGTTACAAATGATTAAACAATGAAAGAAAATGTTATTAAAATGTATCTGTATAAGTCCTTAAATTTTAGATCATTGGTGACTTCTGGAGTATTAAGAAGTGAGTGTAGCATTAGTGTGAGAGTGTAGGACTTCTTGCATAGGGTTAATACTCTGTTTGTCTGTTTGTTTTTGTTTATTATTTATCATTGGTTTGTTTTTTTTATTGATTGATTTAACCTAGTGGCATTGCAAGTCTGTGATCCGTTACGGTTTGTGAACAAGTTGAAGAAGAAAAACTGCACCCGCCAAACAGCACAGCCATATTTTAATAGTTTTAATAGTTGTTTTTTCACAGTATTAAAATTTCAAGTGTGAAAGAATTTTTTTTAAAAGAACTGGAATAAAAATGTTTAAAAAATGAATAAAATCACATAACGTGTAAAATAGATCCCAAATAATCTGATACCCAGCCCTATCAAATCTTTCCTTAGAAAAATTCTGCTCCTCACACAAGGATAGACTCTTCTCAAAACTTTCTTATTAGAACAGCTTTATAATGGAAAAAAAATCTTTATCTGGTTATTTTCTTGAGAAATAACTAGCACAGTCAAACATGTGATGTCAAGACTGATACTGAGGTTTCTGTGGGTTATGTGTGTGTGTGTGCTTATGTGCTTTCAGGCTTTACAACAGGAGAAACACACACTGCAGCGGCACCTGGAGGTGCGGGAGCTGGAGGCAGGGCAGAGGGAGGCGGAGCTACAGACTGACCTTGTATCACTACGTGAGCAGCTGGATCAGAGGCATAGTCAGGGTCGTGATCGCCGCAAAGAGGAGAGTGAACAGCTGTCCCAGCTGTCGGCTCACAACCAGAAACTGGTGGAGCAGCTGGCAGAGGTGACCAGATGAACACAGTTTGAGTTTTTGTTTAGGTCTGCCACCTATTCCGTGTATTTGTACTTGTTATACCTGTAAATGTACCTGTACAGTATTTTTTTCTATTATACCTCTCTAAAGTACCCAAACCGTAGTTCAAAACCCCTTTTCAGCATAGCAGAGACACTTACTCCAGGAAAAGCATGATAAATGTTTAATTTGTACATTTCAGTGCCCTTGATTTTGAAAAGAATCAATGAGCGAGCAGGGGTCAATATTTTTGTCCCTACTGTGTAGGTAAAACAACAAAAGTAGTAGTAGTGGTCATAATAGGAGGATCTGTAACTCTGAATCGTGTCCACATTTACAGATAACAAGATGTAGGTCAAAATCATATAAGTTTGTTGCTAAACTGGAGCTTTTAAGAAGCTGATAAAAGTATACTGGTATGTAGATTAAAGCAAAACTGTGGACAAGAAATGAGTTTAGCAGAGAGATTTATGATCTTGTTAGAAAACAACATTCCTCTGCAGTGCCTGAATGCCTGTAATGATTTTGTGACACATTGATGCCGCAGCACTGTAACACTGTAGAGCTAGAACGTGGAAAAGCAGGTTTTGTTATGTTCTTTTTGAAGAATGAGGATCTAAAGACAACATCCGAAAAGAAGCTATGCAGCAAGTCATGATCACATCATCTTTTTTTGTCTTTTTCTCTCTCTCTCTTTTTCTCAGGCAGTTTCTTTGGAGCACTCATTACGTATTGAGCTGCGCTCTCTGAGAGAGGAGATGGAGGACACGAGTTTCAGCAGATCAATAAGCTCTGCTCGCCTGGACAGTCTGCAAGCAGAGGTGCATATACTGTATAAATCCAGCACATTTTACACCCAAACTAATTCTCTCTGTAAAAATAAATAAATAAATGTATATAGTAGCATATAGTCGCTGCCTAATATATAAAAAACCTTGCATTTGAGGCCTTCCAATGGCCTGTTTGGCCCTGTTTTTTTTTCTTTACTATTATAGGTTATGTAATTGTTCCCAAATTTAGAACGAATGGACAAATACTAATGCTTAACAATGATTTAAAATAGAATCTTTATCCATTTAAAGTTTAAAAGGTGGAGTATCAGTCGAAGTGTCGCAGTGATGAGAAGTTATATTTCTGGGGAGGTTTGGCTATGGCATAGGCTAGGGTATAGATTCACCTCAGAAGTAAAATTGGACCGAGCTGCTGAGAGACCCTTATTTATTTATTTTTCCCCACATTCACTGTGTTGATATCATTCTTGGTCTAAAAACATGTAATCATTGAAATAACAAAACCTTTTCTAGTATTTCTCAGAGCTTTTGACTGCTTCTCACACAGCTGTGTTTTGCTGTTCAATAGAACAGAGTCCTTCAGGAGCGCTTTTCTAACATGGACCAGCGGCTGAACTCATCACAGGACGACAACGAGAGGCTGAGGACAGAAAGAGATGGACTCCGAGAGAGAGTCATCGAACTGCAGACAAATCTGAAGGAAAAAGAGACTGAGGTAAGGAAAGCCAGAGGAAGAGGAGGGATTAAGAGATCATTGCAACTGTTAGCAATTTGTCTGACACACTCTAACATACCTTACCTGAGATGTGACTATATATCAAAGCAACATTATGTCAAGTTTTACTTAAAAATACCTTTATATAATTGTAATGTTCCCTTAATCCACAATGACGGGGATAATTAGCATCCCTGTTGTAGCTACTCAGGGCTAGGCTTGCTAGCTGAGGCCATGCAGTCACTGGTTGATGTCGATATTTTACATCTATCTGATCAACTCGTATTTTTGGAGCTTTTCTTTTACAAGCTACTGCAGACAGTGGAGGCTGAGAAAGATTTTCATGTGCAGCATGCAAATACAACTGAGAGAGACCCTATAGTTTTTCACAAAGAACAAGAAAAAGTGGATTTTAGGGGACCGTTAAGTAGGTGTTGTTTTTAATAAACCATGACGGATGTGTATTACAGGTACAACATTTGACATTTTAATATTATACAGATAGTTGATTGCTGCTAAATTAAAGATGTAGTGGAATAAGGTCTGGGTCAATTTAGCCGTAATGCTATCACCTTGCGTTGGCAGGATTGAGGTGGGGTAACCATGATGCTAACAGCTAGCCTTGCCAGGAATAGAGCAGAAATGATAACAGACACAGCTGCCAGGCTGTGCAAGTTTGAAGCAGATAAATGAGAGGAGGCATGTGTGGCGAATCCGAAAAGTTTGTTTTGATCAAATGCACTGCAAATCCATTTCATATCCCAATCAAATCCGACCATTTGTAGAAGAGCATAGATATGAAAGCAGAAATAGCAAAGTGTTTGCATTAGGCCTTGGGGATTAACAAAATGACTAACTCATGGCCAAGATCTTCAATTTCCTCTGTTTCCCACTTTACTAATTTGTTTTCTGCAGGGGAGTAAATGAAAGCTTGGGTTTGGATAGGTTTGTACTGGGTTTCGGGCTCACTGTCACTGGCCTTTTCACAGCTGGAGCAGGAGCACAGTGTGGTATTTCAGCTGCGCACCATGAATCGGAGTCTCCAGCAGAAGGTGGAGGCTCTGGGGGAGGAGGCCAGTCTTGGGGAGACCACATGCTTCCCCCTGTCCCTCCAGAATGAGCTCCAGCAGTCTCAGGTAGTGCTTTTTTATGGTGGTGTATAGCTGTTTCAAAACTGCATCATACATGTAACCTGCCTTGTACTTTACTAACTGGCCACCTTACTGACCGCTTCCATGTATTTCCTCTAAATGGAATCTTTACCTTGTATCTCCTCTTAATGGCTACTTGATTAGAAACCCTTACCTTCTTTTTCCATTCACTGTTCTTTTTACCTTTAACAATTATCTTGTACTACATTTGTGCATTAGCAGATGGCTACAGTCTCTTAATAGACTCCAGCAAAATGTAGCTACAAAGAGAGTGTTTCTTATAGATATTGAACCCATTTACACCTAGTCACTTGATAAGATTGATAAGATTTCATCCACATGCATTAACTTTTGGTTAAAAAAATGCCTTCAGTTAGTCAGACTAAAGTCTGTTTGTTGTGTTGGACAAAATACTGTTAACTTCAATAATTTAGCCCAATTCAATTTGGATGTATCCAAAGGATGTGTGATACACAATGTGCATTTGCTGTGTTAGCAGATTTGTTACAGAAGCACATAAGCAAACAAATAAGAGCATTTAAAACCATTTAGTGATTCTCTCACCAGAGAATCATCTTTAGTCATCAAAATAGTAATTTCTACTGTAATAAATATCTGTTGTTTAATTCATAGTAAAATTATGTACAAAAAGAAAAGAAATGTTTAAAGTATATACATATATTGTATGACTCAAATTATTTGGTCCAACAGGCCAAAGAAACCATCATGGCCCACTCAGCAATCCTGCAGGAACAGGAGGAGGAGATTCAAAGGCTAAAGAAAGAGGTTGGTTCTCATTTACAGACATTATGCATTTTAAAAATAATGATCTATTTCATGCTGTATAATACTTTTTATATTGTTTATTTGCAATTTAATAGCTGGAGATTAATCAAGCCGAATTAGAAAAACTGAGAGAAGAACTGAAGCCGTTTACAAGCTCTCCTGACAAACCAACATATAGGTAAATGATATGTACAGAGTGTGCTTGTGGGTGTGGTGTTATATTAGCTGCAATTTTACGTAAGCTTCTGTTGCACAGGGTGTAATGTGTTGGCCAATTGTTTTTATTGTGTTGCTAACACAGTGCCTTGGAGGAGGAGATCATTTTGGCCAGACAAGAACGTGACTCGCTTAACCAGCAGCTTCTGAACACCATTAAACACAAGGTGGCACTGTCTCAGGAAGTTGAGTCATGGCAGGTCAGTGAACCTTTGGCATCTTTGGTACTGCTAGCTCGCATTTACAATAGTATAACCAAGGTATATCATTGCTGTCATTCAAAAACCTACAAAATTGCAACTGTCATCTAGGGGTTTCATAGCACAGCAATGAGCTCTGTTGAAATCTGTTTCCTATATTAGTGCCCTATATGGTAATCTGCATTGTAGCGAATGGGGCACAGTTCCATACACAGCTTTTGTATCTTCATTTTTGCTGTTTTCACTCTTTTTGACAGGTAATGGAATGACTGTTGATTTTGAAATTGTATTAAAGGTTAATGATGGGTCAGAATGCTGTCATTTCGGAGATGCAAGGTTTTAAACATTTCTTAATGAGAACACTGAACATTAGTTGAAATGAAAAATAAATGTTCTTTCAAACTCAACATAGCGTCTGTTTACAGATAAAGTCCTGCCCTTTAATATAAAGAGCCAATCAGCTTGCTGCTTACACTGTGAGCAGAAGAGGGTCATTATGCTAAAAGGGGAATAAGTGATTCTAAATATGTCTGTGATTTCAAAATAATTTGACCAGTATTTTTCAGTATTTCTTACCATTCAAAGAGATTGTTAGCTGATCTTGTTCGGCTGGAGATAACTGCCTACTGTAGCAAAGATGGCCGTCAAGTGAATAGACTTGCTTGTATAAAGACTTTAAGTGGATCTATGTCAGGTTGGTGATGGATACCAGATACCAGACAGAATTTGATGTTGTTTGACTTGGTGCCACATACCAAAAGAATGACCAAACTACAGCTATACACAATGTTAAGGACAGTTTCTAAAAAAAAAAAAAACAGAGATGCAAACTTTTAATGCAAAAGTAACAATATGTAATATCTACTTAATTTTTTGTTTTTCTTTTCATTGTTCCAGGAGGACATGCGTCTAGTCATATGTCAACAGGTGCAGCTTCAAGAACAAGAGAGGAAAAGGGAGCTGGAGAAAGAAAAAACACCATCGCCGCTGCAAAGAGGCACTCGCACAAGCAAATCCCTGCGTTTACCGAGAGAGGAGGGCAAGAAGAGCTTCTTCTCTACTCTATTTGGTGGAGAAAGTTGAGTGTAAAAAAAAGAAAAGGAAAGGAAAGGAAAGCAAATCTTCTTTAAGAGCATTTTCCTTCAATTTGTAAATATTAGTGTTTTCCAACAGTGTAAATAAGATGAATGTGGACTAAATATAATATATTTTGGCATGGGATTTGGCATGCATTTCTCATATTTCATATTTATTTTATTACAGCCAGCAAAGAGTCCATTATCAACAATGATGACAAAAAATGTTAAATGTAAAAGTAAATGTACTTTAATCATCTTATGACATGATACACTGATTTCAAAGTGAGGTAGTAGTTGATTCAATAATTGTGACACTTTATAGCACCCAACATTTTATACATGTGTTTCACTGCCAAATGTTTGTTCCCAATATAAAAGTTTCTCGTTCACACACTTCTGATAAACATGTTTTTTTTGTTATGTTGTCACTGATTTACAACATTTAAAGCACCTTTTTTTTTTGTTTTTTAATTTTGTTATTCAAGAACCTTCTGACCATAGGTGAGCCCTGGGTTCATAACTGCTTTCTAAAGTGTCCTCATCAGCTTGCTCAGTATCTGTGTCTTCTTCAGAAGATTCCATTGACTCTACATAGTAAATAACTGAGTAATCATTGTCTTCGTCATCATAGTCTTCAAGCCAATATAAAGTTTCAGTTGAGACATGGGGGCTTCCTTGTGCAAAAAAGCCAAAATTGGGATGTTCCTCTTGTGCCAAAGGCTCTTCTGACTCTTCCATTAATGCAGCTGAACTATACAAATTCGGGTGCCCCTCTACGGGACCATAAGCGCCCTCTAGCTCATCGTCGATTCCTGAGTACCCTTCTAGGGGACCATAAGCGTTATCTAGCTCATCGTCGATTCCTCGATAATCTCCTCTCTGCATGTAATTTTTCGATGCATTCTTATCCAGGTCATCATGTGTTGACTCCATCACTTGTGGGTAATCTGAGACTGACAGTGGATGCACACAGGGTGTCTCTACGTTCAGTGTTTGGGGTGCAGCGGTTCCTCCTTTGATAAGCTAAAACACAGAAAGTAAAAAAAAAAAACTGTAAAATTCTGCTTTATTTAAAAGATGTTTTTATCAGACAGTGTTCTGATCATTTACAGCAGTGTTTCTCAACCCTGAGGATGGAGCAGTTCTTTTTTTGCATTAATACACCAGATTAAACTCATAATAAGCTGTTAATGAGGTGTGTAAGGAACAGGACCAGGGTTGAGAAATACATTGAGTACATTTAAATGCACTTCATAATTCAAATACTGGAGAACATCAGAATTTGTCAGTAATCAGATTAATGCGATTTGGGTAGCCAGATAATAGAAGTAAACTGTATTTAGGACAGGTAAAATGCAGATTTCTGCTTAGCAACCAGCTAATAAACTTGCAGTATGAGCTGTGATGTAAAAATCATGTAGAACACAAACTTTGTTAACATATCAAGCCACATTATGAACATGCATCAAATAGAAGGTTAAATCCTTAAGTTTTGACGTTGCTTTGAAAATGTTGACACCATATCACTGATGATGTGTTAAACAATCTGTTCTCACTTATGTGCATATTGAGAAATCCAAGAAAACTCCAGTTAAGAGTAAACATGGATTGAGAAAAGTTACTAAGCTAAAATCCAGCTCTCTTTATCAGATTTTTAAATTTGATTTTTAGACCTTACTCCAATTCAAGAAATCAGAGTATGCTGTTTATATGACTTTGTAAAATAGTTTATTAAATCAGATTATGAAGTGCATATAAACGCACATAAGGTCATATAAAAGACATAACCTTAATGAAGCTGATGTCATGTAAAAACCCTGTGACATTATTTGCCATTTTTATAATAAATGGACCACAAACATTAAAAATTAAAATATAGATTATTAGATTAATTCCCATTAAAAGCTAAGATAGAATTTAAACTTGCCATTTTGGAGATATATGGCCATATGCCTAATGAACTGCAATAAACTCCTGATGGAGATAACCTTTCACAAATAAATCTTACAAACAATACTTTAAAATTAGCTAAGCCATTAAAATCATCATTGTGAGAGACCATTATGTAGCATCATATGTACACTACAGTCATTCTGGGAGTCATGAAGTCTACACACCAGAACTTTTGGAAAGTAGCCGTCCTTGATTAGGGTCCTCAGGAGGCCTTTGGCAGATAAAATAATCCCAGCAGAAATGACCAGAAGTAAGAGAACACCCACACCTACGATGACTCCTGGTTAAGGAAAGAAGATACAGATTGTAGATTAAATGGTTGATAAGTTTGTTAACTTTGCTATCATTGCTACATAAATAAGCCTGTATATGTTAAGTACCTCTGGGGCCTTGTTGCAGGAAAATGCAGCCGGTAGCATTAAGATTCTGGATAATGGACATCTCTGTGTGGAAGGCAGAAGCGTTGATGCAGTAGCTGTAGCCAGATGGCAGGTTGGAAAAGTTGAAGACTCCTGTATTTTTGCTCTTTCCTATATGCTTTGAGAAATCAAAATATTTTCTTTATCTACTCTTCAGACGACTCAGTATTTAAACCAACAGTTTGATCAAAAGATTATCAAATTTCATCAGGTACAAAAACATTTTTTGTTTTTAAAGTTCACATCACATCCTTAATGGATGTGCAACAATAATGGAAGCTTCTAGTGCACACAATGGGACAAACCATTACTTTAATATTATAAAACCATACCCATACTGGTTTAAATTAGACTGTTCTATGGCTATAACGTTTGAACACTTTATTTAAATCATGCTACATTAAAATCATGCTATTTATTGAAATTAATAAATGGTGTTTCACCTCGACTGTTTTAGAGGAAGTCATTCTAAAGAGGTCGACATTAAATCTCAAAGGCACATCTTGGTAAACGGCTTGGATTTTGTGGCTGAGATGAATGTGGATTGAATGATGCGTAGGGGAGATCTTCATTTCTGGTGAACTCAGCTGAGCTGTAAAACAAGGTGTTGATAAAAACAAAGTCAAATCTTTGGGCGGCACAAGTTCCCATAGTTCAATACACTTTTCAACAGTGTTTTTTTTTTTAAAGTATGTGTTATGAGGACTCCAATTGGTCCAGTGTACAAAGGCACTCCCACTATGATCAGAAGGTTTAAATCCTGTTCATGTAGCTTGCCACCAGCTACTGGAGCCCTGAGAGATAGGTGAGGACACAGCCTTAATTATTTTTTTTTTATCTGTTGACTAAATTACATAAAATCATATAAAAAAACATATAAAAAAAAGAGCTACAAAGAAAGCATAGCACACATCTTTATCAAAAGCATCTTATCTAAACATAATATTGTTTGTAGCAAATATTGGCTGATTTTATTAGTTTAATCTGATTGTGTATCTCACACATCACCCATATCTAGCTTTGTTTCTTATTGTGTCTTGCTGTGCAGTGTTGTGTTGCTGAAACATTTCTACTAACTGTCTTTATAGGGTTGGAATGTGTGCTCCAGGATTGTCCAATTTGATCTCTCGTCTTTCCATTCTGCCATGACCCTCACAAAGTAGTTTTCGAAGAACTGGTCAGGAAAGAGGTGGCACTGCCTCTCGGTGATATTAGAGCATCCTGCAGGCTTTTTCCACACTGTTTTTGAGCTGCACACACAATGAGATTAGCATTAGCATGTAGATATTTGAATGAATGTTTATTTGAATGTTCATCATAATCAGGAGTTTGGGACATTGAATAAAGGGTAACAGAAAATATAAGGCATTGAATTACTTTGCCTTGTTGCTGAACTTGCATACAAACTCCTCTGCAGCCAGATTGAGACTAGAAGGTGGTTATAATGCACATTTATATCCATGCTAATCAGTGTTACAGCTAAGGCAAAATGATAATGGCTGCTGGACAATGAAAGCAGAAACTTGATGTTTGTATGAGGTTATTTTCCTCTTAAAACCACAAGAAACACTAATTTTCTAGATTTGTAAACATGATCACCAAATCCAGGATTACTGCTGCATTCCATTTACCTCAGATGTCAGATATGTCTGAGCTGTGAATAGTGTCACAACTGAAATGAATATGTTCCATCTCAGCATTTAGATTTCAACCATTATTGTTAGCATTGTCCCAGGTTAGCATTGCTAGTACCAGTTGATAACAAACATTATGCAGTATTTTGCTCATCTAAACACCATGAATCAAGATCAAGAAAAAACTAAGGGCAACACAAGAAATCTTAAGGCTTAAACAAAGATCCCACTTGTCACAGAGGTTCAGGGAGTCTCCTAAATTTTATAGTGGCTTCCCGCTCTCCGCAAATTATATACACAAAAAATATATTCAAGAAATAAGTGAGAGAGCGTGTGAGCGAGATAGTTTATGTGAGCAACAAAGGGAAAGAGTAAAAAATACACATATGGAGAGAGTGACTAACAAAACATTGTGATTGGCATCTCGTCATGCTTAGTTGACTGATGAGGTTTCTGTGTGGGTGGGACTTTGTTTTGAGTTTGTTTTGAAGCAGCTCAAAAAAAGACAGCTGGAGGGAGTGAGAGAGAAAGAGGTGCACGGTGTTACGCAGCGTTGTGGCAGAGTCTCCATTAAACACAAAAAATATAAAACTCCTTTCACCCCAACCTAAACTACAGTGTAGCCCTGCTGGAAAGGGGTGAAATAATGATAGTGACTTCTCCATTACCTGTGGTGGCTTAAATTACGGCATAAAGCATTTTGAGGTGAGTTTAAAAAGAGTTGATTTGTTCATTAACATTGCTAATTTTAGTTAAATTAGTTATGTTTTTTGGGGCCGACTGGACTTGGGGTGTTTGAAGGAGAAGGTCAGGGGTCAAGAACTTAAAATGACCCCATAAAACGAGTTTTTGCAGAGTGACAATGTTACATTTTTATGTAATATGTTTATCCAGGACTTTCCCGAGGAGATTCACGTTATTAAATCTTTATTTCAAAATAAGTTATTTTCCTATTCAAACCAAAAGAAACTATTCCATTTACCTCGGATGTCTAAGCTGGGAATAATGTCACACCTGAATTGAATGTGTTCCAGTTAAACCTTCAGATATCAGCCACCATTATCCAGATATCATCATAAGCTCTGTTAGTGATACCAGTTGATAACGAACCATAATGCAATATGTTTCTCATCTTTCAACACTATGAAAATGTGTCCACACAAGTCCAAAGGGGTCAAGAACCAACCAATGCCAAATCAAATTTAAGAAAAAGATTAGCTAGGCAAAAAGCATAATTAACATGATAATAACCCGGATGCATTAGACAAGCGAAGGTATCTTGGATATATGCTGTTTTCCCTGTAGTTTAGAATAGGAAACACTACACTAACATTTTAACATTTAACACCTCCAAAATATCTTTTAATTACCTCAAAACACAGCAGCTTTGAATACCTTTCATGTAAAAGAAATAATCATAGGTAAACATGAGGTTTATCTTTGTCTACAAACAGACACAAAAAACTCTTTGTGTAATCTCTATGTGAATGAGCTTTTTTAAATAATACTTAGCATAAATTATTAAATAAAGTCTGTCCTAGTATTTTTGTTGTTGTTGAAAAATGGGGGCTATTTGGTATTTGATAGATGTTTTAAGCAATTTAGATGTTGGCATATATTAACATAGACAAGATTGGGTAATAGTCCAGTGTTTATTAGCTAGCAACATTAGCCTAGCATAGATGTTACATTTATTAGTATGATTTAGACTTTAAAATTAAAAACAAAGTCAGATTAATAGTGTGTAGTCAGATGTAATAAGTGTAGCACGCTTGAAAAGTAGTTCTAGTAGTTCTTTTGTCATTTATATCCTCTTTGCTTCAAATGTCTGTAACAACCTTACATTTTGAACTAGTTAAAGCTTCTAAAGGACTTTAGGCTGGATATATTTTGATAAACCTGGCAACCCTGCCATACATATTAAACATCTTGTCTGGCTTACTGCATTTTCAGCAAAGTGAAAAATCATGTTTTTTTAATTACCAACTGAATTCAAGACTTGTCCCTTTTATTTTCCTAAAATAAAATTTACATAAAGATTACATAATCACAAAGTGATATAATGAATTAGTTTACATTTTCCCATTAGTTTTAATGTCACAAAATGCTGTATAAGGTGCATTGGTTTAGTGACTTTAGTTTTTAAAGAGATGATTAATAAAATTGACTCATCATTTTGTTCACTACTCCCATGGAATTCCAGCTTTTCAAGTTGCATTATGACGCAGAAACTAACAGCCATCTCGTACCGCTGCAAGTTTCATTGCAGAATTGAAACAGACTCTAACAGGAGAGCATCTTCCCCACATAGTGTTCAGTACGGAAAAAAAGCAACCAGACTTACAAATTCTGCACTTCTATGAACTCAACAGAGTATCTGGTTCCTATGGGGTTCCATGGTCCAGGAAGCCAGTAGATAGAGGCCCGGAAGTCCAACAAGACCACGCTCAGGTTGAATGGAGCATTGAGCGCACCTGTCAGAGCAAAAGGGCTTTTTAATTTTGATTGCGTATAAACAAAAGTTATGACCACTGATTGAGCCTTTATTAATATTTAAATACTGTTTATGTCATGAGTGCAGGTATAGGAGATCCTCCAAAATGCTTTCAATGAATGTCAGTGTAAAATTTTACACTTTATTCCTGAATTTTTTATGGGTCCATCCATGATTAAAAGTTGACACATTGTAATGATAGCTGCCAATTGTCTTAACTGTCCAAATTTTTTGTCTAATATTAAAAAAATGAGATAATGTTTTTTTGTGCAACAGCAGCAATGTGTATAAGTATGTTTATGTCACTTGTAGACCTGTCACAGTAATTATGTTTATTAACTTACAATATTTGTACAATATTTAGAAAAGACTTTAATCAATTTTGCTGACTTTAGAATTACACATTTTTCCTAGCAAGGATTGCACATTAACTAGTCTAAAAAATACAATGTTTTATTTTATTTATGTTCTATTTCTTTTTTTATTCTTATATTCCAAATCCAATGTCTGAACATTATTATTAATTAAACATTCAGTGCTTTTTAAAAGTGTAAATGCATTTGTATGCTATTGTATTAACAATGTATTAGTGGCATAAAATAGCCTTAAAATAAAAAATATTTCATTTATTATAGTTACTTCTAAGACAGGTATCATCCGATCCAAATAGTCATACCGACAGGCCTAGTCGTTTTTCAAAGCCTGAAAGGCTTGTGCCTTGTTATGTAGCATATGGACGCTGGCCTAGATAAATGTCACCACGCAAGAAAATTATTATTTTTTTTAAATGTCTAAATGATGAGCTGTCCAACTGGCACAAGTGACATGCTGATGAGTCAGGTAAGTAAACTACACCAGAATGAGGATGATATACTGGTTTGCATTTTTGCGGCATGCAGTCTCGTTGCCTCAGGGCATTATCTAACTCTGTTTGTTGGCATAACATAGAACTGACTGGTGAGATATAAAGGGAATAATACCTTTAGCCTAAGCCGAAAATATCAAAACTGTCCAGTAAGATAAGAAACAAGGTACAAATCGAACAGTGTTTACTTTTATCTTAATAGCTGTGAGGCTGTGAAGCTTACAACCAACAATTTGCATGGTGGAAACAATCACAGTCTTGTCGTTAAATCATCCCAAATTATTTCCTTATAAGTTTTTTTTAATCTAAAATTTATATTATAATAGTATATTCTGAAAAAGGGCTGTAGGATGTACATAGTATTGCTCAAACCATAGTAGCAATAATCTCAAAGCTGTACTTTTGTCTGTTTTCATTATGTTGATATTAAATTCCTCAAACTTGAAAGTCGGGTAGATGAGATGCTGCTGAAGCTAAATGTTCTGTTTGTTTTTCATGTCTGTCATTACCTTCAGCTGATGTGATATAAATCAGCAGCAGTGTCAAAACCGAGACTGGCAGGCTCCTCATTGTATGGAACTTCCATCAAGCCTCTGAAGACCCTTTTAAAGGGGTTGGCAGAATGGTCCACTGTTTTTTTTAGTCTGATCTTTACTATAACACACACACACACACACACACACACAAATGAATACATTTCAATAGCCTACATCTCATCTGTTTCCTGTCAGAGACTACAGTCCTAATCCAACCCTCTGACTCTGCGAAAACATAAAATCTGCAAAAACATATATTTTTCTGGAGATCATTATTAATACTAAATAATTTGCATTTAATCTGATATTTACTTTTAAATACTTTGCTCACATTACATGTTTTCAATAGAAGTTAGGAGTAAGTTTCAGGAACAAAATTTAATTTGGTATTAAATGCAAGGACGTGCCAATGTGGTAATTCTGAGCTGATGCTGAAATCTAACATTACACACGTGCATATCTTACAGAGAGACAAAACACCCCAGTATAACTGTATCACTTTAAAACGAATAAAAAATTTATAAAAATAAGCTTAAATCTATTAATTTTAAAGTATCACCGCCAGTGTCAGCCAGCGTCACCTGGTCATTTTCCAGCATACAATAAATAAGTCATCAAGTATCTGTCTGAAATATTTGCCATATGGCGATATAATTCTGATATCCTCATGCATCCTTTATTATATGTCTTGTTGGGTATATACTACACATTATTATTATTTCTTTTTTTTTATTGCTATATCATGTTTAATTGTAGGCTGTACAATTATTTAAAATTTCATACCACACTGAAATATATACTGAAATAATTTTATTTCTTTTATTTTACATGATATTTTTTTAAATCCCATACCACACAGATTATACACTAGCATGACAAAAGTCATGGGATAGCAGTATTAGAATTGATCAGGAAGTGATAAGGGAATGACACTGAACACTTAAGATGATGTGAATTATCAAAGCTAAAAGTAAAATGGATGGGACAGTTTATTCAGGCAGTTGTGCTGGCATTTAACTCACAGTGTCACTGGTTTACTGAGAAAATGTCACATACGGCATTACCACCCACAGTGGACAGCACAGCAGTGGGTGGAAATGATCATGGCCAGCGGTGTCTGGCTACAATTGTCCTTGTGAACAGACAAGCAACTCTTATCATTTCCAATTCTGAAGACTCCATTCACGTAATAAACCACGTCAATGCAATGTTCTTTAGCTTCCAATGGACATGTTCAAAGAATAGATCCTGTTATGAGCTTTTTGGCATGCAATTATATAGCTGATTATATTCTATACTATACAGACTTAATATTTGATCATTATTTCTTTTTATTTAAAGAAACAGCTCATGCAAAATAGTTATTTTATAAAACACTGGAAATACACTGCTAATAGAAGTACAAAAATACATCATGCACCCAAAAAAAAAAAAAGATTTAATTTCCAGGCACACTGCAGTTTTTATAATGATGAAAAAAAGTGAGCCATACACACTTAAATAGCACGTTCAGGCAAGTTCTCAGAAGCGAACAGGTTTCCATTACACCTGCGAAAGTAACACTCACAGCGAATCCTGTTGAGTAATTGAGTTTGCACTCACCGCTTGTTCTCTTCTCTTCTAATCCTCAAGTGACAGTGAAGTGAGAAGACCAAGTCAAATTGTGCTGAGAGTCTACCCAGAGTAGGCGTGACAGATTGGATTCAGACGTATTTGGAAGTGGAAGTGCGTGACATTCCTCCCATACCTATCAGTTGGACTTTAAATCTGCCCGCAAAGCTGTAAATCAACTAAATACACTTTAAGAGCACTAAACCCTAATATGTACACATAAGCCTTTAATTGAGATGCTAAAAACAGGAGTAGCAATGATCTGAGGGAGTCAGATTGGACCAGAGCACAGAGACAAAAGATCAATGTACGCATGTTCTCCTCTCTAGCCTTGGCACCTCTCATGAAAACACAACAAGGAAACAGGAAGTTCCTGTTGGTCTGGATGCGAGCTCACCTGGTTGTATTGTCACACACCTGCGAGATACGTATAAACAGCATAGTGGGGCTTTTTTCATCTGCACCCGCACAACAACACATTAATCCTGAATTATTAGTACCATGCCTATATAGACCTGACTGCAGAGCTCGCTCGCTCGCTTTGTTCTCTAAAGCAGTGGCTCTCAAACCGGCCCTCAGGAATCCAAAACGCTTTACAGTTTTGCTCAACACATAGGGGCCAAACAAAAGCCTGGACTTTCCTGAGAACTGAATGCTCTTTAAAGAACAACATGCAAAAAATGTATATATCCAAAATGGCCACTTTTCAGAAGTAAAAAGCTTTTTTAAGTTTGAATGGAAGACAGTGTAAAAATATTAATTTTGAAGAAATTCTACTGGTTTTCTTTTTAATAATGAAGTATAACACCTTAAAATCAGCATATACAAGGTTTTTGCTTGTCATATAGAGGTATCAGGACATAAGGGTGAGGTGTCCTATTTCTGTTCTTAACACTCCCTTTAACAACTTCCAGCACTTACAGGAGCGGCTTCGAGCTTGGAGCAAAATTAGAATGAAGCCTTAAGGCCAATTTAAATTTCTGCGTCCAACCTACAATGTAGACAATGTCACAGCATGATGAGCATTTCCCAGAAATGTAAAGTAACTATATATCGCATAGAAAGGCACACAGTAGCTACTGTGATTGGTCCGCCAAGCCTGCTGTACCCAGCTGAGTGACACAGACACAAATGCACAAGTATAAACATGCACAGAGGCATAAGCCACAGGCTATATGCCACTGACAACACGTTGACTCAACATAGAAGTATTGAGTCAAGGCCTTCAGTGCAAAATTTAAAGGCAATAAACCTTATCTTTCTCAGATAAGGATTTTTGTCTTTGTAAGCATTGTAAGTTTAAGATTGTTTTGCTTATTTTTGGAAAAAAATATCTTTATCATTCTATTAGAATTTTCACAATATTTAATTTTAACTTAAAAACTTAAAAGCACAAAAAATCAGCCAAGTTATTCTGATTCCTGTGTCAAATCAGTGATTTTGCTTGATTTAGTTCTTACTTCACCCATTTTGAGACTGAAAAATTTGCTTACCCCATTGGGGGATTTCTTTGCTTAATATACGTGCAGCATATACATCTCAATTTACGTATATTTTGACTAGTTTTTGTGTTTAGACTGTTTACCTACTATTCTTCTTTCTTCTCTCTCCCCTCTTTTTGAATTGCCCCTTGCTGTCTGCTTGATGTTGGTAAAAGTCCATTAACCCTATTTTATCGATCTGGGCGAGCTGTCCACTGCAAACTGCGCAGCTTGATTTAGGGTGTGTCAGTGTGTCTTTGCTATTGTAATTACTGATATAGTAAGCATTGCGTGAGTCGAAACATTATGATTCCCTTAATTGATCATGGGTGTGTGTCGGGCTGGTAACGTGGAATAAACCAATCAGCGTGTCACTTGCCATTCCCTTTAAGAGCCAGGTGTGTACTAACCTTGGCAGATTAGTATTTTACCAGCGCGGTGCTTCTGTGCTTCTCAGCAGAGGATAAACCTGCACATTCACACTGTGAAGGTGCGCTAGCAGATGATTTACAGGAACAGCAATGTTCGTAAAATGTTATTCTATTTTGTATTCTGTTTATTGTTGATGTAAAAGTTGGATTTGTGCACCGCTGCGTGTCCTTGTGTGTGTGTAACAAGCAGGGTTGTTTGCATGACTCCTGTGTTGCCAAGACAGCGATGAATGTCTGATGGTTGACGTCTGAATAGTTTCTAATCTCTCTTCCAGACCACCACACCCATCAGTGTAGATGTATTCACAAGTGCTATTGCTATTTAAAGCAGGTATAAGGTGTGAAAATAAACTGTTGACAGGGTGTAAGATAGCAATAAGCTTTGTGACACACCTTACACAGTGTGTAAAATAGGGCTCCCCATTTTTATCCTCCTTTTTCAATCTCTTGTATTGAGATTCCTGTTTTTACTGCTCAGTCCTGGTCTGACTCTTTAATACCCTGCTGCCCACTGCAATGCTGTTTTACTCTGGACTCTGTCATTAAATCATTCCCACCACATTCTGCAGCTGGACTTCATTTTAACACAAACACATTAACACTGACTTTCACAGTAACACTGAGAATGTGTCCAAAACTCACTCGCAATCATATAACTGTATATAGCAAGTGTATTGATGATGTCACTGTCTCCAAGACCATCACTACACGCCCAAACCAGAAGCCTTGGATGACTGCTGAGGTACGTGCGCTGCTGAGGACCCGCGACTCCGCCTTCAGAGTGGGTGACAAGGTTGCCCTGAGGAAAGCGAGAGCCGACCTGTCAAGAGCCATCAGAGAGGCGAAGCGCGCACACGCCCAGAGAATCCACAGCCACTTCAAGGACACGGGTGACGCGCGGCGTATGTGGCAGGGCATCCAGGCAATCACCAACTACAGGACAATGCCACCGTCCTGTGAACGTGATGCCTCCCTCCCTGATGCCCTGAACAACTTTTATGCACGGTTTGAGGCACAAAACAACACGATGGTGAGAAAGACCATGCCCAAGCCGGACGAGCAGGTGTTGTGCCTGACTGCAGTGGATGTGAGGAACACTCTGCGCAGAGTCAACCCACGAAAAGCTGCAGGACCAGACAACATCCCCGGCAGAGTGCTCAGGGAGTGCGCAGACCAGCTGACGGACATCTTCAACATCTCCCTGTGCAGCGCCACTGTCCCAACGTGCCTCAAGTCCACCACCATTGTTCCCGTGCCGAAGAAGTCCACAGTGTCCTGCCTCAATGACTACCGTCCCGTTGCACTTACACCCATCATCATGAAGTGCTTCGAGAGGCTAGTCATGAGGAACATCAAGACACGACTGCCCTCTTCACTGGACCCCCTGCAGTTTGCGTATCGTCCCAATCGCTCCACGGACGATGCCATCACCACCACCCTTCATCTCTCCCTCACCCACCTGGAGAAGAAGGACACTTACGTCAGGTCCCACAGAACCTCATCAGGAAGCTAAGCTCGCTCGGCCTCAACACCCCCCTCTGCAACTGGATCCTGGACTTTCTGACGGGGAGACCCCAGTCAGTCCGGTTCGGGGGCAGCACCTCCAGCACCATCACACTGAACACTGGGGCCCCCCAGGGCAGTGTCCTGAGTCCTCTGCTGTTCACCCTGCTGACTCATGACTGTGCTGCAAAACACAGTTCTAACAGCTTTATCAAGTTCGCCGATGATACAACCGTGCTGGGTCTCATCACCAAAGGCGACGAGTCAGCATACAGAGAGGAGGTGCAGCGGCTGACAGACTGGTGTACAGTCAACAACCTTCACCTGAATGTGGACAAGACAAAGGAAATGGTTGTTGACTTCAGGAGAGCACAACACACCCACTCTCCACTCAACATCGACGGGTCCTCTGTGGAGATTGTTAAGAGCACCAAGTTCCTTGGTGTCCACTTAGCAGATAACCTCACCTGGACCCTGAACACCAGCTCTACAGCCAAGAAAGCCCAGCAGCGTCTCTACTTCCTCCGGAAGCTGAGAAAGGCCCGTCTCCCTCCACCCATCCTCACACTCTTCTATAGAGGGACCATTGAGAGCATCCTGAGCAGCTGCATCACTGCCTGGTTTGGGACCTGCACAGTCTCTGACCGCAAGACCCTCCAGCGTATTGTGAGGACAGCTGAGAGGATCATCGGCGTCTCTCTCCCCTCCATCACGGACATTTACACCACCCGCAGCATCCGCAAAGCAACCAGCATTGTGAATGACCCCACTCATCCCTCACACGAACTGTTCTCCCTCCTGCCTTTGGGAAGAAGGTACCGCAGTATCCGGTCCAGCACGACCAGATTCTGCAACAGCTTCTACCCCCAAGCCATCAGACTCCTCAACTGCAGAGACTGAACTGATGGTTTTTCTGTACATGCACACACACTCTTACCCCACTTACCCCAGAAAATGGAAAGCACTAAAAACCCTACTACCTCACTGGACTCTATTGCACACTGTGTAATAGAGGTAATTACTACCTCACTGGTCTTTTTTGCACACTTTTTGCACACTGCATAATTTGCACACTGTCTTGTTATTTATTATTCTTTGTCTGTATTGTGTTGTATTGTCTGTCTGCACTATTGTTCTGTCTACACTGTGTTTATGTGCACCATGGTCCCTGGAGGAACGTTGTTTCGTTTCACTGTGTACTCTGTATATAGCTGAAATGACAATAAAAAACACTTTGACTTTGACTTTGACTTGACTCATAAACTGCTTTCACATTAACCATAACTCGCTCTCTTATATCTCACTTATTCTGCACAGTTTGTTCTGTTATTTGTTGTGCTGTCAGGTGTCGACTAGACAGGAATGGGTTCCTCTTTTGTGTTTTGTTTTTTCTCAGGGTTTCTTCCTCTAATCTGAGCGAGTTGTTCTGTGCCACTCTCACCTTTGGCTCAGTCCCGGATCTCTGTATAGCTGCTATGTGACAACATGTGTTGTGCTATGTACTATATGTGCTAAATACTGTAAATACATCTGTATTTAAAGATTTCGGTGTATTTATAGATAGCCGGTCAAAAATGTCTCGAAATCTGCCCATCCAGATCTTCCTTAGTTTTATGCAAAATACTTGACGTGTTTTCGAACAAAAACACACTATGGCTTACTTAAACAATGTTTGAGAGATATTTTAAAGCAAATAATAAAGATTTTGTAATGTATTTACACCCTTGACATAACTGTTTAAATCCAGTGTTTGTTTTTCAGCAATGTCTGCCTTACCACTACTTGTTCTAAAGTTATGAAGCACTCGTCAGACCTGTCTTATCTGATCCAGAACTTCTGGGGTATGTGACTGTTCAACAAAATATGCCTTTAATCTTTTAATAATACCTTTATTTACTACAATTACACTGCACTGCAAGTAAATGTTTATGGACGCATTTTTTTAAATAAGGTGTGCAAATATAAAATACCTCCTCAAATAAACTCCTCATAATATACATTTGTAAAAAAAAATAAGCTTCTTAGATTATTTTGGATGTAACATTCTACAAAAGCCTGTGCATTTGCTATGACTGCCTTTTTTGTCTTGGTGTCATTGTGCAAAACCACTATCAACCAATCGTAGCACTCCTAGAACTAGAACTTCTCTCAGCTAATTTCATTGCAGAATCAGAACTGTGATATATTTATAATTTATCACTCCAAATTAATGTTTAGGCACCTTATTATTAACAGTAAGCACCCATTTGTGCACCCAACTGCTTCTTTGCCTATTAATTTATTTAAAAGTTATTGAGTTTACATTATTTTCTTAATTATTACATGGCTGTACATGGTTCTTGCAACATTTTTCCTTCATAATTATCCACTTGTATTCATTACTTCAGTGCTGAAGTGTATGGACAGGATGAACAATTGAAACACTATGTACACATTACAAAAAACAAGACTGGAGATCAGGATAGAAATAAATATTTCAGTTTAATTCATCCAAAATAAAATTCCAATCTAATGGGTACATCACAAAGTAGCTTCTCACCTCTGAAGGCAGGCCTGATATTGTTAAATTCAAAGTGACCCAACTGCTAGCTGGCTGAGCAACACTTCTGCAAAAATTCTGTAGTAGTATATGATTAAATCAATAAACAAACAAATAAAAAGCAAATAAATTAATAAATTAATTAATTAATTAATAAATAAACAGTGCATGATAAATCCCATTAATATGGCTATTGCAATTTATTTAATATAAAGGTTTCCTGATTTTCCAATGTCACGCTTCAAAACAAACGTGTATTTTCTCCCAAGGGACTGACATTCTCAACATTACGTTAAAAGAAAATCCATAGGTAACCTACAAGGATATTATGGCAAACCATATCCTACATACTTGATATTAAATGTGTTTAATTAACTTGCATAAACCCAAACAAACAAACAAACAGACAGACAGATAAACAGAAACGTTATTCATGACCTTCATTTTTCCACTTAAACTTGTACTTTTTATTCTAAATCTATCTATCTATCTATCAAAGTCAACCCCCAGAACATAAACAATGTTACTCGTGTGCAAATGTTCCTCGGCATAGTTAAACTTAATGATAAAGCAAAAGCTTCAAGCTCAGGACATCAATGTGGAATCATCTTCATTTGGTCCAGATTCAGTCCAAAACCAAGCTCACTGGACAAAGAAAGTTAAATGCATAAATTCTTCTACAATACAAAGTTGTGTGTCTACACTTGTCTTAATAATTATGTTATCGACTTGCAATACGATACAGCTCTGAAAAAATTATGAGTTTCTTTGATTTTACCAAATTGAAAACCTTTGGAATACAATCAAGAGGAAGATGAATGATCACAAGCCATCAAACCAAACTGAACTGCTTGAATGTTTACACCAGGACTGGTATAAAGCAGTGTGTAAGACTAGTGGAGGAGGACATGCCAATATGCATGAAATCTGTGATTAAAAACCAGGGTTATTTCACCAAATATTGATTTCTGAACTCTTATAACTTTATGAATATGAACTACTTTTCTTTGCATTATTTGAGGTTTTCTCATTTCTCATTTTCTGCAAATAAATGCTCTAAATTACAATATTTGTGTTTGGAATTTGGGAGAAATGTTGTCTGTAGTTTATAGAACAAAACAACAATGTTCATTTTACTTAAACATATACCTATAAATAGCAAAATCAGAGAAACTGATTCAGAAACTGAAGTGGTCTCTTCATTTTTTCCCCAGAGCTGTATATGGACATGGATCGTGTTTTCCAGCATGTTCATTTATATAAGAACAATACTTGAGGGCAAATGTTAAAAGGTGCTGTGCACTTTGAACCGTTTGTAGTTTGGGTAAGAAGAATGTATGAAGACTTTAAAGACTAATCAACTATTAAATAAGTTGGCGAATAATTAGTTACTTAGTAAACTAATTAGTAAAAAGTTACTACTTGTAATCTCATTTCATGCTCCCTCTCTTTTCCTCCTCTATCCCATTATTACCTTTTGGCCTCCTTTACGCCCTGCCTAAAATGTTTTTGCTGTAAAC
This sequence comes from Astyanax mexicanus, assembly GCF_023375975.1. Classification (NCBI taxonomy): domain Eukaryota; kingdom Metazoa; phylum Chordata; class Actinopteri; order Characiformes; family Acestrorhamphidae; genus Astyanax; species Astyanax mexicanus. Next base: position 26,534,584 of record NC_064408.1, read on the forward strand.
GTCTATTACATTACATTACACTAAATGTAATGTAATGTAATGAAGTTTAATGTAATGTTAGGTAAAAAGTGAGATAAAATTGACCTGACATGTATAATTCTTCCCTCAATGGATTTTTGCTGAAGATATGATGTATGTTACTCATTTTTTTTGTCCAGAGAGCTTCACAAAGCTTTGTGAAAAAAAGGATGCATATGTTTTATATGGTTCCCAAAAAAACGTCCATAATTATTCTTATAGTTTCCCACAGAGTCACTGTTGGGTCACTTGACATCTTTGTAGTCGTAACAACAAAAATCTCAGTCAAGTTGGAAAGGACAGCCCTCACACGGAAGTGTTTGGATCACTGATGTTCTCAACTGGAAGTAGAGTCAATTGTTACTTCTGTTCCTTCATACTGAGAAAAGAATAGTGTGGAGCTCCACGGGGCTAATGGGCCTTCCAACAATTCAGCTGTAATCTGTGACGGACCTTTGTCTTTAGACGGACCTGAGAGTGGTGGCTTCCGGAAGCCAGTTCGGTGGTCATATGCCAAAAACTAGCCCACGTTCACTCCAAGCCCCACCTGCAGCTTGTCTCCTCGGTGGTTAACAAAGGCGCCCATGATTAACGTGGCAGGAAGTGGGCACAGGCGCTTTTCCAGGACTCCTCCAATGATGCACCGGCTGTCCAACATGCCTAAGAGGAATTTGTTACAAAAATGAGTTTCACAGAACTCATCTATGCATCACAAATGTGTTTTTTGTAGCAGCTGCTATCAGTCTGGATCATAAAACGCTTACAAAAATCTCACTCAAGCCATTCAAATGGCATTTTAAAGGCTTTGAATAAAATCAAATATTAAAAAAAAGGTAGCTCCCTGAATGAAGAGAAACAGTCTAAGTTTTGGCCCCGCCACAAGGTTGAAGTCTGGTGATGGCTCAATTATTCATGTCTGATCAACGACAATACGAAAACACTGACAGTGCAACGTCTTTCAAAAAGTAAGCCACCTTAGGTCGAGTGCCTCTGCTGGCTGGTTGTAGTATGATGTGTAGCTTCACCCTTTCAGGGGCAAAAAAGTCAATTTTCCATCTAACTGTTCCTTTACCTAACTGTCTTTTTATATTTAAAGTGCAATACTATTTTTCATTTGGTTTCCTTTGATCTTTGCTAACTTTCTGTAAAACAGCTGCTACAAAACAAACACATTTGTATGCAAAGCATGGAAAGGTCATCTTCAATAATGATCTGTTCATGAAAAATATGCATATAACTCTATATCTATATATATATTACCTCTGAAGACCATATTGGCTTCAGGCAAATCCATTTGGTAACCAAATGAGAATGTGGTCTCCTGTGTCCGGGTGCTTGCTTCAAACTCCACTCCGACCTGGATCTGAATAGAATTATTTGCAACACTTTAACTGTACTGTACAGTTACAATGCCTGGTCAGTAATGGTAGACACACCCATACCTGCTTGTTGGCTCTGTGATAATAGCTAGCATGAGCACCTCCTTTACCAGCATTCAGTGTGGCTACCCAGTTGGGGCCTGGAATAAAACAAGAAAGGATGTCTTAAGCCCTATCCAGACGGGATTTGTTTCTCAATGGGACGTTTGTGAAAAATATTTTAGACTTCTACTCAGTGATAAAATTCTAGAGACTACAATTGAAAAAAACAGGAGGACCAGTGAGTTTTTTGCCTTTTTTTTGCCTGACATCGCGTTCAGTAGCTCCTCTATTTCCACTCGCTGTTGTGTTTACATGGATCTCCGTGGAAACCAGTGCCCAAAGTGTAAAGTTGCGTGGCAGTGGACAAATAGCTATTTCATCAGTCTAGACAGGATTAAAATTACCGGAGGACCAATGAGTTCAGAGAAAACAGTAAACAATTTAGCCTGTAATTTTCTCAGAGGACATCTGAGAAAAACACAAACATGGTCACTCACAGAGGACCCCCCCATAAAAGAGAAAATTACCATAGGACCCCCTCAGACACTAATCCCGTCCGGATAGCACCTTAGTGGTAGTTAAACCTACAGTTAAAGAATGTAAATATTGGAACAGAAAGGGGCCGTCCTTAAACTGTTCCCGCAAAGTTGGGAGCACAAAATCATATCTCTTGATATGCTGAAGCATATTAATTTCACTGAAATTAAGGGTTTAAGTCCAACTCCTGAAAAACAACTCCACACCAAACTTTACACTTTGTGCAATGCAGTAAGACAAAAAACATTCTTCTGGCAACTGCCAAAACCCAGATTCGTCACTTCAGAGAACACATCTCTACTGCTGTAGAGAATAATGATAACATAAAACATTTAAATAATCCCGTTTAACATAGAGCTAGCTCATAGTATGTTCTGCTCTCTAACCTGAGTATTGGCCAGCCAGAGTAAGGATGCCCCCTTCTTCAGCTCGCCCTCTGTGATACACCAACTCTCCCCCAAGAACCAGCTGTGGAGAGACACTCTGGAGGAAGTGCGCCACCATGATAACTGTTCCACAACAAAACAAACAATTCATACACACTTCAGATAACTATTCCATTTCATTATTATTATTAATACTGTTTTTTATTATTATTTTTTGTTTCTTGCACCCAAATTCTGTCAGGTCATGGTGGTTATAAGGAGTGTTTCAGACAGTCTGCTTGTTTTAAATTGGGTACAATACAGGCATTATTTTTTAACTTATCAAAATGAAATAATCTGTGTATATACCCTATGAAAATATGCTAATTGATATACTCTTTATAATTTACTGTAATTTATTTTATTCTACAAAAAATAACAGATTGCTTAAAAATCATGAGTTTCTTTGATTTTACTAAATTGAAAACCTCTGGAATATAATCAACAGGAAGATGGATGATCATAAGCCATCAAACCAAACTGAACTGCTTGTATTTTTGCACCAGGAGTGGATTAAAGTTATCCAAAAGCAATGTGTAAGACTGATGGAGGAGAACTCTGAATTTTCTGAATATGAACTTTGTTTTCTTTACATTATCTGAACTCTGAAAGCTCTGCATCTTTTTTGTTATTTCAGAAATTTCTCATTTTCTGCAAATAAATGCTCTAAATGACAAAATGTTGTCTGTAGTTTATAGAATAAAACAGCAATGTTTATTTTACTCAAACATATACCTATAAATAGCTAAATAAGAGAAACTGTTTCAGAAACTGTAGTGGTCTCTTAATTTTTTTCCAGAGCTATATGTGCTTAAAAACTATTTGATTTATTTTGACTTTAACCCTACGCTTTCCTTTGTGATCAATAAGGTTATAACTACCTATCCATGCACACACACACACGTTAACACATTAGTATTACAGACAAAGCATTACAGTAAGAAAAACAGATACTTTAATAGGTTTATAAAATGGCTTGAAAATAATCTGTCATAAAATTAATTGTGACTGTTTTCTGTATCAACTCAAACCATTTATCTAAGAAAGAATTAGTCAAGTGATTTTTTTTTTCGTGATATGGGCGCAACTGTGGGGTTACCTCTATACTTACCTGATTCTCTGAAGATGTCTGGGTTGGCCATAGTGACGGCTGCTGTAAAGTCACTGCCTCTATACTCTGTCTCAAACTGCCATGTGACAAAGTGTGACTGCTGAGTCTGGAAAAGAATGTGCACACAAAAGTAAGAGTGACTGCAGTGCTCAGATACACTTGCGCTGAAGTACATTTCAGATTTTTCACTACGACTAACCTGAAATACTGCTTTGGCTCTGATTCGCTCACTCAGGTGAAACAGAGAGTGTGCGTTCAGGCTGCCAGAGGAGTCCATTTCCCCAATAAGCATGGGCGAGTTCTGTAACCAGAGAGGGCCTTTTAAAGTGTCAGGTCTACTCCGTTTTATCTGTATATCAAATGTTATCGACATGCAAAGACCTGTTTTGTGTCTAAAGTTCGCTTATTTTGTGTTGCACTGAAGCTTTACAGAGCTATAGTGTGAAACAAAAGAAGCAAACTTTGGACACTAAGCGTGTCTTGGCAGATACGTCTATATCTGAGGTAAAAGGTGAATTGTGTTAATAAGAAATTTTACCAAGTTATTCTATTAAGAAGATAAAAAGAGCAGGGGTGAAGATTTAACAGACTTACTGTTTCTTTACTGTCCGTGTCTGACTGCAAGTAATCAACATGGAAGCGGTAGTTTGATGGGGCAACAGCACTGAGGTGAAATGTGTGATTGACCTATATGGACACAAACAAAATAAAAAAATAAATGAACACCATAATGTTTCAAAGACAAACTTAAACAGTAGCTCTATTAAAAAAATGTTAGACAGAGCTCTGAATTAGATTCTATATTGATGTTTTAAATGTTACAAATTTTGTTTTCAAAAAAAAAAAAAAAAAAAGAAGCAACAAACCTTAAAAAAACTGCTGAGGGTTTTGTTGACGATCATCTTAACTCCTTCAATCTGCTGTGGAAACACATCTAAACAGAAGCAAGAATTTTTTGGATATTAATGAAGTTACACGATCAGATTATCTGTAAATCAGTATTTACATTCTTACAGAGCACTGACATAAGTCAATATAGTACACATACAACACAAGTCATTGATTATTTATACTCTTCAACTATACAGAACCTCACTGGTAAAAGAATAGCAATCCTTAGGTTAGTAGTTAGGAATGTGTAAACATCCGGCTAAATTGCAAATGTAACCCTTAACATACGGGCATGTGGGCTAAGTGTGTTACCAGATGACTCCACTAGAGGCCTCCACTGGCAACAGAGGCAACAACACCTCACACAATTTTTTATTTTTACACAAAAGTTTTAAAATATATATTTTTATTTAATTTGGCTAATAGGGGCATATCCCATAATGCTGCATTTCAGAGTTCTGCATTGTTGGTGTACCAATTTTGCATCATTCAGTACCAAAACTGTTTGTTTTTGAAGCAAGTGTGTGAACATTTCAGGTGTACATTTTGCTAATTAGTCACAATAAGCCTCTATTACTTGCTAGAAGTCTTGGTGCAAAACAAAAAGCAAGCTTCAGAAACATGTATTGGCTGATAAACTACATTGGGGGTTAATTAGATTTTTCATCAGGTTGTCCATTGTAAAAGAAAAGTATATTTTTTAAAAGTATACCTAAAATGAAAAAGTACATACTTTTTCAAATTAAAATATGTAGCTAAATACATACTAAAAGTACTATTTTGAAACACCTTATGGCAACTTAAACATATTTCAGTTGTAATTAAGCTATATTTAAACACAAAATAAAAGTATTAAATTGTGCTTTTGAGAGCTTTTTCGTATAGCTTCTGCAAACTTAAGTAGATTTAAGTAACTGTTTTTAAACACCTTTTTTTTTACAATTTGAAGTATATTTAAATGTACTACTTTGCATATTGATGCACATATTGTGTAGACCTTATTGACACTGGAAAAAAATACACTAAAGTGCACTTTAGGCAGTATTTAATGCCACTATATATAGTTTCTATCAACACAATGTATAATTTAAGGCATATTGCTTAAAAAATACACTTTATGGAAATACAAAGAAAGTATATTTAATGTGTATTTTTATAAAGTATCTTAAATTAAAAATGTACTTGTGAGTGAATGAAATTCAGCACTGTAACACATTTTCCAGTGTCGTATGTTAAACTTGAGAGAGACAGTTTTATCTAAAGGGCTAAAATGTTATTTAAGCTTAGTAATGACTGGGTGGGGAGTGATTAAGTTATCATGTGCTGAAGTTCTCAAACAAAATGAAAAGTTTGACTTCCTCTGCTTTAAGGCTATTCAGAATAAATATCCAATTTTTTTCACCTTTGCAGTTACGGTGGAGACCATCAAAACTGCCTGGGTTTGGGAGCCGTCCATCTCGTCTATCCCAGCGTGAGAGGGGTCTATCGTGAGGAAAGGGGGAGTTCTGACGCCCTGGGCGAGATGACAAGGCCAGAACACTGCCCATGGGATCCAAAACACCACAAATGGGAGGGGCTTTTCCAACCAATCAAGCCAGCTTATCTGTAAAAAAGGGTCATAAAGTTATTGATAGTCCCCAGCAGGTGCATGTGGTGGAAAGATTTTATTCTTATACTCTGAAAGTAACAATGAAGGCAAGTGTTACGGGGCATCAGTAATACTTACATACAGTCTGTAGCCTCTAATGCCAAAGCCCTTCCTTTCTTAATTGTACACTAGAAGTAATATATTATCCTCTTACTTTAAAATGAGCTAGTGAGCATGATTTAAAAATGATGGAATATTTTATTAAATTGATGGAATTGTTGTTATTGATTGGCTTCTACTGATTCTTCTTCTTCTTCTTTTTCTTCTTCTTCTTCTTCTTCTTCTTCTTCTTCTTATTATTATTATTATTATTATTATTATTATTAGAGGATCAATAGATTAAACCCCATAGAAGAATGTGGCAAGCTTTGTTGTGTAAGTTTTGTAAATGGCTCTGTGGCTACTTTCTAAATTTCTACACATCCATTTTAACATATTAGCAAAAAAAGTAATGTTTTCCCTTAGACTTCTAATGGGGCACTGTTTCCTCAGCATCGGGTTCAAACTGGTTTGAGGCACTGTGATATTTTGTTCAGTCTCTCTTTCTTTCTGTCTGTCCCTCTCAATACAACTGTATAACTCTCCAGAACTGCTCACACTTTATCTCACAAACATGTGTACAGGTCTCATACATTTTTGAAAATGTTTCATTTTACCTACATACAACTTTGATACAATGTAAAGTAGTCAGTGTACCGCTTGTATAACAGTATACATTTGCTGTGCCCTCAAAATAACTTAACACAGCCAATAATGTCCAAACCACTGGCAACAAAAGTGAATACACCCCTAAGTGGAAATGGTCAAAATCTGCACAACTATACATTTCCCTCCCTGGTGTCATAAGAAACATTAGTGTTACAAGGCATCATGTGTGAGTGGAGAGCAGGTGTGTTAAATTTGGTGTTATTGCTCTCACACTCTCTCAAACTGGTCACTTAAAGTTCAACATGGCACCTCATTGGAAAGAACTCTCTGAGGATCTGAAAAAAAAATAAATAAAGATGGCTATAAGAAGGCTATATGAAGATTGCAAACACCATAAAACTGAACTGCAGCACAGTGGCCAAGACCACACAACAGGATAGTTCCCACTCAGAACCAAAGAGGTTCATGTGCTCAGCATCTTATCCAAAGGTCTGATAAAATCAAGAAAAAGGTATTTGTTTCAGATTTCTCTCCCTTCAGAAACTGGGCTGCAGGGTAGTATTCCAACATAACAACGACCGAAAAACACACCCCCAAGTCGACTACTGCCTTGCTAAAGAAACTCAGGGTAGAGGTGATGGACTGGCCAAGCATGTGTCCAGACCTAAACACTAGCATCTGTGGGGCATCCTCAAATGTAAAATGGAGAAGAGCAAAGTCTGTAACATCCACCATCCCTGTTATGTCATTGTGGAGAAGTGGAAGAGGATTTCAGTGGCAATATATGAAGCTCTTGTGCTGGAAAATAATGATGGGCACACAAAAAATTGACACTTTTGGCAGAATTTGGCAAACAAAATGTTACTTGTGTTGTGAGTGTTTTAGACATTAACGGCTGTGTGTTGATTTTTTTTTTTTTTTTTTGAGGTCACAGCAAATTGACACTGGTATACTGTACTATACAATGACTAATTTTACACTGTATCAAAGTGTCATATCTTCAGTGTTGTCAAATGAAAAGATAAATGTGAGGGGTGTACTTTGTGAGATAAATGCTATCTATCTATCTATCTATCTATAATATACAGCTCTGAAAAAATTAAGAGATCACTTCAGTTTCTGAATCAATTTGTCTGATTTTGCTATTTATAGATTTATGTTTGAGTAAAATGAATATTGTTGTTTCATTCTATAAACTACGGACAACATTTCTCCCAAATTCTAAATTAAAAATATTGTCATTTAGAGCAGAAATGAGAAGCAGAAAATGAGAAATGGCTAAAACAAAAAGATGCAGAGCTTTCAGACCTCAAACAATGCAAAGGGAACAATTTCATATTCATAAAGTTTTAAGAGTTCAGAAATCAATACTTGGTGTAATAACCCATTTTTTTAATCACAGTTTTCATGCATCTTGGCATTTTCTCCTCCACCAGTCTTTCACACTGCTTTTGAAAAGATTTAAGCAGTTCAGCTTGGTTTGATGGCTTGTGAGTATCTATTTTCCTCTTGATTATATTCCAGAGGTTTTAAATTTGATACAATCAAATTTAAATCAATTATTATTATTAATAATTAATCATTATTAATCATCATTATTATTATTTGCTTTGAAAGCACTGGTATTTCCTAGTTACATTATATTATTATTATGCCTTAAAATGAAATATTATTTAATTATTTAAGCATTTTAGATGAGGGTAAAATAGTTTAGTATAGTAAATTAGAATTTTCACTGAACTGTTGCTTTAAGAGTCACCATTTACCGTATAGCTCATTATACCTGAATCTATGTATAAGAGATTATTACAACAAAATACTGAACAGATTTAAATACTGACATTAAAACTGAACCTTATCTAGAGGGATTAACCTTAAGAAAACTCAGCGTCTGTGTGAGAGCACTGCCCCTGCATATAAATAATCTGCTCCATGATAAACGAGCTGTAAATACTGAGTACTGACTCCACCATCCACTGCCAGTCAGTCAGCCGCTAGAAGGTCGAGTCTCCACACTCTGAACTGGATTTCAGGAGAACAGGAGATCTACTCACTCAGAGTCAGCCTGTACTGAGACCTCACAGCCTGAACCATCGACCAGCCGGCGTTCATTTAACACATAACTCCACCAGAGCCCAAAAAAACAATTAAACCCCATTAAACCCCAGAATCAGCCAGTTACTCAAAGGATGCTCAGGGATGACATGCCCCGGTGCAGCCAGCTGTTCGGTCCGGACAGCGCTGAACCCAGAGCTGGTTTATAGAGAGAGCGCCCACTTTACTATTCACCCTCTATATCAGAACATTACTGATAACAGATCGAGGGAGCTCGCGAGAGAGACATCAATGAATGCAGGTGAATAAAGCTAAATGGCTAAAACTCTATTTACAAATAGTGTCTGACTAGAAAGGGAAAGTTCGTGAACAAACTTTAATTTAGCCTGGAAAAGCGTGCTAATAAAAAAAATATTAGTTAAAAATTAAGATAGATGCTAAGCTGTTTCTGTCTGAAAACTGTAAAGAGTGGTTGTTATGCTGTTAGCTTTTGGCTAAATGCTAAATTTCAAAAACTTTGGCTAAATGCTAATATCTAAACACTTTTGGCTAAATGCTAAAGTCCAAACACTTTTGGCTAAATGCTAAAGTCCAAAACCTTTGGCTAAATGCTGATATCCAAACACTGTTGGCTAAATGCTGAAGTCCAAAAACTTTTGGCGAAATGCTAAAGTCCAAAAACTTTTGGCGAAATGCTAAAGTCCAAACACTTTTGGCTAAATGCTAATATCCAAACACTTTTGGCTAAATGCTAAATTTCAAAAACTTTGGCTAAATGCTAATATCTAAACACTTTTGGCTAAATGCTAAAGTCCAAAACCTTTGGCTAAATGCTAAAGTCCAAACACTTTTGGCTAAATGCTAATATCCAAACACTTTTGGCTAAATGCTAAAGTCCAAACACTTTTGGCTAAATAAGTCCAAAAACGCTGGATAAATGGTGAATCCCAAACCCTATTTGCTAAATGCTAAATTCCAAAACCTGTGGCTAAATGCTAAAGTCCAAACACTTTTGGCTAAATGCTAACGTCCAAAAACTATTGACTAAAAGCTAAATTCCAAAAACTATTGGTTAAATGTTAAATTCCAAAAAGTGGCATTGTTTGGATTTATTTCCATTACTTTAAATCAAGTGTTGCATTACTTTTTCACCAAGATCTTCCATTAATGATAGTAGAGTCTGTCCGCTGCACAAAGCCTTCTCCAGCACATCCCAAAGATTCTCAATAAGATTAAGGTCTGGAATCCTGGTATTGTCATCTTGGAATATGCTCAGGGAAGAAAAAAAGCCATTGATGGAATAACCTGGTCTATATTCAGTATATTCAGGTAGTCAGCTGACCTCATTCCTTTAGCACATACTGTTGCTGAACCTAGACCTGAACAAAGTTTTCCTTTGGTCAGGCATTGTATATAATTATGCTCCATAGGAACACATTCATTTTAGACTCGCTGTGGTGCGCCCCCTGGTGTCTGAAAGACCCGGATCATGTTCTCAGGTGGTTCTGCAGTGGGTGCTCTTCCTCTCTGCAGTCTCTGTGGCTGAATGTATGGAGGTGGGAAACAAGCGCTGAACTTTTGGTTCCGGCTGAGAATGAGAAAGACGCTTAAAGAACTGACTCGTTTTCTGTGATGCTTTTACTATGAAAAGTTTTAAATCGCGTTAAACGCTGTGTTCTATTAACCCGCTTAAGATTAGTCTCTTTATAACGCGGGCACACTTTAACCTCAGGAGCTCTCTGACGTCAGCCGGTACACACAGCGGAGCACCATGGCGGATGAAGCCACACGAAAAACCGTGTCTGAAATCCCGCTGTTAAAAACCAACTCTGGACCGAGAGACAAGGAGCTGTGGGTCCAGAGACTGCGGGAGGAATACCTGGCCCTCATTAAAGTGAGTGATCTGCTGCTGTCAGGCTGATTTATCTGAGTGAGTTCAGCTAGATAGGGTTGGCTGCGCTGCTGGTCTTACTCATACGTGTCATTTAACTCAGCCACCACTAATACAGTAAAAAAAGTAAGTCAGTCAAAGAATAAACAGAACAAGAAGATTCTCAGGGACAGGACTCTATTTCATTGTGTTTTACCGTTATTTATCCAGAGCGGTCACAATAATTTTCGAAATTTATGTCTATACTATAACCTGTACCTGTGCCCTGGCCAAGACTGCAGCACTTCAACACTAACTATCTGACTACAATAATTAGAGAGAAATGCACTAATTATACAAACATAACGCTAACTTAGTTATGGAAGATTTGTTCTAATTAACTTTAATTTTCCTACTTTTAAATCTATTGTTTGAATCATGTTTTATTCATGCCTTATTCTTATTTTATTTTCTATTTTTTGTTATTAACTTACATGTTTTCTCTTTATATTTTCTAATTTGTAAAGCACTTTGAATGACTGTTGTGTATGAAAGGTGCTATAGAAATAAACTTGCCTTGGAAATTTAAAAAGAATATCAATGCAGAACTATAAACGCAACACAGAAATTGCAGAAGTTGTCTATGTAACTAAAATATATAGGGCTGCAATTAATGATTGTTTTGATGATTTGTTAATCTTTTTTTTTTTTCTATTATTAATCTAATTAAAAAAAATCAAAATCTGATTTCCAATATTTTATTTAACACCATAGTATAACACCACACATTATATCAAACACCATAGTGTTTTTGAACTGATGTTGTATAAGGAACACAACCTACCATTGTTAAAAACATTAACTTTGTTTACTTGAAGAAATATAATATTGAAACTAATTTAACAAGAATATTAATGCACATTCTTGCTAAAATTCTTGTTAAAATCCTTTCACTCTGAAAAATGACTTCACCACAATGCAAATTTTAAAAGTACCTTTTAACATGTGCTGTGAAATATTCACCAAAACAGTATGCACTGTCACTAAGGTGTAATTAAAGTAAGCCGATTGGTTTACCAGACAGTGTAAAGATTTGGGAAGTAAGTATCCCCTGTGTCTTTTTTTTTGGAGTAGAACATCTGTTTTGTTTTTCTGCTTCTAGCAGCGTATGTCAAATACGTAGTGTACAATATAATATGTATAATACTATACTATATCAATATAGTTACTTTGTGTATCAGTATATGAAAAGTAATGACTCGTATGGGATCTTCAAATATTGACATATATTTTGTGTATTGTAGTATGTTGAGAATAATAAAGCGGCTGACAATGACTGGTTTCGTCTAGAGTCCAACAAAGAGGGCACGAGGTATGCTAAGGCTCATAAAGATTAATAAGTACATGTTTTTATTCATTCAAAAACCATGATTCTTTATCATTATCTTCAGGTGGTTTGGGAAATGCTGGTATATCCATGAACTTCTCAAGTATGAATTTGACATGGAATTTGATGTAAGTCAAAGAATAAATAACAAACAAAAAATAATTTATACATGTACAGAGACATTGTTAGAATATTTACTGCTCTTTGGGTAATGTTTGTTTGTTATACAACATTACAGATTCCTGTCACATATCCAGCCACAGCACCTGAAGTGGCAATTCCTGAACTTGATGGGAAGACAGCTAAAATGTACAGGTTGGTCTCTAACTGCTTGTATTTTTACAGTTAATTGTTTCACATTGAAACAGGCATTTAGTAGTATTTATATACTTTTTTTGTCTTTTTTGTCATAAAAAGGGGTGGCAAGATCTGCCTGACTGACCATTTCAAACCACTTTGGGCAAGAAACGTGCCAAAATTTGGATTAGCACATCTTATGGCCCTTGGAGTAAGTGATAAATTTTTCTAATTATTAAATTGATTATTAAAACATGCTAGCAATCAATGCTAAGTTAGCACTTATCTTCATGTTATTGGTGTAAAGTTAATGGGAGGTTATTTGAGTGCATTGTGGATGTTGTAATAATGACATGTATCTCTGTATCTTCCTCAGCTTGGACCTTGGCTTGCAGTAGAGATACCTGACCTCATTTCTAAAGGTATAATACAACACAAAGAGCAGCAGAGCAGCTGAAAAGGGATTCCAGAAAAGAACAACACCTTGTCTTAACAAGAGAGCTACAGACCACCTACAGACAGCCTTAGAGGCATAATGTCATCTTTCTGTTGAGAAGGACTCTTAAACAAATGATCTGTTTGGCCTTACAGCCACATGTACTGTATGGCATTCCCGCCACACCTGTGTTTTTGCTAAACGTCCATTTAAGCCTAGAAAGAGCATCTATTGTTTATATTTTGTCATTAGCAAAGAAAGTAAGCCAGATTACAGGACCATACTAATTTATGGAATTAAATCATCTATTGCGTTGTAAAGCTTTTCCTTATTTCTATATGTCTTTATGTTTAACACACTGACAACAGATTAAACGGAAGTCACCTATCATAGTTTGTGTTTGATTTTTGTGAAAGTTCCCTAAGTACTTTAACTGAATTATATTAGGTGCAAAGTAAGGAAAAACACAAAGGCATGCATAGGGTGGAGTCTTCAGCACAAATTAGTTTAATGGCTTTCAGAGAAGTCCTCAATCCCAGGTTCTAACAAATGTGCACCATCTGGAAGGTCCCAAAAACAGTAAATACGATTCTAGCCTATGTTTTATAATTTTAGACAAGCTGTGTGTGCATTTGTACAGCTGTGTCAGACTGTGGACAGCTGAATACATTCATTAGAGTAGTCACATGGCATGGCCAAACAGGAAGTATTTGTTGCAGTATTTTATTAATGACCAGGAATGCTGCTTGTAAAATGCACAACTTCTGCCTAAGGAGTTATCACACTGTTTTACTCTTGGGCTCCACCTAGCGGCTTTGCCCCTACTACCTTTCTCCTTAAACACGTATAGCTGTCTCTGAGACTGAACCTTAAGAAGATCCTTACAAAATACTAATACAGCTTACATGTTACTTTGGCCTGAGAAGCTAAGCTGATATGTATGTTCATGGTAACATGATGCTAATGGGCCTTAGAACTATATTCCCAGCAGGAGAATACATGACTGTGCTACTGACTGCTTTAACACTTTCTGACCTGATTTATGTTCTAGTGATGAAAAAATATATAGAAATGCTGTTTTTTTTGGTCTGTAATGTGCTCAAAAACAGGATTTAGTAAATAAATACATACATAAATAAGTACAAGTCAAATATAATATATGTATTTTGTTTGTTCATTGCAGCCCAGTCATTTGTTTAACACCTATTTTTATTTCATACAACATTTTTTACTCTACACACATTTAAATATATGTTTACATATTTTCACAAATGATTACTAAGCAGCAAACTCCTAACATGATGGGTAAAGGTGTTTACTCTGCCACATTAGCTGGGATGCTACGCACTTTACTTCAGTGTGCAGATTTTTATTTCTTCAATGCAGTTGGCGGGACTAAGCTGCTGTTTGATTGGCTAATATGTCTATTCTGATGAATAATGGGTCTAAATTTGTGTGAAGTAAAAAGAATACACAAGAAATAAAAAAAAAAACACACCATGTCAATTGTAATGGATGCAGGGTCTGAAAGGGTTAAGAAAAATCATGTCCCCGGTGTAGAATGTGCTAGAATGTCTCACAAACTGCCAATAAACAAGAGCATAAAAATTAGGCAACTGCTCTTTTGATTTACAACATACCATAAGGAATAAAAGATAAAAGGAAAAAAAAATCTTGCAGTTGTACTGAAGCTATGAGGGTACTGTACCTTTGCGGTTACTGTAACTAACATTATAGAAGTCCTACTACTAGAATAAACCAATTAGCATCATGCTAATTGTAGCAAACCACAAATTGTGATGTTTTTAAGTTTGTTTTCAGAGAGTATGTAATGCAAACCTTGCCAGAGATATATTGGCTGACAAAAGATATTTCTGTGGTCAAGCAGTCCGTCCCTCAACATCACAGACTAAAAAAATGGCTATTACTGCAATATGTTGCCAGACGTTACATGTTCATAAACATTTCTTAAAGGCAACTGCTCTGGTGTGGATTTATTTCATTTTCTATGAAAAAGGGGATTTAACACACCTAATGCAGTGATTATAAACACATTTTTTAGGGCTGTATCTGTAAAACCTTAAATAATATGTCTGTCTTTCTAACCTAAATCCATATTAGGATACCAGACCAAGTCTGAAGCAGATCTATGGTGAAAAGTGGATTTAAGGGATTTTAAATAATTTTGTAAATACTGTAATTATTTACACTTATACATGTTCATTTGTGTAAGTGAAAGATCCCATAATATGTTTATCATTCTAACCTGATTCTGATGCAACAATGCAAGCATCGTCATATAGATACCATCACATCAGTAGTATTTATGTCTGTTGTGATGGTATTGTGTCATAATTGTCATTTTGACAACACTACCTTATGGTGGTTTAATGATCACAGTGATGACACTCCATTGTGATGTCATAAGGACTATTGGGACAATACTGCATTGTGATGTCAAAATGGAATTGTGATTAAGCACTTAGGTAATAAAACCCAATTCTGATGTCTTAATATCGATTGGGATGTCATAATAGCCATGGTTCTACAGCTGTCTAGCTCGATAGCACCAACTTTGAACTTGTTTGAGGAAACGGTTGGCATGAAGAGCTATCTAGCTGTGTCCTCACTGATCGAAAATTGCTTACCTGCTTATAAAACTCTATGGATATTAGTGTGTACCCTGCATGTAGTAGTGTATGCATTACTGTGTCCCCTCTCTAGCAACAGATACAAATTACTAGTTTACCAATTCATCCAGTCAATAATTTTACCCATTAAAGAATTTCAAATCTATCTTTTTAACATTCTGTTTATTTCACAAAAATAAAATCAATTCAATTTAAAAGCAGCTGTATGAACATTACTTGACTGGTATAAATCATATTTTAAAATTCCTTGATTGTAGATTTCATATACCATTTCTGTCATATCAAAAGCTCATTACTGCAGAAAATGGGCTAACAACAATAATGTATGATCACTTGAAATTAAATTCTTACAATAGAATAAACACATTATATGAATATTAAAGCCTAGACTGCAGCAGAGGCAGGGTGAATCCCCAAGCCCTATTGAGGACCCATCATACCTCGACTGTAGACTAGACTTTGGAGCACAGCTTTTAACTATCACTTCCTGATAAAGTTAACAATTTGTACAATTAGGTTTCATTATGAGAACAGCAATATCATAATGATATACATCAAGGCAGTTGTGTTTACAGTTTTCCTGAGAAAATTATAAGAGAGATACTGCAGCTAAAATAACAAAATGTATTATTACTACTCCTGTTGTAAACATGCCCTTTCACCCCCTATTGTGGAGCTGCAATAGTTTCTAGAACAGGACCTTCTGGTTTTCAGACTGCTGTTTGGGGCTGTATCTTAAAATTTGTAAAGAATATCTGAAAAAACACAAGCACCTGGGTGTGGAAACTTAAAGGCAGTGAATGAAAAGAGTACCCATAACCTAGATAACATGGTTGCTAGAGAGCCCAACAGCACATCTTAGTTTATAAGCCCAAGTGGCTGAATTAAAAATCTGAATCCTGCCCCAGTATCCTGTGTGAATAGGCAGTATTTCTGACGATTTAGAGACAGGCACATTTTCTTTATCACTTTGGGATTCCCACAGGTTTTAAAACATATCTAGGTAATGCATTATTTATGAAAAGAATACACAAAAAATGGCACAATTGGGATTTCTAGTTGTAAGCCAGAATGTCACAGTAGGGAAGAGAATATATACCCATATATGTGAATGGCACAGAACAGCACAGAACACAAATAATATATTATATAATTAGATTCTTACCCAGTCACCTCTTAAGACACATAAACAAGGATTTCAGCTACAGTACTTTAGGCCAATAGATGAACACACCTTTAAGAGTATACACATTATGTGTTACTATATGTTTTTTAGTGTGTGTTTAAAGGCAGAAAAATACACTGAGTGTATTATTGCAACTGTACTCATAGGCCATTTTATGAGCTACACCCACTTTAACCCACAGTAAAGCTTTAATTATTTGAAAACCTACCAACACATTTAGACTGGATGCCTTCATGTTAATAATCAAATTTAGGCGTCTATGTTTTGATTAGCCTATTATAGTAAAAATAAAGGAAAATAGGGCAGAGCTTATGTGCACTCTCTCTTAAATAACTATACTTTTTATGCTTTTTTTTTTTTTTTAGTTTTTTTTTTTTTTTTTTTTTATCTGAGCCAAACCTAAATCACTGTAGGCAAATAAAATGACGTTTAAAAAATTTTGTTGCATTGGACAAAGTATCACACAGAGAACCACCATGCCAAACTAAATCAAAATTTGATGTTTGTGTATCACATTGCACTAAGGCAAAAAATATCCAGCTGGCAGATATCCTGTAGTCAGAAACTGACCACTGATGAGAGTATGACTAACACACATTCAGTAAGGATATAGTTGCGCTTCTTCTATTTCTACACTTACAATACATATCAAACAAATAGATGTTTCTTATAAAGTTGCTAGGATATGAGTTACAGTCAGTAACTGTATACAACTCTGCACAGACATGCATGGTATAGCAGAGGTGCCAGTCCTTGAAGTCAATGAGTTCTATCACACTGAGGAACCAATGCTTGTCTAAAACATAAAAAAAATAACTGGAACTACCTTTCTGACAGTTGGTTATACATATGTTTGAGCTTGACAGTGTACCAGTATTATATAATTGTGACTGTTCAAATGTAGACAAATAACCTAAATTGCCATTATTCACGGTTCAAAAAAGTTTTACTTTTGACATGAATTGGTAAAAATCACACCATCCATGTTACAGTTTTTAATTTCAAAAGGTTTTAAAAGGGTGGATTAGGCTTATAATGACAATCATTATTACAGTAGAATAAATTCAAATGTAAGCAATATTGCTTATCGCAATTATTTCTAAAACAATTGATTGTTACAAAAATAATCGCTAGTAATAAATTGCTAGTTCAACCAAAACTTAGGGGTTTTCACACCTGAAACTCCAGACCAGAGTCTAAACTAAGGGTGCTGTTTTTTCTGCATTGTAAACATCTGGTCTAGTTAGTTTTGGTTTCACACTGCAGTATAGAGAGCGAACATAACATAAACCTCTTAATGTCATAATCATCAGTATATTGCTTCTGCTTTTGCTTGACGCTGGTTTGTAAAATGTTGTCAGTTTGGCAAATCAAGCATAACAGATTCCTATCAGACTGTAAATTGGTCAAGGGTTAGACTAGAGTTACACCAGATACAGGTATACGCATTTGTGCTCATACTCCTGTGTGACACGCACATGTTTGGCACAACGGCAATTATTTTTCTTCTTCTGTTGTTGAATGAATAAATATAGACTGCCTCAACGTCCTGTACTGTACTATCCAAACATGTGATTTCATTCTGCAAATCAACCAAACCATGAATCAGTAGATCCGTACTGAATCCACATATTTTGGCCCTTTGGTCTTAAAAAAATTGGTTTGGTCTGTCTTAAAGTCCAAAAGTCTGGACCAAATAAGATAGGGGTGAAGGCACCCTAATCACATAGAAGAGTTGAACCTGGTTCTATACATCAATCACACTGGTGAGTTTAGATCCAATGTCCTCGCACCCCTGCCTTTAAAAATTTAGATACCTCTAAATGTAATCCTTACTAGGATTAGATGTTTTAAGGTTGAGTTGGAGCTAAACCCTTCACCATGACTGAGCACCCTTTAGTGTATCTTAAGTGTGTCAATATTGTAGGTGTTTCTGATCAAATAAAATGGCCAATGAGTGTAGGCACAAGGTATACATAACTGATAAACTGAAACTTCAGTGTATGAACATATCAATTAAAAAAATCAAATGAGATCAACACAAACAAAAAAAACCTGTGGCCCATTTACCCAGCGGCCAACGGCGTGCTACAGCAAGACTAATCCTTAAATCCTCTCAGTCCGTCTTGGCTTGGAGTATTCTAAATGGCTTCCTATCCCCAGTGCTTACACTTATGCTTGGTCATAAGTGTGCAGACAGTTTCCCCGCAGCCCCAGCAGGTTTGGACGCTGTGTGCCGGGACGATTTTCCACTTGCATAGATGACATGCTCCTGGGCTGGCTAAAGCAGCAGCCTGGCCTTGCTGGTTCTGGCTCTGGGCAAGTAGCTGCTTAAGCTCATTCTGAATGGTAGTGTTTGGTGCCAAAGCAATATCTATGACTTCAATACGCTTTGGGTCCCAAACGCAATCTTCTTCCAGGCCACTGGGCACAGCCTTCATGCCACAGTTGGGTGGCACCCAGGCTGTGTCGTAGCCGTTACTGTGCCAGGACTTCTGCATAGGGTGGTTGTCTGTGTCGATACGCTTGACTTTCCCACAGTCCACGCTCAGCTTGAGCACCACCTTGTCAGTGATGGGTGAGTTCAGAGGGTAGCGCTCAGCTTTCCTCTGGTTGCGACTCACGTAGACCCCAGGTCCCAGCATGCCGTCAGCAGACTGGCGGAAGCCACTTTGGATAATTGAGCGCGCTGTTTGGACCTTAGTTCCATGATACATGGTGTAGCGCCTGTCAGATTTAGCCTGTTGCTGTGCCTGCAGGTGTCGGTCCTCGTCATAGTCTACGTCCCAGCCGTAGAATGTGATGGAAGACATATTGTTGTTTCCTGCAGCGCAGTCAGAACAAAAGTAGGTCACAGAAAGTAGCAGAAGAAGTCTTTTTGTTTTGGCCCTGTGAAATAAGAACAAATCTACGGTAAGCCATTTAAAGCGATAGAAGCATTTTTTTTTTTTTTCAGTGTAAAAATAAAGCTTCATTCAGAATATCTCCCTATTACAGAAATTGTGCACTGTATGGTGAGTCAGCCATGTTGTAGTGCTATTCAAAATATCAACAATGCATTTAAATTCCTATATAGTTCACTAATAAACACCCAAAAAAAAGCAAAGCAAAATGTGGTGTACAGACATTGTGGTAAAAGAAGACTTTTTGTTCCTTTCCTTTATAATTACAGCAAAACTACGTTATATATACAAGATTGAAGACAATTTCTTGTTTCTTTCCTATACAATTTTAATAAAATTACATTACAGAATGAGGTAAAATATTTTTTTTTTGTTATTTCCTGTATAATTACAAAAAAAAGTTATATAAAGTGACAATTTTACAATTTTAACACAATTATGTTACAGAAGGTGGTGGGATATTGTGTTTCTTTTCTGTACAGTTTACATAAAACTAAGTTGTAGAAAGTGGTAACATTAGTTTTTTATACTGTATAATTACAGCAAAATTAAATTATATAAAATCATAAAATTTTCTTGCTTCTTTCCTCTACAATTTTAACAAAAATACATTATAAAATGTGAAAAATATAAGTTTTTTTCTGTATAATTACAGCTAAACTAAGTTATATAAAAATACATTTTCTTGTTTCTTTCCTGTACAGTTTAAACAAAATTACATTACAGAA
Organism: Astyanax mexicanus; assembly: GCF_023375975.1. Taxonomy (NCBI): domain Eukaryota; kingdom Metazoa; phylum Chordata; class Actinopteri; order Characiformes; family Acestrorhamphidae; genus Astyanax; species Astyanax mexicanus. The sequence goes on from NC_064408.1 coordinate 26,554,796, forward strand.
TGTGGTAAAAGACAGGTTCTTGTTATTTCCTGTATAGTTACAAAAACATTTTCTTGTTTCTTTCCTGTATAATTTTAACACAATTACGTTACAGAAGGTGGTGTGATATTGCGTTTCTTTCCTGTACAGTTAGAACAAAAATAAGTTGTAGAAAGTGGAACCTTTTTTTACTGTATAATTACAAGAAAATTAAATTATATTAAGTGATAGAAGACATTTTCTTGTTTCTTTCCTCTACAATTTGAACAAATTTGATATAGAATGTGCTAATAGAATGTTTCTTGTCTCTTTCCTGTATAATTAAAGCTAAACTAAGTTATATACAAAGATTGAAGACATTTTCTTGTTTCTTTCCTATACAATGTTAACAAAAATACATTATAAAATGTGGTAAAAGAAGAGTTTTCTTTTCAATACTGTACAGTTTTAACATAATTACGTTATATGATAAGATAGATCTGTTTTCTTTCGTGTACCTTTTAAACAAAACTAAGTTTTGAAAAGTGGTCAAATAAGTTTTTTTTACCTGTAAAATTACAACAAAAATACATTTTGTAAGGGAATATCAGACATATATTTGTTTTTATCTTTTACAAATAGAACCAACTAAGTTATTTAAATTATCGAAGACATCGTTTTGTTTATTTTTTCTATGACTAGAACAAAATTAAGCTAGAGAATATTTTAGAAAACATTTCCTGTATTGTCAGTGGAATGAGGCCTGGAGCACAATAATAAGCTACAGAAGAGCTGAACCTGAACCCGGAGAAACTAGACAGTTGTGATAGACACAAATGTCAAGATAATAAAACTGCACAGCAGAAAAAACAGACTTATAAAATACCAAAAAGAGAGAAACTCACCTGTTTAAGTAATCCTCCCTTTTAGAGAGCGAGTGAGTGAAAAGGTAGAGAACTTTCGTTTTCGTTTCTTGAGAAGCAGGAGTTCCTTTCTCTCCTGCAGGAACTAAATACTGTATATATCACCCACGCAATATAAAAACTAAAATATATATTTTAGAATATATATAGATAGATATAACTTATAAATATACATTCTATTATGATACTGGTCTTCTAAATACGGTGTTATATTTTAATTCCCACCGCAGCCGTATAACTTTTTATTTCCGTCACCTTAAAACTACCAATCAAATCTGCAGGACACGCCCACCCCTGAACTGGAACTCAGCCTACAATAAAGGTCTTTACAGCACTCCGTCCTTCGTTTTAACTCATAAAATCCCTAAATTACATATATTGAACAATCTGAGAGCATCAACACAGCACAGTGTGTGAACCTTTGATCATGTGAACTACCTTACAGAATGTGGGAGTTTTGATTAATTAGTGCTGAAAATGAAAAAAAAAAACAGCTCCTTTTAAAAGTGTATTATGTGTGGCTACAGCTTTTTTTCAACTATTCAACCATTTAAATGTTTTACGTTCCATAAAACCAGTTCTGACATGATTTCTATATGTATATGTTAAAATGTACTGCTTTGTGACAACTTTTGTTGTAAAAAGCGCTATATAAATAAAATGTAATTTAATTGAAATACGCAAGTTATGAAAAATTATAAAATCATTGTGTGATTTATGTTGGGATTTAAATTTATGGGATAAAAAAGTAATTAAAAATATAAAAATTGACGTATTATTTTGAGAGGCTTGTTTTATTTTTATTTTTATTTTTTTTTTGCAATATATTTTAACCCGTTTATTTTTTTTCGTATTGTAGGCATGTGGTGTAATTTTTTGTCGTGTGGAACGGAGCCAAAAGTAAAATAAAAAAGTAAAAATAATGAACTATATTTTGCTTGTTCTTTATTTACGATTCCTGCGGTGCTTTTCTAGCTGGAATGGTTTCCCCCCGGACTCGTTTGACAGTTGCGCTTCAACAAAGTTTTCCCACATTGTAGCGACTTTGAAGAGAAGTAAACGAGCCTGAAATGAATGAGCCGCTGTGATTATCATTATTATACATAATATACAGTTTACTTAAAGCAGGCGCCGCATAAACTCTCTATAAACTTCAGGAGAAAGAAACGTGGTAACCTTAACTCATACTCTCTCTCTCTCTCTCTCTCTCTCTGTGTTTCTCTCTATTTCTGTCTGTTTCTCTCTCTATCCATCTGTCTCTCTTTGTCTGTTTATCTCTGTCTCTGTCCATCTGTCTCACTTTTTCTTTCTGTGTTTTCTGTCTCTATCCATCTGTCTCTTTCTGTCTGTTTTTTGTCTCTGTCTTTATCCATCTGTTTCTCTCAGTCTCTCTCTTTATTTGTCTATCTCTTTTTTCTCTCCATTTGTCTCTCTTACTCTTTTTTTTACTGTCTCTTTCGTGTGTCTTTCTGTGCGTGCCTCTCCATCTGTCTCTCTCTCTATCTGCATTTTTGTCTCAGTCTCTATCTGTCTCTCTCTTTCTCTCTGTTTTCTATCTCTGTATCCATCTGTCTCTCTTCTTTCTATCTGTCTCTCTATCTTTTTCTCTCCATCTGTCTCTCACTTTCTTTCTCTCAATCTGCCTCTTTTACCTGTGTGTCTCTTTTACTGTGTGTGTCTCTCTCTCTTGTCTCCCTCTCTCCCTCCCTCTCTCGGATTATTGCGTAACTGATCTGCAGGGGGGAGCTGAAGCTGTAGCGGTGACCCAGTAGAGAGGCTGCGGGCGGTTAGATAATTGATTCTTTATTTAATGGTGTTTTAATCGGTGTTTTATCGTCCAGGTGTTTCAGCTGAACTTCAGGTGTCAGTAAAGGAACTTCAGCTGAGTGTGCTGGTAGATGATCCCGAGGAGGAGCTGCTGCTGGATTGCCTGTGTTTCAGTCAGAAGCCGCGGTGTGTCCACGCTCCTGTTACTGACGGCTAGATCTCCTGTAGCCTGAAGAAGAAGAAGAGGAGATAAGCGGGAGCTCCGGTGAAGATGCTGGTGGTGGGAGCTGGGCGCTCTGATTGAAGCAGGTCAGTGATCATGTCCGCAGCCCGGGAGGTTCTGCTGGTGGGAGAAGGGAACTTCTCGTTCGCGGCGGCGCTGTGCGACAGTCTGGACCCTGGAGTCCGAGTTACAGCCACCTGTTTACAGCCCGAGGCTGAAGCCCTGTCCCGGGAGAACACCCAGAACAACATCCAGCACCTCCGAGACCAAGGTGAGAATTACCTGTGAGAATTAAAGCACTGTGATCCCGCAGAGACAAGATATCACATACATATGTAGATGTCAGTCAGTGTAACGTTGAAAATTGGGTGTAATTTTCATTTCTACCACTTACAAACTGAAAAAAAAAATACAGGGATCCTAATTCAGTTCCCTAATTCTGATGTATCAATACATAATGATGATTAATACATGATGTATCAATTAAATTTCATGGTTTTCTGCATAAATTATAAAAATGTGATTTGATCTTCATCCAAGCCAAGTGTATTGATAAATATAGTGGGCCTATATTAAAAGCTTAAAAATATATGGTCATTCATGTCTTTATTGATGTCTTTATTGAGAACAACCGGTAAAAAAGTATTTGTAAAAAGTATAAGTAAAAAGTATGAGAATCCTTGTGTTATTAACCTCAAAACGACTAAAGCTAATTTGTTTGTTAAAAATACTCATATGTGCATATGTGAGCCATGCCATGCCAAAAAGAGCTTTCAAAGAATCAACAATCAAAAACTGTTGCTTTACAGAAAGCTGGAAAGGGTTACAAACTGATTTCAAACACGTTAGAAATCCACCACTCTACAGTAAGGCAAACAATCTTCAAATTGAGACAATTTAGAACTGTGGCCACCCTGCCAAGAAGTGGGAGACTCATCAATGGTGCCCAATCCAATAGTTTTGGCATGAGTTGGTGAGGAAGTTGGCTGGTGGCCATCCAGCATCCTGACTTCGCTAGAGCTTTTGTCACTAAATGCAATTAGATCCTCACAGCAATGCTCCAAAATCTAGTAGAAAGCCTCTCTGGACAGTACAGACAGTTAATTTAACAAAAGCAGGATACACTTCTTTCAATACCTTTGATTTTAGAAGAAACAATGAATTAACAGATATCCAGATACTATGAATTATAAAGTGTGTTGTGTATTTTGGGGGTCAGCCTGCTAATCTGCAAAAGTGTGTCAAATATTAATAATGTTATATAAAACTATTAGTCTGATTAAAATGCACTTCAGTTATTGAAGATTTAACAGTACGTCAGAGTAGAGGTGGGCAAAATGACTATGTTAAATTTTGTTATTGTGATACACAGTATTTTTTTCTGAGCATATTGTGGCTATCAAACCATAAATATCCCTTACTCCACATTTCAATTCATAAAGTGTAAATTGTGTGCATCAGATTTTGATTATAAGGCTTTTTTTCACACTGAACCAGAGTCCGAACCAAGGTTCACTTATTTGATACATTTAGTCCTGTTAGTATTGACTCTGCATTTTATTGGGTGGACTTTATGGGGTTACTTCCTTTTAAGGGAGATTCTAGAATCAGAGATTTAGGGATGAACCCAGCCCTCGTTCCTATTTTTTATTTTTTATGGTTTGAACATTGGTTTCTGCTTATCAGAGAAACACTTGCATAAAAAAAACAATAAAACACAAACTTTTACCTACACTTTTAGTAGGGATGCCTGGACTCAGTTTAGGGTTGCATCTCAGCACTGCAGTGACACTGGCATGATGTATGTTAGTGTGTGTTGTGCTGGTACGAGTGGATCAGATACAGCAGAGCTGCTGACGTTTTTAAACACCTCTGTGTCACTGCTGGACTGAGAATACTCCACCAACAGCATCCTGTGGGCTGGGTTCTGTCTCTGACTTCTGTTTCTGAATTTTATTCAGAATTTATTCAGAATTTATTCAGAATTTTTAGCAGCTAGGTTGGAGTATCTAATAAAGTGGACAATGAGTGAACACAGTGTTTAAAAACTCCAGCAGCACTGCTGCATCTCATCCATTCATACCAGCACAACTACTAACACACTACTAACATACCACCACCATGTCAGAGTCACAGCAGGGCTGAGAATGACCCACCACCCAAATAATACCTGCTTTGTGGTGGTCCTTCTGGGTTCTATTCATTAAAGAACAGGGTATATGGAGGATAATAAATGTATGCAGAGAAATAAATGAACTACAGCCTACAATTATAGAACTAATGTAGATCCTACATGGTCAGTGAAGCTGAAAATATAGAAAATGGCTATAGAATAAAGATAATATAAAGGATGATCGATGTATATTGTCACGGACTTCCTTTTTTAATGCGCAGTTTGTTTATTTTATATTTGCACAATTGCACAAAATTCTGCATATGAATTGGAATGTTACACTTTGTTTTGCATGTAAGCCAGCCATACTTCCCACTCATATTGTGTCATAACCCAGTAAATTTGCATGCCTCTGGTCAAGGTGTAGATGTGCACAGTTGGCAACGAAATAGCCGAAGGGGTAAATAGCTTCCTTAAAATCCCTGTTGTGGTTTGTGTTTATAAATATGTATACTAGTCAAATTCAGAAGCTTATGTGTCAGCTTTGTTTTGCATTTGATCCAGTCATCCCGCCCACTCAGGAGGAGTCATAACCCGATGAATTTGCATGCCTGTGACCAAGACGTTATGTTTCCACAGTTGGTTGCTATGAAGCAGTCATTGCAATACCAAAAAAAATGCCTCCTCCAACTCCCAGTTGTAGTTTGTGGGAGGCCCACTGAGGTGTCTTGACGTGAAACCAAAAGGGGTGTGTGATATGATCTTAAAATTAAGATTTCAGGGTATTTTACTTGATTGATTTTTAGAATGCAACAAGATACATGTTTTAATGTTATATTTTATTTAGTGTAAATGTTTCAGACATTGAGTAGAACCAGAAAAATCTATTTTATAACTTATCAAAACTAAAAATACATAAAAATAATGTAATGTAGCAAAAAATAACCACAATACTAAAGTGCAGAATATTTAGTGTGTCCATATTAAAGGCAAAAACAAAAACAATTATACCAGAAATACCCACAAAGCTTCACAACAAATAATGAAACAAATACAAAATAGACTGCTTTTGAGACAAAATACATTATCACAATGTGTATTTTTACTTCTTATAATTTTATTATAGCAATATTATTGTGTATGATACAATATGGCACATCCCTAAAGTCCAGTAGCACATACCCAATAACATGTGTGTGCTTATGCTTGTTGTTTTTGTCTTCCCACAGGCGCTACGGTACTTTTTGAGGTGGACTGCACGCACCTGAAGGAGCATGAGGTGATTCGGCACCACCTTTATGACTGCATCGTCTTCAACTTCCCACACTGTGGCCGAAAAAGTGGAGTCAAGAAGAATCGAACCCTCCTGGCCAAGTTCTTTGCGAGGTAAGTGAGGCTGCAATTTCCCTTGATTCCGCGTCATTCTGTCATTTAAACTGTGAAGGCGGGAATGTGTGGGTGGAAGCATGAGGGGTCTTTATTTGGGTCTTTCTCTATGTCTTTGTCTGTCTTTCTGTGGGTTTTTGTCTGGGTTTCGCAGACCAGAGCTGCCCAAAATGATCGAACATTTGTTTTGGTTACCTGTGCACAAGTCACACAAGACACATTTAACACCTGATGAAAAATATTATGTATTATATTTTAGCCTAAATCTAGCACTCTTTTGACCTGTGTTTAAGTAAAATGCTAATGTGTCACCAGGCTTTGTAAACATCACCTAATTAATTGCGTAAAAAAAGATGTGTTGGGGTGGTTATACAAGTGTTATACAAGAGTCATAGCGAGGGGCTAAAAAACTGTTGAGCCGCTCTCCTCGCTGCGCTGCAACACTTGTGACTGACGCGCTCTGCTTGTTTTTTTCCTCTCACTAGCTGCGCCGAGGTGCTTAAGGACAATGGGGAAGTGCACATGGCTTTGTGCAATGGACAAGGTGGCACTCCATACGACAACCCAATGAGAGAGTGGCACAATAGCTGGCAGGCAGTTTCCATGGCAGCAGAGGCCGGTCTCATCCTCAGTGATATTCGCCCATTTGATTGTGACCAATTTCAAGGATACAGATGCACAGGTTACAGGTAAGGAGGTGTTTTTATAGAAAGTGCTAGACATCTTTAATTGTATTCTTTTTTTTAAGCACTTGTAGCCCTTGCTTATGAAGAATGAGGGACAATAGAGCATCCCTCTTGACAAAACTGTGCGTTTTATGATACTATTTTATTTATTTTATGTATTTATTTACATACCCTGTTCTTATGGAATACACATTTATTTTAATTGTAAATGTTCAAAATCTATATAAATATTATTTTCCAAAAAAAATGTCAGTGCGCCTTATATATATAATCTATATCTTATATACATAATCCTGTGCGCATTACATATGAATTTTACCAGTCAAGTTGTAAGGAGCAGTAAAGCCACTCCGCTGAAGTGCAGAGATATACAGGAGTTTAGTTCTTATAGCAGTATTAGCATTACCGGCTAAGCGCTAGCCATTCGGCCATTCAGAGGTGAGTATTATCGGCCTGTAGTCTGTGCATTTACCGTGTTAAAACAAGGTATGTGGGATGACCCGCTAGCTGATATCACCCTTGCACACCAGAGCACTCAGGGTTCCTCAGTGTAACACTGTCGGGCTGAAGTTAGCCACTAATGCTAATAATGCTCCAGCCTCAGTGGAAATCTGGAAATCTAAGCTTACTGTAAATAAACGGAAGTGTAGGCCTGTCACGATAACGAAATTTTTTAGGACAATATATTGTCTCAGAAATTATTACGATAAACGATAATATTGTCATTGTAAAGCGCCACTATTAAAAAGCTTATTTTCCTGCTTCTGGGCTCCCAAAGGAGCTTTAAGACAATGTGCCACAGTAATAAAATACTAGCATAAAACTATTACACCATTTTACAGTTAAACTAACTTTTTATTATTAAGAGCAGACGTTGGGCTTCCAATATAAAAATATTTTAATATCCTTAATAATTAAAAAAAATTAAGTACAAACACCCTGGGACTCTGAGAAAACTGCACTAAATATTAAACTTACCTTTATGCAAAAAAATAATTAACAACAAATAGATTAAAGTAACCTTTACATTAGTTCATTTTTTTGGACACAAAGGCACTTGCAGATTCTTTTTTTCGAATCATATATGTATAATATGCTGTAAAACACACATTAGCTCAAAAACACACTTGTCCATAGGATCAAAGACTCTGATAGCTCAGCAGGCCAGAGCTCTTGCTATAAATGTATTTTTCAATGTAATTGTCACAAATTCCGAGCAAGTAACACCAACATGTTTACCCTGTGGGGCTTGAGGCAGGATCTCTCTGGAGTAACAATATTCATATTCAATATTCAGCTCAGAAAATTGGGCTGGATGGTTGTGCTTTAAATTAGAACTCAGGTTAGTAGTAAAGCCAGCTTTTGTTTTCACTGGTTTGAAACAAACTAAACAAACCAGCTGATTCGTGTTGATGGTTCTCCTCGCTCATTTCGCTTAAAGCCAAAATACTGCCACACCAGATCCGTGAAATGCGGCTTTAAAACAAAGTCCATCCCGGACTGGAGTTCTCTAAACGTTCTCTAAAGCTGTATATTTTGAGAAAGTCACATTAGCCTTGAATACGTTTGCTAGCTAACACATCTCCACATCTGTGTGTGTGTGTGTGTGTGTGTGTGTGTGTGTGTGATATATATCGCCGTGGTGAGAGAGTGTATATGTGGGAAGCCACGCCCAGCAAGCTGTGGTGGTGGAGCTGCCGTGAGAGAGGTCTCCCAGTCTCGCGCCGTCTGACAGATTCATCGAGAGCTGGTCGAGAGCCAGTGAGAGAGCAGCACAGCGCGATTTGCTCTCTCATGTAAACAAATCCAAATTGCCGTGATTAAAAAAATTATCACACGATAAGTCCATAACATAGTTGTCGCGTCAGGTCTGTGGAAGTGCTTTACTCACCCAAATGAAGTTTTCAGGAAAGAAATCTGTGTAGTTTAACATTCAGCACTCCTATTCTTTAGCTTAGCTTTACAGGTCTCGCTGCTGGTGGGTGAATAAGAGGGTAAACATGGCGACACCCCTGTTCCTAACAAGTGCTGCTTAAAATGCGCCTTATATTCGGTTGCACCTTATAGTGCAAAAAATATGGTACGTACATTCATCTTCAAAACATTATGACCTGTTACAAGGATCGGATCAGAGGTAATTATATTTCACCTCGTCACTACACCTCCACTACTGCAAGAGAGAAAGTCAAAAGGTTAGAGAGGCTTCTATCAGTTGAAGTCACTAACTATGCCAGCAGTCATATTGCTAAAGCTCAATGTAGCAGTAGACTGTGAGGTATTTGGAGTTCTTGCCAATGGTTGTGTCCTTTGTCGCATTTTTAGTGAACCGTGTCTGAGCCCATATGAAGAGGGCTTGAAGTGGGCTCAGGCACAATACAAAACAATCAAGCATAATGTGAGTGCACCCTAAGTGTTATGAGGCTTTTCAACTGCATGGTAATTACTCTACTCAACTTAATTCAACTCTGTTCCATTTTTTGGTACCTGGTACCTGGTTTGTTTTCTACTGTCACAGCTCCACCCCAAATTGTAGCTGGTGATGGTGAAAAACACAATCGCTATGTCATCCTCCGGGGAACGACACCGTAACAGTAGAGGCTGCTAAAGGGATTTTGTTCCAGATTCTTGTTTTGCAGGTTTTTCACTGAGTAGAGTGTCAGTTCAGCTGTCCAAGGTTTACCCATGCCTAGACCTATCAGAATAACCGCTATGTAAACATACGGGCTCTTTTAATTGAACTAACTCTTCTTTTTTTTACTAAACACAAGGGGCAATATTGAGGTCTCTCAAAATATTTAAGTCATGTGACTGGCCCAACCATTATATTTTTATCCCTGCTTGGCTTGAACCAGGTTTGCCTTATTGAAAAGTAACGTAAGGTGAGTAAAATCTAGTCAGATGTTGTAGGTACCATGCAGTGGTACTCAGTGTATACAGATAATAAAAATACAGAATAAAGACACATCAGTCCAAGTACCCAGGCTGACCTAAACTGTTTTGAGTAAATGGAAATGGCCAACAGCAGGTGATATGTCTATTTATGCACCATTAACTTCAATATATTTAAATGAATCAGTGTTTCAGTGTTTTATTTAAAGTCACTTTACACTATTTCTGTTTGTTTCAATGTGTTCGTACAGTGTACATTTGGCTTCTTTGGCCAAATAGCAAAAAATAAGAAGTTTTGGTATGAAAGAGATGATCTGCATGTTTGTTGAATATTCCAGTTTTTCATAATTACTTGTATTTGTTTAAAATGATAACTTGGCAGCCTGATTGTTTATTGCATGCTCACAATTCTTTTGCAGGAGTCAGGACAAAGGTTTTCATGTAGAAGGAGCACTGACCCACATTTTTACCCGGAGCCTGCCATACACCATGCCAGAGAAGCTGAAAATGGTCACAACTATTGGAAAGGAGACTGTTAGTTATGAGGCTCCAGAGGAGTTGAGTGAATTTATGAACAGGTAGGTTAATGTACTTAAAGTATATTTTAAATACTGTTCACACTGACAGTTCTAACCAGACACCACTGGTCACGAGCATTACTCACTGTGCTGTTCACGGCAGGAGGTAATGCCTTCTAGGACGTATTCCTGGAACACCTTACAATGTTTACAGGTGTTTGCTTTTTTTAAGCCACCCCCTGAGTTAACACTTCTTGATCACTGTACATACTGCATACTTTACATACTGCAACTGTGTGTCAGGGCAAATAACATTTATAAAATCACAAATCCTGTTAATGTAAATTAAGTCTGTCCCCAATGGCATTATTCTTCCTGTGGAAAACATTAACACTACTTTCCAATATTTCCAAAATATTTACATAAATAGCAGTAGTTGATGTGACCTGCCTACATTAGTTACTTGTTCTACCTCCCTCATCACTCTACCTCACCCTACCTCAATTTGCCTTACTCTGCCTCACTCTAACTTGCTTTACCTCACTCTCTCTCAGTCCAGTCTACCCCACCTTACCTCACTCCACTTTACTCTACCTCGGTTTACCTTACTCTACCTTACTCTCCTCTGAGCTCAAACCAGACTCTGTAAGTTTTCCGAGGCGGCCGCAACCAACGCTCGCGAGAACTGCGACCTGCTTTCCGACCTTTAGTTCTAACAGTTCTACAAGGACTACATACTTACTAACATACATACACTCTGGCAGAAGCTGGAATGAGACCGAATATGTCTGTGAAAACGAGAAAGAGAAACGAATCCTCCTGAAACATTTATTACACTCTGCAACTGTAGGGGGAGACCATGAGCACAAAATCTCAATCCTACCTAGTGGAGCTTTCAGCGTAGTAACAAAGTAAATGTTGATTAAGTAATGTAATGGGTTAAAATATTATCTTAGTAAATAGTAATTTAAGTAATGTCTTATACATATGTTCCACCAATAATATGGACAAAATTTCTGGTAAATATACTAAATTGTTTATTTCTTCATCAGGGATTTCCTTAGCCAACAGTCACACCATCCTGTAAAGACTGTACTGGAACAGTTGCTTCGAGAGATCAAATCCTCATGGCCGGTTTGCACAGTGAGTGGCAGCTTCCCAGAGTTAGTACACTGCTGCCCAGAGAACCTCCGTTCTTGTGGTTTGACACTTACCCCTTCTGAAGTCTTCTGGATCAAGCCCATTGAAACCCACCCCCTTGACCAGTGCAAAGATGGCATGCAAGACTGTGAGCCTATGGACAATCAGCAGATCTCTGGAGGAAGCTTTGCTCTTCGGCCGTCTCTGTTACTGCATGTGCAGGAGATCATGCAGAACGAGGACTTTAGTCCTGGAACTCTTCATGCCTTGAGCGGACTGGTCTTCCAGAGAGTCCCCATATCTCCTAACCGGTACCCTGCCTACCACCAGCTTCTCCTCGTCGGTGTGCTGCCCTCCAAGTCTAAGCCCCTTCAGTGCCTCAGAGAGTGTGTGGAAGGCCTGCTCTCACCTTACAATGTTTCCTTCAAGGAGGACCAACTTGGGGAGGAACATCAAATCTGGATTAACTCCAAAGATGTCCAGAACTTTGGCAGGATGACATCAGTTCCAGTCCCAGGGTCTGACTTCCAGAGATCCCTTCAGCTTTGTGTGTTATTGCTGAACATAGACCACTTGGCGGCATTGACCTTCTCCATCCCTGACTGGCGCCTGCTGTGGACCTATGATCCACGCTTCCTTGCCCATTTTGAAACTCAGGACGTTGGTTCGTTCCGGCCCTTCTCGCTGTACCCGGCCAGTTACTCGCATGACATCAGCTTCTGGATGGAACCAGAGAGCTTTGATGAGCTAGACTTTCATGCTGTTGTACGGGTGGCCACAGCTGGAGCAGTCAAGGGCGTGGCACTGGTGGACCGGTTCCGCCACCCACACATGGGCCACGCTAGCCTGTGCTACAGGCTGGAGTACCATTCAAATGACCGTGCACTGTCCCACAGCCAAGTGCTGGCTCTGCAGGAACAGCTGCGACGGCTGCTGCCTCTTCGCCTCCAGGTTACACTCAGGTAAAATCCAAAAAGGAGGTGATCCACTGGCTTTTTGTTTACCTCTCCAATTGGTACGAACTTTGCAGTACCACTGGCTTTGGATGCTTTAAGCTCATGGAGTTCTTTGCTCCAGTGGTACACACAGTTTCAAGCTCCCCCTGCCTCACATCCTAACTTATCCAACACTCTGACTTCATATCAAACTTGTTCTTGAGCTAAATTATGTGTCCTGGGGCAGGGAGTACTTAAAACTCATCACAGCAGGGGGTGCTGCTGTTGTTTGGAGGATCTTACTGTTATCTTCCTGTGAAGTGAGACTTCAGGGTTTCCCCAGGACCTAAAATAAGGATTCTTATCATGTCTGTGCTCCTGTAACTGTTTACCAAACCGTGTGGTGATCTCTCACTGACTCAGGAGTGGGACACTGGCATTTTTTTTAATCTATGTGCAACTACCAAAATATCTTTGCTGGGCTATAAATCTATATTACAGGCTGAAGTAATAAAAAATGACATCCATCAGAAAGCTCAACTTCATTTTAGAAGTATTACTACATGTTGTAGTAACAGAATATGTAAGAATGTACACCATACACCAAGAAACACCAGGTGGCTACTGAAGATATATAGTAGGTGTGTATCGTTGTGTCTAGTTGTGGTACAGTTAAACATTTTGGAATCACTGTGAAATCCATGCTTACAATCCAGGTTTCCAATCCCATTTAGATGCAAATAAAATAATTAAGAATGATTACATTAGAATCACAGTGAATTGCAAATTGATAATTAGTACTGTATCAGCCTGATGTTTACATTTGACCAAAATATCAAATCACAGATCTCTCTTGTATTAACGAGAAATAACAATAATAACAATATTGTAATGCAATATGAATAATCTGTTATCCTGATCCAGGTATTTAAAATATTTTAATATTTTTTCCCTGTATAGCAGCACTGACCTAGATTTCTCACATATTTGAATTCAGAAAGCTTATTATTATTATTATGTTTTTAAAACAAGAATTTAAAAATATTATGATAAAAAATACTATTATTAAATAATATATACTAAATAGACCATTTTCATCCAAGGGTTAAGTTTGGTGACTACAGACAGAAAATTTAATGTAAATCAGATAGTGAATGTTGATATCACTTGTTAAATGTAGATAATAAAGGGACTTTTAAAGGGACTTAAACATCACCTAATGTGATATTAAAAGTGCTTGATGAAGTGGGCAATATGTTGATATGTTTTAAAACAAATGTAGAAGAGAAACAATTACATGCAAAATGTACATGAAAAATATGTTCAAATGTTTGTGGACACCCATTCTAATGAACACATTCAGCTACTTTAAGTTGTACCCAGTGCTGACACAGATGTGCAGTTCACACACAGCTTATCTAGTCCCTGTAGAGAAGTATAGCTAAAAGAGTAAGGTTCTCTGGAGCAGATAAACATGAACCTATTAGCAACATGTTCATTACCTGATGTAGGCTAGATGAATCATTGAGCTGAGAGAGCTGTTCGAAATTTACATTTACAGCTGATGATGCTGTTTTACCCATCTGTATTTGCAAGGCTGAGCTATAAATAAACGTATTAAAATATATAAATTGAGGTAACCAAACTATCATAGCTGTGAAGCTGTGGCACTATTACATATCTGGATGTTATTTCTGACAGGAATAAATAGTAATAATAAACAGTAGGAGGAAGGAAGCATTAGAAATGATTTTTGGTGGTGTTTCATCTCTGCTGATATTACAATGTGTGTGACCAGCACCAAGAGGTAATAATCAGACAATGCCTATGCACTGTACCAGACAAGCAAACTATAATATAACTTACTTGCTTACTTATTGACCCTTTAATTTACTGTTACCAGTCTCTTCTTGAGTTTCTTTAGGACGTTATATGGATGTTTAAGCTGCATGACGAGGCATGTTTACACTAATTAATGATGAAAAAAGTGTGTTAAAACAAACCCACAACATATAAGTCTGTATGTCATAATAATAAGAGACATTAAAAACGAGGATCTCAATAATTCATATGATCTGGACTGAGTTATTCACATACCATATACACACTTATGCAAAGTTTTGGGCCAACACTATTTAGTACATTTTAAAGCAACATTAATAATAATAAACTTATGAAATTTAAGAAAAGCAAAAAGTTGCCCCAACAAAGTGTTTGTGTGTACAATCCACAATTTTACAGTGAATTTGCTGCTACATATGATGAAGTTTGCCTTTAGAATGTTTGAAAGTGGTTTACTCTGTTCTAGCGTTGGATTTTACTGTGATTTGTTTTTTCTGAAGATGGACTGAAACTCTTTTTTGTGCAGTGTTGTATGCAAGTGTTTGAAATAGTTGCTTTTTTAAAATAAAAAAAAACCCTACCCTTTCAGAGAATTGCCTGAATATGCTTGAATGGTAGTTCTCTGACATCTCGATTAAACTTTCTGAAAAGCTCAAGTGTTCATGCTTTGCATTTATTGTGGCCACACAATACCTTTACTGGGTTACACCTTTACTCTAATTGTTCTTTTGTGTACTGTTAAATTATTTTACCACTTTTAATATTAAAGGCTCGGTTCATTGGTTCTATCAAGCCCTTCACAAATATGCCTCTTCAACGTGTTTTCCCTCCACTTTTATAACATTGAAATTCAGCAGTTTGCATTTCTTTGTATTAACATATATTTAAGGGGTTAAACGAATGGTCCTTTTTGTGGCTACATTTTTTAAGTAGCCTAAGAAACAAACTGAATTTAGACCATTAGGACCTGCAATGCTGGCTGGTGGAGCTACTCAAAACAACAAAAGACTGTGTCTAAAACAGCGAACTACTACAATAAATAGTGTGTAAAGTTAAGAAATGTGTGGTTTTGGACAGAGAAAAGCAGCAAATTTTTCTGCATTTTCAATCAATATTTTCTTTTTTTTTAACTATACTCTTATCCTCATATATATATATATATAGTAAGAGAAATGTCAATGTTTTGTATTATTGTGGTGAAATTGTTTTTCATTGAGTGCACACACACCAAACACCTTTAGAATTATTGATAAATTGATAGATACATTTTTTTATTAAAATTCATCAACAAAAAATAATCGTTAGTTGCAGCTCTTATTGACTGAGGTAAAATGTAAAAATAAAGGGCATATTATATTTATTATTAGCACAAATATTTTAGCAATACAGGAAAATATCACCCTCTATTTAAAAGGTAAGTTTGCTTTAAGAATAGCTGTACAATAAATATATTTTCACTACCAGATGGTACGTTATAGCTGAGAACCCAGGGGCTGCTGGGAAATGTAGTCAAATATTTAATAGAGCGACAGGTATCTACTGTAGTCAGAAGCTAGCTTAGCTACTGAATAGTGGCGGTTTTTTACAGATAGTTAAACCAGCACATTCGCTTATATAAACCGGCGGATATTAAAGGTACGTGTCACATTAAATTATTCCCCCGCTGCCCCAAACAAACATGGCTGACCGCGGTAAAGCGAGGCGACGCTGCCCAACCGGCGCCATGACGGGCCAGCAGTAAACATGGCGACCAAGGGGGTCCGTCAGCGCAACAGACGGGGGAGCAAACAAGACCCCAACAACGTGAACAGTTCGACCAGCAGCGACACCAGAGCGGCCAAAGACGAGAAGACAGCTGACGACGGAAAGTCAGGCGATGCTCGGAGCGAGTGAGTATCTGTGAGAGAGGCGCCGCTGCTGAGCTGTGGTGGTGTTTATGTGAGTGACAGCTCAGTGCTACTGTAAGCCGTGACCAGTGACTGAAGCCTCACAATCCGCCTGATACACACACACACCGCTCTAATACAGTCACTGAGTGACCAACAATCACACAGCGGACACCACCGGTCTACCACACTACACACCTCTTCTAGTGTTCAGACGAGTTCACTGACGAGGAGAAACGTGGCCGCTTCATTCATTCATTAACTCATTCATTCTCCCTCTCTCTATCTCTTTTCTTTCCCCCTCTCCTTCTAACTCTGTTTGTTTCCCTCCCTCACTTATGTGTCTCTCCTTCCTTCTTCATCATTTTCTCCTCTCGGTTTCTTCTCCCTCTAAAATTATCTCCTCGCTTTCTCCATCATTCTCTGTCTCATTTTACTCCTGTCTTGCCTCTGTCTGTTTCTCCACTTATCTCTATTTCTTCTCTCTAATTATCTCTTCTCTTTCTCCATCATTCCCTCTCCTTCCCTATTATCCTTTCTCTTTAATAATCTATCTCCCTATCTTGTCCTTTTAATTATGTCCTGTTTCTCCATCCCTCTCTTTCTCCTTTTCACTCTAATTATCTCCCTTGTTTCTCATCATACTCTGTCTCTCATTCTCCCTTTATCAGTCCTCTGTCTGTTTCTCCGCTTATCTCTATTTCTTGCCTCTATTTTTTTCTTCTTTCTCCCATCATTCTCTCTCCTTCTGCCCCATTATCCTCTCTCTTTCATAATCTCTCCCTACCTTGTCCTTTTAATTCTGTCCTGTTTCTCCATCACTATCTTTCTCCTTCTCCCTCTATAATTATCTCTCTCCCTCTCTCTCTTCTCCTCTAATATCCCCTGTTTCTCCATCATCCTCTCTCACCTTCTCCCTCACCTTCTCCCTCACCTTCTCCCTCTAATATCCCGTTTCTCCACAATTCTCTCTCACCTTCTCCCTCTAAGTATCTCTTGTTTCTCCATCAATTTCTCTCTCTTCTTCTCCCTCTCTCACTTTACCTTTTTCTACCTATAACTTCTCTGTTTTTTTTTAAACATCTCATCCTTGTATTTTTCCTGTCTGTTCTCCCTCTCTCTGTCTCTTCCCTTTATTTATCTGTTTTTCCATTGTTCTCTTATCTGTCTTTCTCCCTCTCTCTTTATCTCCTTTTTTCTCTTTTCTCCCTCTCCCCTTCTCCCACTAATTCTTACTGTCCCTCTAATTCTCTCTTCTCTCCTCTCCTCTCTGTCTCTTTCTTCACTGTGTCTTTGCTGTAAAATTAGGCCATTCTCAATCTAGTCCTTTTTCAGATCATGGTATGTGTGTGTTTGCTCCATTATTTTATTGGTCCAACACCCATCATACCGCTGTATGTATTTCAACTGTGGAATGGTAACCATGCCCTGGATTATGTGTCGATTTCATGTAAGTTTGCTTCTACAGACATGTTTAGAGCTGTTTTTTTACAGCTCTAAACATGTCTGTTTTAGTTAGTAATGAATATATATGTTATCTATCTAAAAGCCTAATAAAACCTCCTGCACTGTCCTCCCCTGGCTGCTTCTTAGTTATTACCTAGAAAAGCACTTTACCTCCTATCCCCAACCCCTCTACCATTTCAGGTACTCCGGTAAAGGAGGGCAGGTGTGGGCTCCGGAAGGCTCCACAGCCTTCAAGTGCCTGGTGTCAGCCCGCTTCTGCGCCGCCTTGCTCAGTAACATATCCGACTGCGATGAAACCTTCAATTACTGGGAGCCGGTGAGTGGGAGAGTGGCTACAGATGGATCTTTTTGCTGGAATCAGAATTGTCTGTCTTAGTTTGAATATGTGCATTAGGATTCAATTACAAAATAGCTCTAGTTTTTATCTTCTTTTAAAATGTCTGTGGGTGTGGCTTAAACCAGAAATAAGCATGGGCTGCTGGACATTAAAGTTTATTACATTACAACAGTTACATTACTTTTTACATATATATATATATATATATATATATATATATATATATATATATATATATATATATATATATATAACTTTTAGTTACAGTATGTGAATGTCTCTAATACTAACGAACATCATCTTTTCTTCTTTTGCAGACACATTATTTGCTTTATGGAAAAGGGATGCAGACATGGGAGTATTCACCAGCCTACGCCATTCGCTCTTATGCTTACCTGTGGCTTCATGCCCTTCCTGCTTGCTTTCATGCCAGAATACTGCAGACCAACAAGGTAAATATCATAAACATAAAAATATTCTGTTGCCTGGTGCAACTTAACTGAATCTTATTAACTTTCAATTGTCACTCAAAACGTCACTCAAAATACTCCAAAAATTCCAAACTTTCAGTGCACTTAAATATAAAGAGACCGATTTCAAATAATTTCGGAGCAATTTAAATGGTCTATTGATCATAGAATTTTAACACAATGGATGTTATTAAGTTAAGTCAAACTTGAAAAACAGCCAAGTGTACATTATATAGCAATCACACATTACAGTTTACATACAGTTTGTTCTCAGATCTACCTACCTAACCAAACCACCCACATGCCTACCTCTGTGACCTGTAATAACAGTCAATCTGTATTTTCTTCATTTTTCCATTATTCTTTCCAACATTGATCCTTTTAATCAGAACACACTTTTTGAGTTGACTGAATAATGTTTAAAGGAATTTGGTGTTATGCCTGACTAAACTTGTAGATAAACCAAATTAAAAGTGTGTGACATCGTGCACAAGTTCTGATCTCTACTTGACATATCTTGTTGAGATTCCCATGTGTTCTCTTTCAGGTCCTTGTGTTTTACTTTCTCCGCTGTGTGTTAGCATTCACATGCTGCGTCTGTGAGCTCTACTTTTACAAGTGAGGACAACTAACTCTGATATTGATTGTTTTTGGATAGATATTAATATAGATACAAAAACTCTTGTCTCAAATCTGCACTTTTGCTTGTTTCAGTAAGCCACAAGTTAGAAATGACTTCATTCACTTGCAGAGTATTATATATTTGTGAATATCTGTATATCCAAAAACATACAGATTTCTAAGTTTGTAATCACGTAGTAAAGGAGGTTAAATAATTTAGCGTATTATATGTACTAGTTTGCTTAAAGATCAGCCTTGAGCTATACATTTTTTATGTATCAAATGTGCTACAGAATAAAAGTCATAAATGTACAATCCTATTTAATGTATAAAATGAACACTCCTGTTTTTAAGTAATTATTTGATGGTGAAAATTGTAACTTAATTTGTTTAGATAGAATAGTTAGTATATAATTTATTTTAATAAATATTTTAAATAACAGTATTTCTATATAGCACTATAAACAGAGTATATTACAGGTATTGTTATTTAATATATCCCTAATTTACGTCAAGGTAAGCAGTATTAAGCTATAAATGTGTGTTTATTTTGTCTATGCACAGCACTTGTGATGGTTTCTAAGTATGTATGTATTGGAAAATGAAGATGCTGTAAATGCTGTGATGATTGTGTGTGGATTGCAGAGCAGTATGCAAGAAGTTTGGGCTGCATGTCGGACGCCTCATGCTTGCCTTCCTGGTCCTGAGTGCAGGGATGTTCTGCTCTTCTGCAGGTGTGTAAATAAACACATTCTGTTTGTAGGACTTGTACGATATGTACGATTTGTGATATTGTTGTACTGATAACTGCATTAACTGAAAGTACAGAAAACCTGTAGCTTCTGAATGGTGTTGAAGTAGTTTACAGTGTTATGGTGCCATCTACTGTGCAGAATATGAAAGCTGTTTATGTTCAAGATCCTTTTACTGTCTAACAATCTGAATGTGAACGTGTGTTTGTGTGTGTGTTTCACAGCTTTCCTGCCCAGCACCTTTTGCATGTACAGCACAGTAGTTGCTATGACCGGCTGGTTTCAAGGACGGCCCAGTCTGGCTGTACTGGGTGTGGCAGCAGGGGCCATTGTGGGCTGGCCCTTCAGTGCTCTGCTGGGGTAAGTACCAGTCAGAAGAATACAGCAAAGGGCAGGGCTGTTCAATGAATAATATGTAGCATGGTTTTCATTAGTGATACACTGAAATTAAGGCGTTAAGGACTTGCTTTTTTATATAATAATATATAATATCCTAAATAATGATCATTTTATAAAAAATGATCATTATTTAGAATATTATATATTATTGAATGAAAGTAATAACTTATGGGCAATCAGAAATATATATTTTTTATCACTTAACACAATGTAAACTTAGTGTAAGATAAATATTCAAAAACTTATTATAGTTAGTATAGTAGTAATTCAAAAAAGACAATTGTTGCTCATCCAAAGATGAGTAAGTATCCATATAGTATATCACTACTGTATATCATCTCTGTCCAGTAAAAAACATCTCCAAAGTATCTCCAAAACAACTTTAGAGGAATGAGATAAAACCCAAACGTTTAGTGGAAGTCAGTTCAGGTAATTTTGGAGAAGTTCTGTAGGTCTATTCATCAAGAAATTTTGACACACTGTAAGGGACAGTTTGTGTGTTCAAATTATGTAGAATACTGAAAATACTTGTTTTTCTATTGGACAGTGACTTTATTTGATTAATTTATTGCCTCATTCAAACATTGACAGAAACAATTGTCTGGAGCTGCCAATTCTGCAAAGGCTAATAATGCAGTGATGATTCACAGATCATTATAGGATATTTTGAGCTATAGATTGAAAGAGTTTTGTACAGTTTCAGTCTATTATGGGATTGCAGCAGCTTTATTTTGTTTGTTACAGAATACCCATTGCTTTTGACCTCCTCCTTTTGAAGAAGAAATGGAAAAGCTTTATCACGTGGACACTGGTGGCCCTGGCGCTCTTTCTGGTAAGGATTGATCCGTAACATGTTCAACACTGAACATTGAGAGCGCAACAATGGGAGGAGCTAATTTTTTTGCTAATGGTGTAACTGACCATTAAAGCATTATCTTACTTTAGGGATTATTTTACGTGATGTGAATTAAATAATGTGATTTTTTGATAATAATTTGATTCTATTTTGAAAATATTGTGCTGTGAAAATACCTTTGTAAGGTCATGTTTAAGAGTTCCTGCCTAATTTAAGGTTACATTTTAGAGTTTTTTTATGTTGTGAGGTTACTTACTGTATAAATGACTTTAATAGTTATTCATTTTTACCATATTTAAATATATCAACTGATAATATTGATAATTATAGTTTTTTTCTATTCTTAATCTAACGTTTACTGCCTTGTTATCTTGAAGTACGTGTTTTTGTTTTGATTCTTTCTCGTAGGTTCCTGTAGTTGTCGTGGACAGTTATTATTATGGGAAGCTGGTGGTTGCACCTCTTAATATAATATTGTATAACGTCTTTACTCCACATGGACCAGACCTCTATGGTAAATATTCAGTCTGTCCCACCCATATTATATTGTTAATTTAAACAATAACTAAGATAATAGAAAATTGTTTTATGGCTATTGTCTCATATGTCTCATATGTTAGTATATTATGACAGTGCTACTTCTTCTCTGAAACATGCTTTTTCTTCTGTTTCTTGCAGGCACTGAGCCTTGGCACTACTATTTTGTGAACGGTTTCCTCAACTTTAATATTGTGTTTGTGTTGGCGTTGTTTTCGCTTCCTCTCACAGCTCTTATGGAAGCTCTGCTTCAGAGGTTTAATGGTGAGTGAGAATTACTAGCTTTTGTGACACAAAAGTCATTGAATGTTTAAGGCAGCTAAAAACTCTTGGATTAGAACTGGGGTGGGTCCTCCAGTTTTTTGCATTTGTTTTTGCCTTTAATATATTTTACACTTTGTCTGCTCAGCACTAAACTTTAGGGGTGGGAATCACAGGGCATCACACTATAGGAAATTATCATGAAACATTGTCCACAATAACAATGATATCACTGTATATATACTGTAATTCTGCAATTCTCTATATAATGCAAGACATTTATCCATGTTAATTCACTGTATCTTTGACAGTGAAGAAGATAAAATACTCCTAAATGAGCAAATACCAAAATTAAGGATGTTTTGGTGTCAGTTTCACATTCCACCCATACTCTTCATTGCAGTTTTACCCTATTGATTAGTGCCACCACATGCAGTAATGAAGCAATGAAGCAGTAACTTTAGTAAGTCAATTTTGGGGGAAGTCTTATGGAGTTTGGAGTGCCTATTTGCTGCAACAACAGAATATATCACATTTATATTTAAAATTTACATCAATTACAATACAATTTTCTTTTACAAAAAAAAAAAAACAGTAACAAAAACTTACCCGCAATTTTTATATTCTTAATACTCCATCATTTCCTCTGTGCAGTGCAGAACCTTGGCCGTCCTTACTGGTTAACTCTGTCCCCCATGTACCTGTGGATGCTGGTTTTCTTCACTCGTCCTCACAAGGAAGAGCGCTTCTTGTTTCCCATCTACCCCCTCATTTGTCTGTGTGGGGCTGTGGCACTCTCCTCTCTACAGGTAACACAGCACAGTGCAACACATGGTTGTGATGCATTCAGATGTTCTTCATAAGCTTGTTAAGAACTGACTTTACTGCAGTAAAAAGGGGCAAACTCAAGCAGGATCCGTGTTCTTCTGGCATATGACCAACCACAATATTCACTGATTCCTCATGAACACAGAAAAGTATAGCCATATCCGGACAGGATTAGTTTCTCAGGGGGACGTCTGTGAAAAAATGTCACACTTCTACTCAGTGATAAAACTCTTGCATCTGGACTGCAATAAAAAAACAGGAGGAACAGATTTTTTTTTGTTTGTTTTTGTTTTCTCTGTCATGTGACATTGCGCTCAGTATCTTCTCTATTTCCACTTGCTGCTGTGTTTACATGGATCTCAGTGGAAATGCGAGCCTAAAGTGTATTTTATTAAACACGAGATGACAAAACTCATAGATGTGTGAAACAAAATTTCCAGACGACCATAGAGTTCAGCGAAAAACAGTAGCTTATTCAGCCTGTAATTTTCTCAGAGGGCATCTAAGAAAAACAACATACATGGTCGTTCCAGACGTGAATAAAATCACAGAGGTCTTCCCATAAAAAAAAAATTACCCCAGAACCTCCTGAGAAACTAATCCTAACCGGATAGGGCTTAAGACATAATTGCTTTACATAATGTACATGACCCATCTTGAACAAGTGAGCTACAGTATGTTGCACCTATTGCTGACACAGATGTGTAAATACCACATCTGTGCAAATAGAATAGAACTCTCTGGAGCAGATAAACAGGAAACTATTGGCACTGTGTCTAATGTCAGCTGAGTTGGTGATGAGGTAAGGTGGTGATAATCCAGCATTCTGACCTTATTAATGTTATGCTTTTGTTGCCAAATATAATCAAATTTTCACAGGTATGCTACAGATTTAATATTGGAAGAAACTAAATTTTACAGAAGAAGGAAAAAAAACTTCAAAAAGCCTACATACTAATATTTTGTTACTATTTTGTTACACGAACAGCTGTCTTTGCCTTTAAACGGCTCTGTTTGAATGTTCTCTTTTTAGCTAAATGCTTTAGTTGTGTTGTTTTACTGATGCACTCTGTCTGTCCTGTGTCTGTCCTAGCAGAAGTGCTATCACTTCATGTTCCAGCGCTATCGTCTAGAGCACTACACCATCTCCTCCAACTGGCTGGCTCTGGGCTCCGTGCTTCTCTTCACCGTGCTCTCTCTCTCACGCTCAGTAGCTCTTTTCAGAGGTGACCTCAAAACCATGCACACTGTATAAGCACTGGCACATTCATTAACACCTTTCTGTTGTACTCTATACAACCTTGCAGCATGTTTCTTTAAACACCATAGACTGTGCTAAGGCCTGTATATGGGCCCATGCATTAGTACCTTACTCTTATTTACAGAATAATGTATAGTGTGTCTGGCATAATACGTTTTATTAGGGTTAACAAATAGACCTGCAGTTTTTTTTTATTTTATTCGTTTCCCATTTTAATTTTCTCTGTTGTCTTGTATGTTTTTTACACTATTCTTTATTGTATAGGTCGAACCACAATAAAGAAAGACATTTTGAACCACTTGTTGGTAGTCAGTGAAAAGGTTTAGTCTAGATTTTGGTCTGTAGGTAGAACCATACCTTTAGAAATGAAAATTTAAATGCTATTACTCTAATACTGTATGACCCCATCTGAAATGGAAAAGTTTGTCTGTTTGTAAAGGACAAATTTAAACTCTGAAACTGAAAACTGAAACTGAACTCTGAATTCCAAATGAAGTGAGCATATGATCAGTTTCCTAAAATATTTCCATTTCTTGTTTGATCCATATTTTTATGCACTCATTTTTTCATATGTTGGATTTGTTGTAGTTTTTGAGGTCTAATGTTTGTAATATGTGTAATTCTCTCAGGTTATCATGCTCCTCTGGACTTGTACCCTGAGTTTCACCGTATTGCCAAAGACCCGTCCATCCACACAGTGCCTGAGGGCAGGCCGGTCAGTGTGTGTGTGGGAAAGGAGTGGTATCGCTTCCCCAGCAGCTTCCTGCTACCCAACCAGTGAGTGTGGTCACGGGCATTCCAATTATTGTGCATTGTATCTTTCTCTTTGTTTGTTATAGAAATGTTTTGATCTGAAGTAGAAGGTGATTCACAAATATTTAAATGAGAACTCCGGTGTAAAATTGACTTAGGTGTAGTAAAACATGATAAAGAGTACTAACCTTTGTTGAATAGCCCAGCTCCACTTTCCCGCAGCTTTCCGAGATCCAGTACTTTTGTGCTTTTTGCCCAGCACTCTTTAAAAAGGCTGCTTCGGGGCATATTTTGCACATAAATCGCTTTTTACATCGTTATCCAGGCTCAAAGTTGCTCCACACCCCATTGGTAGACTCCAGAGAGTCTGACATTTAAAACGAGGCTTTAATAACTTTAAAAGTGCACAAGAAGCTTATTAAAACCACTGTTTACAACTTGTAGCGTAGCCTAATCTCCAGGCTTAAACACTGTAAACAATGGTGCTGGGCATAAAGCACAAAAATTACTGGATTTTGCAAAGTACTCTTCATCATGTTTTGCTACATCAAAAGTCAATTTAACACCAGAGTTCTCCTTTAATGCATATTCAAGACATTGTGAAATGGTCATTTCATGCATACCGTATATGCATTCATGTATATATATTTTTTTATGAAATGTCTTTTTATTTATTTATTTTTTTTAAGAATTGTTACATTGAAAAAGTGAGAAAGAAAAAATACAAAACAGAACAAAAACCCTCCCACTCCCTACTGCACCTATACATTTTCTTAAGGTACAAATAATTACACAAATAAACAAATACAATCTAACAAAGGTGGTTGTGTCAGTCACAGAGCAGCAACAATGACAGACAGATAGTGGTGGTGTATACAGTGTCATTTCATGCATATATTAAAACAAAGTTATTTTAATTTATTTAATTTTGATTATTTATTTATTTATTTTAATTAAAATAACATTATTTTACTGCAACATTTTGAAATATTTAGTAGCCGAAGTTAGGTCACCTAAAATGGACTGGTTTTGCTATCAATAATGTGAAATATGTGCTATGTTGCAGCTGCGTATTATATTATATTATTTCGTAAAATATCAGAAGATGATAATGAGTGTTCCAGGATTGGGGCAGAGCTGCTGTATCAGTTGGTGTCTTTATTCTTTCTGTTCTCACTTGGTGGTTCTTGTGTGTGTGTGTGTGTGTATGTTCAATTGTTTTCACAGCTGGCAGCTGCAGTTCATCCAGTCTGAGTTCCGGGGGCAGCTGCCCAAGCCTTACGCTTCTGGACCTGACGCCACACAGCTCTTGCCCACAGACATGAATGACCAGAATTTGGAGGAGCCATCACGATATGTGAGTGACACACTCTTGCTTGGTTTAGCAAATGTTGATCTTAATTCCCTGCATTTGTTTTCTGTACATCACTGGGTGTGTAAACCTGTTTATTTCATCCCCAGGTGGATCTGAAGCATTGCCACTATCTGGTGGACCTAGACACAGAAATAGAGGCTCCACGAGAGCCGCGGTACGCAGCTAACAAAGACGAGTGGAGCATCATTGCAGAAAAACCTTTCCTGGACGCTTCAAAGTAAGTATTTTCAATATAAATATAATGCTCTCTTTTACTCTATGGATCAGTTTTCCAGATAGCAACTAAGCCTAGATTTGGAATACACAGTATTTTAAAGGATACTATTCTATTGAAAGGAAAATCTAGTATATGACTTATATGCTTATAGGCTTATTTATTGTCTTGGAACCTGAACCCTCCAATGATTGATCGATTTAGTACTTTTGGGATGAGTCTGATCTCTTTAATTCTTTTGTTATTAAATTAAAATTTCAAAACCCAATCTAAAATCTAAAAAAATGATTTTACAATAAAAAGTGAATGAGCAATACTTTTTTCTATGTTTATAAGCATATAATATGATAAGATAAGCAATCATATTACATTATATCATATCATATTTTGATAACTTATCTTTAAGCATATAAATATTGAACATACTTTAAATGCATGGTTGTGCAGTTCGATACAAAGATTCATGTTCTTCTTAATATTGAACAATATCTACAGGCTTTGTGTCCACTTCACCTTATTAAAATACTGCATGATCTCTATGAATGTCACAGACAGGTATATTAGATTAGGATTAGTTTGAAATCCTGCTGAAGAGCCCCCCTCCAATAATCCGTTAATGCTAATGTTATAGTGACACCTGTATTAAACAACTATGTCCAATAGAGGGCACCCTTCACCAGCATTAAAATCCCATGACATCATCGCTTAGAAGAAGCTGAAGCTCCCACATGTGGTCTTTCTCACTGGGTGTCTAACACTGCTCAAGGAGCTGTCCTTTAAAAGCGTCTTTCACCTAGCTTATGAAATGGTAGTAATTATCTCTGTAACCGAGTCCATTACGGCGGTGATGATTGCAGTAATGGAGAATCAAAAGCCCCCCTGCAGAGGCAGGCAGCATTAGAGACTGTATTACAGCTCCAAAGCAAATAGTCTCAATTAACAGCTACTGAAATTAGCACACTGTGCGTGCCCTTGTTCGTGCAGCCCATTGAAACGGGATCAGTTGCATCTGGCCTCCGTGAATCCTGATTACATGGAGATTTTTGCATGTTTTTATCCCGTTGTAATGAGTACCTTCTGAGGTTCTCGAGTGATGCTTTTTTGCACATTTGGAGATGTCCTTGCTCTAACTGGAGCTGGAAATGATATATACATATATATAACAGTGTTCTACCAATTTCCTAATATAGTAACTGCTGCTCCACATGTAGCAAAACTGTGGGTCTAAATTTTTTTAGGCCTCTGTGTCCCATTCAGACAAAAAAAATATAGATTAAAAAAAGATTGAATAAATGACAGTTAGCATTAAGGTACATGTGAATATGGAATATAAAATATGCAGAACATTTTTTATGTTGTCTCCTGTACAGAGTCTGAACCAAGGTTTGTGTATTTGTTACATTGTATATACAGTATTTAGTACAGATATTTTTGGTTTCACCTTCAGTTTATTGAATGGACTAAAGAACTTTACTACATCTGCCGTCATCAGCTACGTGGGCTTTGTCTCTTTATACTTCATATTAATTGATTTGCAGAATGTTAGTTTGGATGTTGTGACTAATTTTAGCTCTCTGTCAGAATTCAACACCCCTTTGTGGACATGTGTGATTTATTTTATTTCTGTTTATAAATGAAGGTTTATCTGCTGTTACAGTAAATAAATGAGTTTCCAGTCTAAGCGTTTGTGTCCATACTGCTGCGATGACGCACCTGCTCCCTAAAGGGAATTGGATTTTGGCATTAAATCTTTTCTTTGGTTTGTTTGAAGACTTCCTCAACTTCCAGTAATAGGTCCAAAAGTCCAAATCATCTAGAAAAGGGTTTTCACACTGCAGACAAACCGGACCATGGTTCATTTGATCCAAAATTGAAACCACCTCTTTTGGTCTTTTGGAACAAATGCTGGGCTTTGGTCCAGACTGTGGTTCATGGCCTCTTTTACACCTGCTACTTTGGTTCAGACCATATAAATAATAATGGCGCAGGATGGTGATGACTAAATTTGTATTGCTGTTACAAACCAAAAATACCTCGCTTTTGTCATTTTAGAATAAACATAAATTTTCATTAATTTCATGTTCAATAACAGATTACCTAATTACATTGGTGCTAAGATGTTTTTAATTTAATTTATTAACTAAATTGTTGTGGATCGTTGTGTAATTTTTGTGGTCCTCTCATGGCAGTGCACCGGTTTGTAACATTAGAAATCCCATGTTCTCCCAAGTGTCACCAACAAAATTTTGACATTTTAAATTGAGTGTAACTGCAAAACTGTCTAATGCATGCAATTTGCTCAACAAAATTTTTACTGTGGTGCCTGGTTGTACCTGATTTTATCACATTTGTTTGTGGACCTGGCTTATTGCTGTTTGTGGCTATATTATAATGTTACAATTTCTTTAAAAACAAGACAGTAGAAATTATCAAATTTTTTTTTTTTTTTTTTTTTTTTTACATTGGTTTTTTAAGTTTTTTTCCGCTGACGACAACAGCAATATGTTTGTTGTGTATTGTTGGGTCAGTGCAGTGTGGCCTTAACATCCCTGATCCTGCTAATTGTCTAATTGACTTGAAAACTGGATGTCCTTTCTAAGGTAAAGTCTCTGTCTTAAAGCATGGTAAACATGTAGATGCGTCCAGGACAGGGGTACTCTAGGGATAGGATTGGGAATTTTTTTTAGGTTATGGTGATTTTCTTTTTTTTCCCCTTTCTCAATAGATCGTCCAGGTTCTTCAGGGCATTCTTCGTTCCATTCCTGTCCGAGCACCACACTACCTACAGCCGATACGTCATCCTCAAGCCCAGGCGGGTGAAACACGGAAGGAGAAGAACGCAGCCCTGATGCTTCGTCTTGTTTTCTTTTCTTTACCCAGAATTGCATCCTTTCTTTGTTTTTCCTGTTTCCAGATTTTTTCTGCACTAAGCCTCCAACAAGAACCTCCCATTGAACCCTGTGTGAGAATGAAAATGCAGGAGTAAAATGGAAATCATGTAGTATCTGACTGTATTATGACTGTATTATGACTGAGTATGACTGTTTCCGGTTCCCACCCAAGCCACTTGTCGATTGCAGCATGGACGCTAAGGTCATTTGCCCATTACTGGCTATTCTCTCCCCATTTCTCTTTGCATTCCATTTCTATTTTCTGTCCCTCATTCAAGTGTTTCACAAATAGTGCATTACTACTGATGTAGGTCGCGCTCCAGCCTCTTTCTACCTTTATAACAGAAGATGATCTGTTGAGCAACCCCTTTAAGGACCACAAGTCCCTTCTTCGTCAATGTCCCGTGAATACGTCTTCATGCTCTCTTGATCTGGGTTTGGACAATGAACTCTACCTAGCTCCAGGTCACTGTTAACCTATTGTCTTACGGTCTTGCAGTGTGTGGAGTACACATGCATTTGCGATTGCTCGTCTTGTGTGTGTGTGTGTGTATGGTCCAGGTCCTGCCCTGTTGCAGCTTCTTGGGTAGGAGAAGTGACTGTTTCTCTTTCTGTGAAAATGCAACATCAGGTTGCGAGATGGGTGGTGGACCAGGGCATGTTACTGGTTAATGTGCATTCATGTCTTGTGTTCTCAAAACAAAAAAAAAAAACATCTCAGTGTTAACTGTTTGATGGAATGGAATAAAGAGTGTCTTGATGAGTGTTGGCCGAGATCATTACTGGGCTGAATGATCAGAAAATGCATGTGCAGTATGTATTCAGTACAGGTTTTACATTATTATCTCTAAATTGACACTTGGCAATTACAGAATGGCCATACCTTTTTCCCCAGGCATGTCTTTGGGATGTTCATTCTGAATTTGAGGAAAAATGTCTGGTTTTGACACTGATTTGAGGTCAGCCTTTTTTTCAGTCACCACTTTAAAATGATGAGTTTCTTTGATTTTACCAAATTGAAAACCTCTGGAATAAAATCAAGAGGAAGATGGATGATCACAAGCCATCAAATTAAGCTGAACTGCTTGAATTTTTGCACCAGGAGTGGCATAAATTTATCGGAAAACAGTGTGTAAGACTGGTGGAGGAGCACTGTACAAGATGCATAAAAAAATGAAAATGTAAATAATCACAAATTAATTTGCGATGGCTAACATAGAAAAAAAATTGTACATCATACTCAAAACAGTCTGTAGAATTTCAAGGATCAAGTACACCATATTTTCCAAGAGTACAGTGTTTATGCACTTATTTCCTACAGTTAAAACAAACAGAGGAAATAAATGTTTAAAATCATAATCAATGGCAGCAGGTTTTTTTTTACTTGATTCTAACAATAAAGGGAAACCAAGGCGCATTGAGGATGAGGTTATTTATTCCCAACGAGCTAGTTATGGGTATAGCGATTATAAAGTTAACTTTGAAAGAAAGCATGAGGAGTGGATTAAAATATTGTTAAATTTTTCTAGCTGGTGGTATACCAATTCTGGTATTCATCACTAGGTTCGGTGTGATACAGTGGTGTCACAGGTTAGGATAAGGTAATGTCTTGTATTTCATAAATTAAAGGTCACAGACATGGAAAATGTACTTGATTCTTGCAATGAAAAGGAAACAATGGACAATGGAGAGTCAGTTAATATGAGGTTAGTTATTTAATGCTAGCTAGCTTGGAGTCTAGTGACACTATTGCTTACCTTGAAACAAAAACAGGTGAGACAATGGACAAAATATCAAATTGTGTCTTGGTAAAGGTTTACCAATTCACAAAATTTAAAATGCGGTTTAATACAATACAGTTTTGTGTTTTTTGCTAACTATGCTAATATGAGTTAGCTAATTTTGAAAGAAAACCTGGGAGTATCTTATGTTCAGGATTAAAGTCCAGTCATTTAACTAAATGAAGTCAGTGTGCTGGTGGGGAAGCTTTCCCACATTAAGGAGAGAAGCGAAGTTGTTATACCTAGCCAAAAAAAAGATTTTCTTTGTTATGGAATCAAACAATACAAACTATTCATGAGGATTTAATCATATTTATTAGTGTTTTAAAATATGTTCCTAAAACATTTTCCAGTATTTTAGTCTCCCCCATTTAAAAAGATGGAAGGCTGGTCTTGTTTGAGTGGAGATACAGTAAATGCCTGGTGTCCTTGCAATGATTAGCACAGATTTAACTGACTTTCATTTAAGACTTTTTAGAGATGCATCAATTCACAGTGATTAATATTCTGGTTCCAAACAGTGGTGTCTCCATTTTTTGTGATTTTTTTGGGGATTTTTTAGAGTAATTAATAATATAAAAGGAAAATATGTAATAAATATGTTATTAAAGCACCTAGCTTATGCTAGCTGTACACTCCTGAGCCTATATCAAGTTTTATTGTGTTTATGGATTTAGCACTATGTAAAAGTTCAATGAAACCTCAAATCCTGTGTGTAACACGAGACACTGGAGAAACCTGAGCCTGTACCTACGTCACTCAATAACTCAGAGCTTCTCCCTCAGGTTCTCATTGAATGGCCTAATGATTCCAAACTGTCACATAATCACTGGGGTGCTATTATTTTTTTCCTGCATGAAAACTTGCACAGAAGTAATGGTGGGAGAATGTAAACATGCACAGACCTTTCTGTGAGTGTGAGTGTGAGTGTGTGTGAGTGAGTGTGTGTGTGTGTGTGTGTGTGTGTGTGTGTTTGGCTTGTGGGATTATTAAGCTGTACACAGTGACGACACGTTAAGCCCCGTGACACTACAGAGAACTCTGATCCTTTTTAAATCCTGGCATTGACGCTGTAGCTGGTGACGCAGAAGCCCCTTTGAAACATAGATGAGAATTTTTTCCAGCCCTGCTTGCAGCGTGTTATTACTGCAGGCTTAATTTACAACTGTCTTCTGCAGAGACACACTCTCCAAATAAGTGCACGCGCCAGCGGAGGTTTTGTGTCATGAATGAGGTCAAATGTTTAATTTAATGCATCTCTGTATATCATCTTTGGTGTGTTTTTTTCACTATAGAATTATGTCATTGTCTATTCAGCTTCTCCAGGTATAAATCCTGGGAGAGGAGTGGGTGACACCAACTGTTGTGATTGGGGGCTAGATATGTTCCAGATGTTTTCTGGCACACTTTTCCAGTGCATTCGCTCCAGTGCTGATATGAATGTTGTGACAGGCCAGGGCCCCAAGAGCTTATCGTCAAGGTGCAGTGTGCAAGTGCGACTCTTGTATGAGTATGATTTAAACGAGGCCCATATCATGGAAAGTCTTGTTTTCATCACTTTAAAAAAAGGTATATAGTACTGTAGCAATTTATAATAAACACATTTATTTTTTGTGAATAAAACAATGGATGTATTGTTTTATTCTGGACAATTTTGAATGAGATGTAGTGTTGCCCAGAAATGCAGAAAATTCATAAAAGTACACAAATACAACTCTGGAAAAAATTAAGAGACTGAATCAGTTTCTCTGATTTTGCTATTTATAGGTTTATGTTTGAGTAGAATGAACATTGTTGTTTTATTCTATAAACTACAGACAAAATTTCTCCCACATTCCAAATAAAAATAGTGTCATTTAGAGCATTTATTTGCACAAAATGAGATATGACTGAAATAACATAAATGAGCTTTCAGACCTCAAATAATGCAAAGAAAACAAGTTCATATTTATAAAGTTTTAAGAGAGAAATTAATATTTGGTGGAATAACCCTGGTTGTAATCACAGTTTTCATGCATCTTGGCATGTTCTCCTCCACCAGGCTTACACGCTGCTTTTGGATAACTTTATGACACTCCTGGTGCACAAATTTAAGCAGTTCAGCTTGGTTTGATGGCTTGTGATCATCCATCTTCCTTTTGATTATATTCCAGAGGCATCTGATTAAAGAGTAAAAACAAAGCATTATCTTTATGATGTAAGTTCTGAGAAAAATGATGTCCACATATGTGGACTTTAGTTTTATATATTTCGATAAAACACAATGAGGTTGCAATTAGTAATGATGTGCAAAACATTTATTTTGTGCCTGAACACAGCAGTATTTTTGCAAAACAAAAGTCTGAACAAAATTGTGGCAAAATGGCTTATTTGAAGTGCTGCTTTAAAGGAGAACTCCAGTGTAAAATGTAGTTTGTCCAAACACCCTTCAAGCTGGATGACACAGGGCATAATAATAACACAGGGCCCCAATAAATTGCTTTTTCCACCGTTATTCAGGCTCAAAGTAGCTCCACACCTCCTTAATACCTTAAAAAGTGCGCAAGAAGCTGCACAAGGACGTGCAAACAACGACCACCCCTGCAAAATTCAAAATGAGCAATGCTACATCAGCAACAGTTAGAAAAGAGGCAGTGGCCGACTTCACATGTATTGGAGGAGGCATGTGCTAGTCTTTACCCTCCTGGTGATGGGGCATCACTAGTGATGGGGGGAGTCCTAATGAGTGGGTTGGGTAGTTTGCCTTGTAAATTGGGGAGAAAATAATAAGAATTAAAAAATACATTTATATATAAAAAATGAGGAACTGTATTAATATATAAGCTGCATAGGATGGATTATTGCAGGACGCCATTAGGAACCTCTACAAATTTGTATTCTTTATTGTTCCTGGTAACATTGTTCTAGATTTAATTATTTTTGCAACCTCACTTATATTGGATTACATGTACTTCGATGCATGAAAACACCAGCATTAGCATCAAACTTTACTTTCACAGCTTTAAAAAAACGTATTAGATTAGACGGGTGCATTTGCATGTTGCAACCATCCATAAAATCATTTTTACAAGACTATTGTTCCCATTTCCAAATAGGATTTCAGACATCCTGTAATGGATGGATGTTATAAAGAAAGGACCAAGCAGCCTGATTGAGGTTCAGCAGGTGAATAGTAATTCCATGTCAGCGAGCAAGGTCACCTTTAGTCCTTTAGTAGGTCAGCAGTCTTCTGTCCAGCCAGGCCTTCACAGCTGAGGCAGTTTAAGTACGTTGTGTCGGTCATTCGTGCGCTTGTCCTCCAAGGATCAACCACCTGGCTCTGTCTGTCGCTGTGCGTCAGCACAACCTCAGGAATTACCTCGGCTCTTAAAACCTATAAGCTGGTTGTTGTATAGTTTGTATTATATGGGACACTGGGGGCCTTGCTCTGACCTTTGTAATGTGACTCAGTGCACCATATGTGGTTCGGGCACTGGGCTGGCTAGCTTTCAGTAGAAGCTCTTTTGAGCCCAGAACTTACCCACCTGATGTTCTCCAACAAATGTTGGTTTGGTGTGCCATACCTGTGGGTTTCTGTGTCTTAGAAGTCATTTACATGTTTACTGTTGACTCCACATTTAATTCATCCTATAGAGAATTGGCAGGAGTTTACACAGACATTTATAACACTTTACTCTCTCTCTCTGTTGTGCCAGCTTGCTTCAAACTGGCTATTGTGCCAGTTCCAAAGACTGCCCACACCACCAGTCTGAATGACTGGCGACCTGTTGCCCTAACCTCCATCATAAGCAAATGCTTTGAGAGGATGGTTAGGGACATCATCTGTTCCTTACTGCCTGCCACCCTGGACCCACTGCAGTTTGCATACAGGCGGAACAGATCCACTGATGATGCAATCGCCCTGACCCTGCACACTGCCCTCTCCCACCTGGACACGTATGTGAGAATGCTGTTTGTGGACTACAGTTCAGCATTTAACACCATCGTTCCCTCGAGACTCAACGTCAAGCTCTAGGGTCTGGTTCTGAACAGCACACTGTGCAGCTGGATCCTGAACTTCCTGTCGGACCGACAGCAGTTGGTTAGGATGGGTAACATCACATCCTCCTCACTGACCCTCAACATCGGAGCCCCTCAGGGCTGTGTGCTCAGCCCGCTCCTTTACTCCCTGTATACCCACGACTGCACAGCCAGACACAGCTTCAGTGTCATCATCAAATTTGCTGACGACTAAACAATTGTTGGCCTGATCTCCAATAACGATGAATCGGCCTACAGAGAAGAGGTTAACATCCTGGAAAACTGGTGCCAGGAGAATAACCTCTCTTTAAACGTTAGCAAGACCAAGGAGCTGATTGTGGACTTCAGGAAGCAGGAGAGAGCACACTCGTCGATCTATATCAATGGGACTGCGGTGGAGAGGGTCGGCAGCTTTAAGCTTCTAGGTGTTCACATCAGCGAGGATCTGACGTGGTCAGAACACACCACACGGGAGGTGAAGAAGGCACAACAAGACCTCTACTTCATCAGACGGCTGAGGAGGTTTGGTCTGAACCTCAGCATCCTCAGGACTTTCTACACCTGCACTGTGGAAAGCATTCTGACTGGCAGCATCACCACCTGGTACAGGAACTGTACTGCTCTGGAGAGGAAATCCCTGCAGAGTGTAGTGCTTACAGCGCAGTACATCAGCTCCCTAATCCAAGGTTCAGCTCCCTAACCTTTTGGATTTATACACCAACCGCTGGCTGAGGAAATCCAGAAGGATCATGAAGGACCCGTCCCATCCAAGCCGTTTCCTGTTCTCACAGCTGCTGAGTGGAAGGAGGCTCAGAAGCTTGAAGACCAGAACCAGCCGGTTCCGAGACAGCTTCTTCCCCCAGGCGACCAGGCTGTGGAACAGCCAGTAGAACAGTGTTCTGCCCAACCAACCCCACTGACGCCCATACAAACTCTGTACCCTGCACTTTACTTTACACTGCATCTATCAGACTTTCCCATATTATACAGCATTCTGCCCCCTGCACTTCCCATTCGACTCGTTCCTTACCTGCACTTACTCATAGTTATTCTGTCACCTACTGGACTATTTCCTCACTTCCACACACAGCCCATAATAGAGGGGAAATATAAAACTTATTTCACCTCTAACTACTCTAAAGTATATCCATGTCTGGTACAAGTAAAAATCAATGAAAGTCTTGCCCACTGTTCAGGTTGTGATAGTGATTTCACCATTGCCCACGGGACACTAAATGATTACAAAAGACATGTTGAGTTGAGACAAATATGACAAATATATTTTTTGGGACGCAGGATGGGTTCAAGTCCAAGTCTGAGGGTACCTCCCTGAAATTATTTTTAGCAACTTGGGATGCTGTGTGTGGACAAGCATAATGCTTCTGAGCTTAAATAAACACCAGAAACACAGTCATAAATTGTATTGGTATAAACATTATTAGTTTTCTCTTAATTACCTCAATCAGTCCAGTACATCAGTTCTATTGCATCAAAAAACACTGATATTGCACAGCAGAAATGTGTATGTGAATGTGTAAATGTGTATAGTATGGACATCCTATTTATAATCATATCAATTCGCAGCTTCGTTCAACACTCTACATCAACAGTCTGATTAATAGAATATGCAACACTGGAACATCACAATTCAAAACATCATGAGAATAAGGAATCACGACACCAGTCCAGTATCATGAATTACATCTATTTAAGGTTTTTTTATTACAACATGTTATCATTTTGCAAAAGATTAGGTCTGGAGGCATTTACATGTACATAAATGTACATAATGAAACAGCAACCTGACCTCAGATCAGTGTGGAAGGGCAATCAAAACAAATGTTTGAGTTGGTGTGTACTGCTGTCCAAAAAAGACCCGAAGAAAAAGGACAGAGTGACCTGAATAATGGAGGCTGATGTGATTTAATTTAGCACAAATTAGCAAATGAATGGGTGACAGATGGCCCACACACATTTTGATCACGCAGCAGGCTATTTCCTTGGCTTTTAAATGGATCTGTGATGCGTTCGGTTTCGGGATCCCATGAGCTTACCTGCAGAACCTCTAATTTTACATAATATATTAGGCTCATAAATTGCCTTTATTTGCAAGCACAATTTAAATAATGAAAGAATAAAATGGTAATCTAGCTAAAATGCTCATCTATACAAAGTTGTAGTTTGCCCATGCACCAAAATGATCTGTACAGCTGTCATTGCTGACATTTACATAGGCTGTTACGTTCACAGTTATCGTGTAGAAGGATATTGGGGCACACTTTATGGTGGAGTGACATTTAACAGTTTAACAAGTTTGATTAGATGTACATTAAATAATTAAAAAAAAAACTTCTGGTATCCTAATAATCTGTGAATTTTCACAGCATTTGGAAAGCTTTTCTCAAGATTCACCCTGCAGACAAAATACACAACATAAAACAATAAAAATATCAGCATTAAAATAAGAAAATAGGTAATAAGTATTCATAAAGTAGGTGTACATCAAACCAAAATGAACCTCTTTTGTGCTAAGCCATCCCCATGTCAGATGCATTTGTTCGCTGTCTACACAAGAATGAAAATTATATAAATATTTGATGATTCTGAGCAATATGGCTTGGAAAAAATATGAAAATAGAAAATACATTTCGGCCTAAAATGTACCCTTGAGGGACACCACATCTAACTGGACAAGCTGACTAGACAGGTTGCTAATATATACTGTGAAATCTATGATCTATCTATGATAAAATATGATCATGCAATGCACTTCTGCAACGAATAATGGACATTAATGAATATTGGATGTTGAATTTCTTTCTTTTTTTGGGGGGGGGGATGTTGAATTTCAAGTAATCTTAAAGCTGGCGTTCCCAAAAGTTACTAAATCATGCTGCTAAATCAAAAGTCTGGGGTTGAAGTTTTGTTTAAGACATTTTATTACAAGTAAGGTAGATCCTCACAAGGGTGGAAAGAAATAAAATGAATCTGAAAAGAATACGGAATAGGCCTGGCAGGCATGCCAGAACCAACCGTGCATTTTCAGACGACACAGAAAACTCCCAGAAGCGAGTGATTGAAGAATCTTTTCAGTGTAAAGGGAAAACCCAAGAGCAACAGTTCTCCCAGATCAGAAACACACTCAACTGTGAGCAGAGCTATCTCAAAGATCCTGTTCAATCTGGAGAGTCTTGTGTGGATGGAACAGAGATGTTCTCTGCCAGAGGGATGTGAAATTCAACCAAAACTCAAAGCTGACTGC
This sequence comes from Astyanax mexicanus, assembly GCF_023375975.1. Classification (NCBI taxonomy): domain Eukaryota; kingdom Metazoa; phylum Chordata; class Actinopteri; order Characiformes; family Acestrorhamphidae; genus Astyanax; species Astyanax mexicanus. The sequence continues at coordinate 26,593,147 of NC_064408.1, forward strand.
TTTGTAAAAAAATACAGTCATACCTCAGATCTTAACCAGAACTGCGGGGGAGTGCAGGCCTAGTAGAGTAACACCAGCGAATGTAGCAGGATTTATATTGACTGGAATGTTTTGGCCAATATACTATACAGTTGTGATTGGAATCACTTACATTGATGAGCCATAAGATTAAAAGGTATTAGCAGCAGATCCTACAAAGGCTGTATTGGTATGTTATGATCAGTGAACACTCATCCTGGACATGAAAATTGGGCTTTCAATGATCTCTTTTGAAAAAATGAAGACTCCCATAAGTCCTTCGCACCTGCACCTGTCACATCACACTCCAGCAAGAACATAGCAGACGTATGTTGCCTAGTATGAAGATGATTTGTGGTAGAGACTCAAGAGAACTCGAGAGAAACCTCCCAACTAAGTTTCTATAATATATTTACATCATACAAAAATTACTTCATTTTCGATGAGCATATATGCTGCTTAAACAGGGAGCCTAGTGCATCCCAAATTTATATCCATTAACATTATAGTCATTATGACCTTTTCTTTACATATACTTATATTTTAAGTCGTTTTGAAACCAGTACTTTTACACTTTTACTTGAGTGAAAAGCTTGAGTTTGATACTTCAACTTCTGCAGAACTATTTTTTAAATCCTAGTATCTATTGTTTGCTTAATGATTTCATTAGAAGGGATGCCAACAAACATGGTGTAAAGCTGCAGTTGGATAAAGTAAAGCTGGAGTAAAGCTGCAGTAGGATGGAGTGAAGCTGCAATAGGATGGAGTGAAGCTGCAATAGGATGGTGTGAAGCTGGAGTAAAGCTGCAGTAGAATGGAGTAAAGCTGCAGTAGGATGGAGTGAAGCTGCAATAGGATGGTGTGAAGCTGGAGTAAAGCTGCAGTAGAATGGAGTAAAGCTGCAGTAGGATGGAGTGAAGCTGCAATAGGATGGAGTGAAGCTGGAGTAAAGCTGCAGTAGAATGGAGTAAAGCTGCTGTAGGATGAAGTGAAGCTGCAATAGGATGGAGCACAATGAAGTTAATCTGGAGTAGAATGGTGTAAAGTAATGTAAAGCTTGAGTAGGATGAAGTAAACCTGCAATAGGATGGAGTGAAACTGGAGTAAAGCTGCAGTAGGATGGAGTAAAGCTGGAGTAGGATGGAGCTAAATGAAGTAAAACTGAAGCAAAGCTGGAGTAGAATGGTGTAAAGTAAAGCAATGTAAAGCTGGAGTAGGATGAAGTAAAGCTGCAGTAGGATGGAGTAAAGAAGTTGCACTAGGATGGTGCAAAGCTGGATGAAAGCTGCAGTAGGATGGTGTGAAGCTGGAGTAATGCTGCAGTAGGATGGAGCAAGATAAAGTAAAGCTTGAGTAGGATGGAGTAAGAATAAGTAAAGCTTGAGTAGGATGGAGTAAGAATAAGTAAAGCTTGAGTAGGATGGAGTAAGAATAAGTAAAGCTGGAATAGGATGAGGTAAAGCAGCAGTAGGATGGAGTAAAGATGGAATAGGATGGAGTGGTTGCTACGCAGCCGCGGTCAGTTGATTTGGAGCGCCGGGCAGAAGAACACCAATCGCCGCTCGGCGCTGCGCGTCTCCGGGCTGAGGAGCTAAAGCCCCTCCGCGGAAACCCCGCAGCAGCAACAGCCGGTGACAAGATGGCGGGAGCCGACGGCGACGATTCTCTCTACCCCATTGCGGTGCTTATTGACGAATTAAGGAATGAAGACGTTCAGGTAATTTTATATAATGGGTCTGGATTTATAGTATATCTTTAAAGCTGCGGTTAAGGAGCGCTGTATTCTGTTCTGACCACGTATTCAAGGAAAAATCGGGTCTGTCAGGCGTTAGCTTAGCTTAGCCTGATTCAACTGGGTTAACACTGCTCAGCCGGCGAGCTAACCGCTAACGAGAGCCCACACACCGGTGTTCTGCCGAATTGTGCTAACCAGTCAAAAACTGCTGGCTAGCCAGTATAGTCTGTTTTTATAATCTTAATAAAACAGCGGGTATCTAAATTAGCTAGATAACTAGATTAGGTTTGTTAGGGTATTTCGATAGGCTACTAGCAGTTTATTATAACATACTCTCATGCAGATATGTGGTTGGCCTAAATCACTGTCAGGGCAAATATATCTTAGCTAGCTAAAATAATTTAACCTATGTAAGTGAGAAATGTTGCAATTTTTGCCATTTACAAATTTGAACAACTTTGAGCTTCAGCAAATTAATTCAGTAAGCTCAGACTGTAGCTGTAATGCACCAGAGGAAAGAGATTTAACGTTACCGTGAGATAAAACATGTCAACATAAAAATATGGGTCAGCACATGCGCAGTGCTGGAAAGTAGCACAGTATGGTGGGTAGCACGACTTGACGGAACACCTGTGTCCCTAAAAAAGACGTGAACTGCGTGACAGACCGAATAGTCTAGCTAGTTAGCAAACACGCAGAAAAGTTGGGCAGTTTTTGGGTGCATAAATGGCAAATGTAACAAGTTAAGGTAGCTAGGCTATCTAACTAGCTACTGAAGCTAACAGCACTCTGCTGTTGTATTTGTTTAGTAAGTCGTGTGAGGGTTTGAAATCAGGATTCCGGCCAAGTTGGCTAACGCCAGCTGGAGTTAGCAAGTTATGTTTAATGTTTGTCTGCTGGTAAGGTAAGGTAGCTAGCTAGGTATGTTAATGTTTTGTTTGCTTACTAACTACTCAGCTAATCTAGGCCTGGCACCATAGTTAGTTTGCTATAATATATGAGCATGGCCGCAATACTTTTTTTTGCAGACCTCAATGTTGTTAATTAGTTGAGGACCTGTAGCGAAGAGTGCTCATTACCATGAACCTGCTGGTCTGACTCTGTTTAGAAACAGTGGAATTGTATTTGTTTAATTTAGCTGTACAGGTGCTGGTCAACGAATTAGAATAATTTTAAATAGTGCAATCATGAAATTCTTTGAATGCATTTTTTGTGCAGAAAGCAAATCAGGTGTTCACCGCACCTGTCCTACTCGTTAGACTAATCACAGAACTCGTTACCTGGAAAAAAAATTTGCTCAGCTGAGCTTTCCAAAAGGCCCATTTAGGCCATTTAACTGTGACACTGTTGTTTTATTGAATTAGAATAATGGAGAAACCGTTTCATTGAATTAGAATAAATGCTCGAATTTTTGTTTTCTGTGAAGAGTGTTCACTGTGCAGTATAAAGTCAGGGTTGAGTAGAATTTCTAAGTTGTAAAATCAATCATGGGTAAGCAGCGCGACCTCTCAACCGGAATAGTGGCTCAAATTCAAGCCCTTCGCCAACAAGGCTTGACCCAAACTAAAATTGCTGAGCAGCTCGGCATCAGCCAGTCTTCCGTCTGCAAAGCTCTCAAGAAAAACTGCAGCAAGCGCACCAACTGTTCCGGCGTCCGAAAAACTTCTGCTCGCGACAACAAGCAGCTGAGAAAGATCGCAGTCAGCAACCGGTTCAAGTCCACTTCCGAGCTCACCGACTTGTGGAACAAGCAGACCGGCGCTGACGTCTCCAGATCAACCACTTACCGTCGTCTGCGCGAACTCGGCTTCAAATCTCGCGTTCCAGCAGTAAAACCGATGCTGAACAAGAAACAAATGGAGAAACGGTTGAAGTGGGCCAAAGAACACGGTGAGTGGACTGCTGAAGACTGGCAGAAAGTGGTCTTCAGTGACGAATCACGCTTCTGCATCTCCTTCGGTGACCAAGGTCCTCGTGTCTGGCGTCGTGGTGGCGAAACCTACAACCACGAGTGCGTGAAAAGATCCGTCAAGTTTCCCCAGAGCGTTATGGTCTGGGGATGCATGTCCGCTCGAGGTGTAGGGAAACTCTGCTTCCTCAAGAAGACTGTCAATGCTGCCGTATATCAAGATGTTCTGGAAACGTTCCTGATTCCGACTGTTGAGGAACAGTTCGGCGAAGAAGACTTCATATTTCAACAGGATCGACCAAAGTCGACCAAAGATTGGTTCACTAAAAAACAGCTTGAAGTTTTGGCATGGCCGGCCAACTCGCCTGACCTCAATGTCATTGAAAACCTTTGGGCCATCGTCAAGCGGAAAATTCGCGACAGAAAGCCTACTACGCTGGACCAACTGAAGCAGAACATCGCCACTGCCTGGGAAGCTGTGAGTGCGGAAACTTGCGACAAGCTGGTCAAATCGATGCCGCGGAGACTTCAGGCAGTCATACAAGCCAAGGGGGCAGCCACAAAATACTGAGAAAGTGATGATTGTAATTATAATAAAAATTATTCTAATTCAATGAAACGGTTTCTCCATTATTCTAATTCAATAAAACAACAGTGTCACAGTTAAATGGCCTAAATGGGCCTTTTGGAAAGCTCAGCTGAGCAAATTTTTTTCCAGGTAACGAGTTCTGTGATTAGTCTAACGAGTAGGACAGGTGCGGTGAACACCTGATTTGCTTTCTGCACAAAAAATGCATTCAAAGAATTTCATGATTGCACTATTTCAAATTATTCTAATTCGTTGACCAGCACCTGTATATTCCAGTACTAATGTCATGATATACTTAGTAATTAAAACCTCGGTACTGTTTAATAAAAATGTGTAGTTGCCATCATTACGAAGTAACAAATATGTTAAAATTACTGTGCTTGACAGTTATTTCTCTCTGTCCCTGAAATAATGAGCCTTTTATGCCACTTATTTCATAATAATATAGTAGTTTAAAATTTAGATTAGGGGTGGGCAATTTGGCCATAAAATATTATGACGATATTTCATGATATTTTCGCGGTAATAGTACTCTTAGTGATATGACAAAACAGTAAATAAAAAAATATATTTAAAGAATACACTACTGCAACAAAATGACATTTTATTACTGTATGTGATATGCTATGGCACACCACTAACTGAGATATTAAAAAATACAAGAATTTCTATCAGACATGTGACAGAAGTCAATAATTCATGTCATGATACTAATAATGCACTCCAAATATCTCCATATATCCAGGACTGAAGTAAAATAAATTATACTGGACAGAAATAATCTGTCTCTAGTAGATATATAATGAGAAATGAGAACAGTGTGAATTTTTCTTTTGCTAAAAACAGCAAAAAAGTAGTACCCTGATGTGATAATTAGAGGTGGTTGATATGGCACGAAATTTCAGGGTATTAAATCGTTCACGATATTCAAAAATGCAGGCGATATTAATGCGTACGATACAACATGGCCCACCCGTGATTCCGATACTGCAATTGGAATGTAAAAATGTCAGTCTTCCTTTAAAAACGTTAACATTGTATAAAAAAACTTATATTGACTTGATTAAAGTGAAATACCAGCTCACTCAAAATAATGGTCTGCTCTTGCCAAACACAGTGGGAAACATTGTTCAGTAAGTTAATAACACAATTATTGTAACAGGCTTTATATTCTTTGGAAGAAAGCTGTCGTAGTTTTGTGCTGCAAGAATTTGCTGGTGCTGGTTTACTTGTACTAGAATAAGCTAGACAGCAGTGGTGGGTCCAGAATGTGGAAAAAAGAGCATAATCCTGGAGTGAATTGTACACTCTGGAGCTGCCCTCTTATATCTGCACCCACATAGAATAATTTCACAGTCCAGATGTGCAACACATGCACATAATCAGTATACACCTTTATACAAAGTATTAACTCTCTTAACATGGTGTTTAAAAAGGCCAACATAAAGCCTCAGCATTTTACTGGTAATGGTGGTGTCCTGTTTTTCCCACTCCCATGTTAAGTGTTCATCTTCTGCAGGTGCCAGTGTTTGCTGACTGAACTATCACTCATTAATACTCATTTTTATCCAGAGAGTGAGGTGCAGTAGGGAGATGACTGCTGAAATGCAGAGCATACTGTCCATGCTGCCATGGACAAAATACTAAATAATGCATTTCCAAGCATGTCAGGTCTACAAGAAATGTCAGTTACTGTTAGCTCAGCATGTCCAGACTTTTTCTTGGGATGCCTTTTTCTTGACTAGTTAAGGGGCCAGAATGACAAAAAGGAAAGTTGAGAGTTTTTTATTTCTTATTTTGAAATACAATTTCAACAGGAATACAATGTTAATATATAGTATATAGTATATAGTATAATGTGGATAATTACACAGTATGAAACTGTCTTAATAGACTAAGATGTGTTTCAGGTGGGTCAGATACTGTGTGTGGGCACCCATGCAAAAAAATGTACAGGCACGTTAATTAATAATGTCACCCAAATTGTACCATGAATTCCTTATTTGTGGGAAATAAAAGAAGCATGTTTTGCTTCTATGTATAGGTGCAATATTTGTCACGCTGACCAAAGTGTAGATTGTCTAATGTTTATATTGTGTTTATAGGCATAGTAGATCTTTCTAGTGGGTCTGTCTGTTTAACCATGGCCAAGTTTTGAATTTTGTGTGATTTTTGTCTCTATTTGCTTTTATGCAGTTGCGGCTGAACAGCATCAAGAAACTCTCCACTATTGCTCTGGCATTAGGAGTGGAAAGAACACGCACTGAGCTTCTCCCTTTCTTGACAGGTAAACACCTGGCATGCCTAAAATCTTTGTGAAAAACAGAATTCAAAAACGCATGCCTAGGACATCACTTAACATGTAAATATGCTTAGTTTTGCAGTAACACTGGAATTCACAGGGCACTGTAGCTAATTTCAAATGAAACTTTTTTTTCTTTTATTCTGAACAAACTTTTATGGATGTATCATTAATATCCATACGAATTCAAAATACCCCAGTGCATGTGGCAAGTGACAATTACAGTGTTGGACACAGTTATTTATTTTTGTATGTAAAAGGAGTAATTATTTTGTATGATGGTTCGGCCTATTGAAATGTAGTTGACTGCTGACATTTAGTACTTTTAAATATGAACACTATTTGACAGAAATTGATTTTTCTACTGTTATCATATAGATGTAACTACCTCCATTTGGCAAGGGGTGCTTGTTTGTTTGGGGTGTGTTGGTGGAGTTGCTAGTAGTATAGTAAATATTCAGTGTGCAGCAGTGTTTGGTCCCATGCAGCAACATTTATATTACACTCTTTAAATGACTGGTAATGACAAACATACTAGGACCTTCAGGAGATAAACATACACAGACTCAAACTTATTGATTAACCTTTTTTTTGTTTAAACCACAGATAAGGTTCCTTTTAGTTAAGCCTCTTAGACCTGGACATGATTTCAAGTCTAATGGAATCTGTTGTAGGCCACAATTTCATCATCAGAGAACAACCTCAGTTTACAGAAACCTGTGTTTTAATTGGTGTCCATCCTGGAAACTGCATGTTGCCTTACTTCATCCCTGTTTTACCAATAATTTCTTCTGCACACTACAACATACAGATACCATCTACGATGAAGATGAAGTGCTTCTCGCCCTTGCTGAACAGCTGGGTAACTTCACCATGCTGGTTGGCGGCCCCGAGTATGTCCATTGCCTCCTTGTAAGTACCCAGTGTTATCATTTATCATAACAAGCTCTGTAAATATAATTGTATTACTTCTCATTCACATCCTTCCCTTTTTCCCCTGTGTCCTTAGCCACCCTTGGAGAGCCTGGCCACAGTGGAGGAGACAGTGGTGCGAGACAAAGCAGTGGAATCCCTACGCAAGATCTCCCATGAGCACTCACCTGTAGACCTGGAGGTGCATTTTGAGCCACTGGTAAAGCGTCTGGCCAGTGGCGACTGGTTCACCTCCCGCACCTCAGCCTGTGGACTGTTTAGCGTCTGTTATCCACGGGTCTCCAGCACTGTCAAAGCTGAGATTCGCCAGTCAGTTTGCATAATTTTTTTCTCTTACTAGTTAATAGTTTACTACAAATGCATTGATAGTTTAAACAATTTATAGCACATAAAGATATTGTCTGTAAGTGAAATAATGAGCTCTTATTCTCTATTTCCTTTCACAGGCATTTCCGTAACCTGTGCTCTGATGATACTCCTATGGTACGTCGTGCTGCTGCTTCCAAGCTGGGAGAGTTTGCGAAAGTCCTGGAGTTGGAATACGTCAAAAGTGACATTATCTCTCTCTTTACTGCGCTGGCCTCTGATGAGCAGGTCAGTTTGTCATACCTTGTCAGACAGGCGTCTCTAAAGCACCAATATTCTATGACGTACATAGCACTGAATTAATTCACATCTTTGGATGTGTGTAATTTTCCCGTTCCTCAAACCTGGGCACACTTCCCTGGGACTTTGCCTACTAGTAATTTGTAGTGCATTAGAAAATAAGCTTGTTTGTAGTACTAGTTACATTCTAATCACGTTTGCTATGCACAAGCACCGGACCAAATGTGGTGGTTGTTGCAGGACTCTGTACGTCTTTTGGCTGTGGAGGCATGTGTGAGCATCGCTACACTGCTGCCTCAGGAGGACCTGGAGACTCTGGTCATGCCAACTCTCCGCCAGGCAGCTGAGGATAAATCCTGGAGGGTGCGCTACATGGTGGCTGACAAGTTCTCTGAGGTAAGAGAAAGCTGCTGTACCTTATTTTGTTTGCATAAAGGCTAGGAGATGATAAGATAAGATATATAGCATATCTTTATGCCGCTGTTTTGTTTATTTTAAGAATTGGTTAAAAGAGATGCACGGTTCATGCATTACTTTTTTTTTTTGGTAAGAAGATTGCCACTTGCAAGGGAACACTTAAGTTACCTTAGCACCGTGCTTGTTTGTTTGGGGTGTGTTGGTGGAGTTGCTAGTCGTATAGTATAAGTTCAGTGTGCAGCAGTGTTGTGTCCCATGCAGCAACATTCATATTTCCACTCTTTAATGACCCGGTAATGACAAACATACTAGGACCTTCAGGAGATGACCGTACACACAAACATATTGATTAACATTTTTTTTATTAACTACAGGTTAGGCTTTGATTTTCCCTCTTAGTAATGCCTTTTAGACCTGGACTTGACTTTATGACTCATGGAATCTGTTGTTGTCCTCTGGCTGTATAGGTGCATATTGTAGTTTTATAATCCTCCTTCACCCTGTTTTTCAGTTTTGTGGGAATAGAAACTGTTTAGTTTAAATAAAGTATATTTTAACCTTTGAAGATGGCATTGTACAGATGATAAATGCTAGGGATAATTTTTTTCCTGTTTGGAGTTGTGCTGGTAGAATTACCAGTAAATGTGGTGTACAAAGGCACATGGTTTTGGTGTTTAGCAGGATGATGTGTTTAGTTATGTTCTGCATGTTAATTAGATGAGTGTTTTAAAAGGAAAGTCTACAGGTGTGGAAGATTTTGCTTACCTCCCAGTGATATAATCTCATTGCGGTTAGTGTTTGCGTTTTTTCCCCATGGGTCAATAAAAATCAACTAGTATTCTCCATATAACAGAATATTTCTATATGCTATGTCTTATGCTATGTTTGCAGCAGTAACTTGTCTGTAACTTAGCTGGTACAGACAAGCATAGTACTTTCTCTTCCTTTTATTTAATGGTTAAGGTTAATGCAGTGGCTTTGATATAATAACTGTAAAGACTTCAGTAAAATATATGTCGCGACGTTACACATTATTTTTGCATGCCATTAGCAGTCATTATTAAAAATGAATATATACTATAAAAAAAATGTCTAGAGATTAGTTCAATTAAGCTTGTTCAATTAAGCATGTATGCTGAGAACATCCTGCATTGTTTAAAATGTAAATTGCAGCTTGCGAGGGAACACTGTTTAGTTACCAGAGCACTGCTATGCTTAAAACACATCACAGAATATGTGGTTTAATGGAAAAAATAAATAAATATATAAACCAAACAAATAATTGTTAGAGCCTGTTTGTGAACCTAAGGTCACTGTGGACAGTAACACAAGTTATGCAACAGTATAACTTGCAATTCTTTAGTAATGGTATTTTTATTAATCACCTTACTGTTGTTACTAATAGCAGTATCCTTAATATGCAAGACTGCATTATTTGTCATTTTTACCAATTCATACAGCATTTGTTTTTGTATTAGGGCTAGGCCTGTCACGATAATTTTTTGCAAACAATATGTTGTGCCAGAAATTATCGCGATAAACAATATTGTCATTTTAAGACCATCAATAGCCATGAATTTAATGACAACATAACATAATGTTTTAAAGAAATTGCACCATATTCAAGACATTAAGACATTTTAATTAATGATCATTTGGAAGATCTACACTTTTTTTTTTGGGGCTGCATCAGCTCACACTTGGAACGGGCTCAGATCCAGATTCTGCACCTAATTTTGAACTGCTTTGTACATTTCCACCAACAAGAGTAGGTTCTGGAAAACTGGTGCAAACACGGGCTGGTTCACTAAAAAACCCAACATTCTTATAAGCCTGAACTAAACCAGTTTCGGGGTTCTTTTGGTTGAAAAGGGCTAACTCTGTGGAGTTGCAGTTATTGATGCACTGGCTAAAATACTGTTCTCTGTTATATATTTATAATCATAGTGTATGATAAATACACAAACACAATGGATGATACAATGATTATTACAATTATTGAATTCATATCCATTTGTAGACATGTTCCAATGTGTTATGGGGACAAGTGGCTTGTGAAAAAAACTGTCAATGCATATAGATTTTTATAGAGCTCAGTGAAGGGTGCTTTTAATCTTAACTGATAGCCACTCGTTTTCTGTGCTGCTGATGCTTGCATCATGGTGCATGGTGCAATTAAGAGCTTTGTATATGTTTTTCTTGCTTATTGGTTCTGATATAAAACAGGCTGAAAACATGAATTTTATCATACCCACTTCTACATGTGCCTAAATGATTGTATTATGATGAATTAGTGTACTAAGCATGTGAATACATAAGTATGCCACTACTAATTCTTTCCATCTGCGGGTTTAAATATTCATGTATATTTAAAATGTCATTAAATATCATGATACAATATTTTTACTATTATCGCCCAGCCCCTATTCTGACATGAAAACATTTGGGAACCCCTGACACAGATGGCTGTGTAATTTTTTTTATTTGCAGTTACAAAAGGCAGTTGGTCCAGAAATCACGAAGAATGACCTTGTTCCAGCCTTCCAGAATCTTCTCAAAGACTGCGAGGCTGAGGTTCGGGCAGCAGCTGCTAATAAAGTCAAAGGTAAGTATTGCAGCAAGTGAATTTTGCCTCAGTCTTGCTTTAACTCGTCATTTAGCTTGTGCAATAGGCTACTAGGATTCCTACCAGTTTGTGTACACAGTATTGTTTTTTTAGGATCAAGTTTGTTTACCGTCTGCATGGACTTGTATTAGGAATCATTTCAGCTATTAATATGTAATCTGTCTTGCTCATCAGAATTCTGTGAGAATTTACCGGAAGATAGCCGAGAGACAATCATCATGACTCACATTCTGCCCTGCGTCAAGGTACATTACTCATGCAGTCACCAGCCAACTGGCTTACTAGACTTTAAAGCAGTCCTGTAGCCTATAGCCTGTCGGATTCTCATTCCTTATTTTGCCTGTTCTATTCTCCATTTGCTTTTTGCCATACTGTAGCCTTTATGTACTGTGACGAATTCTGGCCCCCAGAGCTTGTTCAGCACTCTAAAAATTGCTAGTTCCTTGCAGTTTGTCTGCGAACTTCCAGCTCTCTTCTGGCACTCTGACTGGCAGCTAACACTCTGACTCAGCGTCTGTCTGTCCCTGATGTAAGCAGCTAAGAACTAAACAAGATCAAATTAACTAGACCCACTGTCTTAACCCTGATGTTCTGTTAACAGATGGAAGACAGGACTTGTGTGTTGAATGTAGATGGAACATTTCAACTTGGCCAATAAAAGCTGTTACCTTTTCACTAGCATGAACTAGATTACCGTATTTTTCGGACTATAAGGCGCACTTAAAAACTTTTAATTTTCACAAAAATTGACAGTGCGTCTTATAATACGGTGCGCCTTTTGTATGGATTTTACTCGTCAGGTTGTAAGGAGCAGTAAACACACACTCCGGGCAGCGTTATAGAGAGTTTCAGTGCTATACAGAGTCCAGAGCCGTGCAGCTCCGAGGCTGAGCAGCAATAGCATTAGCTAGATGCTAACCGCTAAGCTAGCTAGCTTATTCACTGAGATCAGTATTATCTAAATTTTACTCGTCAGGTTGTAAGGAGCAGTAAACACACACTCCGTGCAGCGTTATACAGAGTTTCAGTGCTATACAGAGTCCAGAGCCGTGCAGCTCCGAGGCTGGAGCAGCAAATAGCATTAGCTAGCTTATTCACTGTTCAGAGATCAGTATTATCTAAATTTTACCCGTCAGGTGTAAGGAGCAGTAAACACACACTCCGTGCAGAGCCGTGCCGCTCCGAGGCTGGAGCAGCATTAGCTAGATGCTAACCGCTTAGCTAGCTAGCTTTTTCACTGTTCAGAGATCAGTATTTTCTAAATTTAGCACTTTTAATACTGCTGGAGCAGTATTATTAGAGTTAGATGCTAATCGCTAAGCGTTCACCGTTCAGAGGTGAGTTATCGGCCTGTAAGTCTGTGCTGCTTTGCCTGGCTAGCATTAGCTAGATGCTAAGCGCTAACTCTCTCAGAGGTGAGTTTTATCAGCCTGTAATCTGCTTGTTTACCGTGTTAAAACAAGCTACGGGGGACGAATCGCTAGCTAATATCTCACTGTCTTACCAGAACACGCAGGATTACTCAGTGTAACGCTGTCGTTTAAGTTTGGGTTAACTTTACTAGTTTAGGTGACTAGCTAGCGTGCTAGCGGATAGCTATGCTAACGCTGGTGCAGCAAGCCTTAGTGGACATCTGGAAATCTAAGCTTACTGTAAATAAACTGAAGCACGTTACTCACCCAAATAAACAGTTTTCAGGAGAGGAATCTGTGTAGATTAATATCCAGCACTCGTTTGACTTTGAAATAGCTAGATTTGTATACTGAGACGCTCCACCGGCAAGCGACCACCCCCGGTGGGGGAAGGGAAACATGGCGCCACCCCTGTTCACTTTGATATAGGCACCCTTTCTAGTGTCACTTAACGCGCCTTATAATGCGATGCGCCCTATGTATGGAAAAATAGCAGAAAATAGGCGTTCTTTGATAGTGCGTCTTATAATACGGTGCGCCTTATAGTCCGAAAAATACGGTATGCTTTTATTATTATTATTATTATTATTAACACTTTGCATCTGTGCTTAAGTAAAGTGAGACAGAAAAGGTCTGATCCCTCTTATCCCTATAAAGTTTTTCTAAACAGACCCTAAGGGAGCAGCTTCCCTGCTGATTCATAAAGTCCTTCGCCCCCTCTAGTGTGCTGTGCTTTGCTGCAGTATGATTCATAATTACAATTAAACTGGATAATGTCTGTAATTACAGGGTTTAGTGCAGGGGTAATATTTCATTTAGTCCTAATGATTCATGCAGTTTGAGTTGTGGGGGCTGTTAATGTTGGATTTTACAGCTGTCAGGTATCTCATTAACGCTCCGGAGTCTTGTTTTGCATGTGTATGTCTGTAGGAATTGGTTTCCGACACGAATCAGCATGTCAAATCAGCACTGGCCTCTGTGATCATGGGTCTGTCGACCATTCTGGGCAAGGACAACACCATCGAGCACCTGCTGCCTCTCTTCTTGGCCCAGCTCAAGGATGAGGTAAGACCCTAAGAACCATGCCGGCTGCTGCAGGCCTTTTTGTGGTGCGAATGTGGTGCAGATTTTTTTTAATTTTTTTTTTTTATATATTTATTTTATAAATTATGCATGTTTGACCTAGACCAGATTTCAGTGAGATGATCTGCGTCATCTTCTAGCCACAGATGAGCGTCCTGTATAACTGGTCACTTTGATCCTGCAGGCCAGTGGGAAGCCTTGAAGTGAGGGATGAATAGATGAGTGCTGTGCAGTTTTCTCCCATTTCATCTCTGCAGGGCTCTCTTTATTGCTCCCTGCTGGCCTGTGCTTCTACATTGTTCCCTTTCTTCTTAGCCGAGTCTTTGAACGTGTCTCGTGCCTGTTCACCAACTAAAGAGACGGAGAGAATAAAGGCTACTCGTATTATAATGGTGTTTACTGATCTGTCAACGTACTAAAATCTAATAGTGTTTACTTTGTGGGAGGGCCCTGGAAGAAATCTTCCTTTTACCATCTTATACCTGCATTCATTTTACAATATATTATATATTTTATAATAGCTACTGTATTGCAAGATTTACTCAAAGTTGCTAAACAGCAACCATGTACTTTATGGGATTAACTCCTCATTTTTATTTTATTTATGATGATAATGCGCTCTTTGCGTTTATGCTGTCTAGCATTCTAATTATCTTTTTTTTTCTTTACTCCCTTTCAGTGTCCAGAGGTGCGCCTGAACATTATTTCTAACTTGGACTGTGTGAACGAAGTCATTGGAATCCGCCAACTGTCCCAGTCTCTGCTCCCAGCTATTGTGGAGCTGGCAGAAGATGCAAAGTGGAGAGTGCGGCTGGCCATCATAGAGTACATGCCACTGCTTGCAGGCCAACTGGTGAGTCTCAGTCCAATCTGCCCTGTTTAAGTAATTGGAGTAGATGTCTTATCTCTTTAATTGGTGCTTGGTCCATCTTGCATGTAGAGAAGTAGTTGAACTAGACTAATATTTATTTTATTGTATGCTGATTGTATAGTGAGCCTCATTAATATTGATTTGCTTTTTTCTGTCTCTTCAGGGAGTGGAGTTCTTTGATGAGAAGCTAAATTCCCTGTGCATGGCCTGGCTTGTTGATCACGGTACGTGAGCTCTCAGCAACCCCAGTGGACTTAAGGAGGAGTTTCACTATATATTATGAACTACTACTGTGCTGAAACTTTTTTTGTGATGTCCAGAAAAGAGCACAGCACATCAGAGGGTTGTAGAGGGATGTGCTTCTTGCGTTGGCACGTTCAGGGTAGCCTTTTGATGCTTTATTGCTATATAACTGGATTACTGTTATGAGCACCAAATTTAAAATCAGTCCTCAACATTAGTTTGAATAACAGGTTTTGCAATAATATCACCACATGTAAAACTGGTTCCATTATGTATTATTAGATATTTTCTGTGTCTTTTACTTTTTTCCTACTCTTTAATGGGATGCCGTGGACTGCCATTTTCACATTGTAATTAAACTGATTTTAATTTGTGTTGCTTGCAGTTTGTTTAAAGAGCTACGTTTACATTACCTGACAATTGACTCTCTTTTTAAATATTTTTCTTTTTGCCTTAATGTGACTGATTTGTTGTTGTGCTGAATTCTGACTCCCTGTTAGAACCCGATTCCCTTCCCCTCCCCTCCACATGTGTGTGCATCTGCGTCACGCAGCAGTATGGGCACAACAGATTACACTCGGCATTCCTGTTGTTTCTGTTTATGAATAACTATCAGCTTTTCCTTTACAACAAGCAGAACATTGCTTAAGGGGAGTTAGATTCTGGCGGGAGCCGTGGAAAAAACAACAGGGGTGACGTAGGCAAATGTATCTGTACAAGTGTGACGTTTCATACAGATCTGTTCACTTAATTAAATATAAGTGACCTTTATCTGTCTAATGTGAATTGTCAAAATACCAAATCTCATTTGAGCAAAAAATGAATAGTGATTAATGAATCTAGTAGTGTTAATGTAGTCACACACGGATGCCACATGAATTCACTGCACTTGTTCGGCGCTGCTTCTGCCTTCGTTATCTCCCTGTGAAAATAAAAAAAGGCTTGGATATTCAGTCTTATCATGTACTATAATAATAATTTAGAGCGACCCAGCTTGTTCAGTCTACCCCTTAAACCCTTAAAGAACCTTTTTGACCCCCTCATATGCTGAGTATAACAGTATGTATAATGTAAATATATTAAGATCTTAGCAAATACTGTTATTAATAGATTAAGGTCGTAACTGCATTTATTACCAGAATGTATAACTTTTGACACATTGTTTGTTATATCTACATTATGGGGTTAATTGCCTGTTCACTGACTTGTTCTTGCACGTTTTTGGCGTAACAGTGTACGCCATCAGAGAGGCAGCCACGTGTAACCTGACGAAGCTGGTAGAGAAGTTTGGAGCAGAATGGGCTCAGAACACCATTGTTCCCAAAGTGCTGGGCATGGCCAACGACCCAAACTACCTGCATCGGATGACCACTCTGTTTTGCATCAATGTGAGTCTGCTCCCCCTTACACACGCACACACACATGCTCCCTAATTAAACCTTTTTACCTTTGCAGTAGCGGGCAAGCTGTGTGGTTGCTACAGTGCAAGATCTAGTGTTTAATCTTCTTTTGGGAAACCTGGATTGGCATAACCTGGGTTTAAAATCCTTGTTTTTGTAACTAAACAGGCTAAAAGCGGAAGTGTTTTAGGTGAATGTGCCCCATTTTCCTCTTCTCTCATAAATGACTCATTATTTTTGTAGCCATAATCTCCATGTGCCCAGTGACTAACTCTTCACATGAGCAGACACAGCCAGTTTATGAACATATTTAAAAGTATGTGTGTCCATGTGTGTCTTTCAGGCTCTGTCAGAAGCATGCGGTCAGGAGATCACCACTAAACACATGCTTCCTGTCGTCCTGAAGATGTCCAATGACCAAGTGGCCAATGTGCGCTTCAACGTGGCCAAGTCTCTGCAAAAGATTGGCCCTGTTCTAGACAGCAAGTAAGTTTTCCAGTGTCTCTTAGGACAAGGGTGCTGCATGTTTTGTTTTATGGAGGGCCACACCAGTGCAGAATTTAGCACTGCATAAATACATAGCTTATGTGTTGGATGTATTACTTTAAGAAATAGCAATTACAAACTTCAATGTAAAAATGGTTCATGTGCAATATTTTTTTTAGCATCCCAACATGCATGCTCTAAATGCTTTGTTTTGCTTACTGAAACTAGACCTCTGGCTGTGATAGTGTTGGAGAGCTGTATTCCTAGTGGTGCGGGTGTTCCCAAACTTCAACCCTCCACTGGGTTGAATGAGATTATCTTTACCTCAGCTGCAAACGAGGCCCCGGGTTAAGAGTGTCTTTTAATTGCCATTATAGTCTATTTGGCAGCTGTGCTCTTGTTGCCTTACGACTCCCTACGATTTCTTTTTTTCTTTTTTCTTTTTTTAGTTGTTTAGTGTGGTATGAATATTATGAATGGATCAGACACAGCAGTGCTGCTGGAGTTTTTAAACATTGTGTCTGCTCACTGACCACTCTTAGACATTCTTACCTAGCTGCTCCACCATCTGATCCACTCTTACCAGCACAACACTAACTGCCACCACCTTAGTGCTAAGAATGACCCACCACCCAAATAATACCTGCACTGTAGTGTTCCCGTGGGGTCCTGGCCTCCACATGGCTGGGCACATGCTTGTAAACGCAGCTGCTGACAGTGTGTTGAAAGCTGTGCACCTCAGTCTGGCACAGTTTCGCACAGATATTTATAGCCAAAATCACACTTTGAATCCCAGAAAAAACACTTATTTACCTTTTTAAAAACCCTATTTAATGCCCGATTTAAAGGGACTATTATTGTTGTTTTTGCTGTTTTTCTATGGTTTTGAGTGCTTAGCTGACTCTAAAGTAGTCGGTCCGGATCTCTTGACGGAAGACGGGTCCTGCATTGTTTAATATTGCCATATATATTGTCCAAAAAAAAATTGTAATGTCAAATTTTTTCAATATTGTGCAGCCCTAAACTAAATATTAAAACATGATTTAAAACATGATTTACAACAAGGCTAATATCCAGTTAACTAATCAGAAGTGTCCCCTTTCACAGCTGTCTGCAGGCTGAGGTGAAACCAGTACTGGAGAAGCTAGCTGCAGATCAAGATATAGACGTCAAATACTTTGCCCAGGAGGCCGTAAGTGGTAAGTGATAATTGTGAATAAGATGCAATACTGCTGCTTAGTTGTTTGTTCTATTGACTGTTTCTATTATTACAGCTCAATATTTTCTTCTCTTTTTGTCATCCACAGTTCTTGCCTTGGCCTAGTGGAGCTGCTGATGAACTCCTTCCCCATGTCAGGCTGACCTGCACATACTGATCATCATCCAGGATCATTCATTGGACTGTTATTAGAGAGGAAACGAGTTCAGCTTGTTTGTCTCGTTTATAAGTGTCAGAGAGCAGCGTCTCTGCTGTTGCAGTATTTGGTTTGAGTCTGTCAGTTTATCTGTTTCTTCTTCTTCTTCTTGCTTTCTTTTGTTCTTTCTATCTCTTACTCTACTCTTTCTCTCTCAGCCTTGAATGATCCTAAGCACTTCTCCCAGTCTCACCCTTCATTCTAACTACAGTTCATTAGGCTGACACACAAACACACATCTTTCCCTGCCCCCCTCTTCACATACATACAGTAGTATGTTTATCACATTGTATTCACTCACACCTCTTGCTACCCCTGGCTCAGGCCCCTCAGTGGGCAGCACTTTTAAGTGTAGTCTTAGTATTTAATGAACTGCTGAGATAAATACTTGCAAGAATACAAACTCTATATCTATTAGGGGGTGGTGATGTTGAATAAGATGATAAGGAGGAAGAGGAGGAGGATGATTGTGATCTCAAGGCCCCTGTTAACTGCTAACTGTATCCGCTCTAGTTTCTGTGTGCTAAGAACAGAAGCATATGAGCAGTTAATACTGATTCAGAGCTTGCATGGCTTGCTTCGAGTCCTGCGCTCCCTGCCCAACCCTCTGCATGCATGTGGATGTCTGGACTGATCACAGCTCAAAACTGACAAAAGAACTGCCGCTGTTAGCACTTAGCATCAAGCCTGTGCATTCCATCCGTTGTCTTATATGGCTGTGAATATATGTTCAAGCCCAGGTTCAAGACGTTGGCTGCAGTATTTCCACATTGTGCTGTTTTGCTGTTTCTAACCCAGCTAGCTCTCTGTTAGTACTCCAAATTGAATGGTTATGATCGAAAAGGGACCATAATGAACGATGCCTTGTCCTATTAAGAGTCATAATCCTGAGGAAGCTTTTGCGGCTCCTTTTTTTTGTGCTTTTCACTGCATGGTACCTACATTACTCAACTCTGTACCAGGTGATGTTCCCAAAACACTGTCTCTACTATTGTCTTTAAAGTAAAGACACAGAAACAGTTCAGAGTGCTCCTGAAGAGATTGTGTTCCAGATTTTTGGAGATTGTGGCTTTTTGCGTCACAAAAAAGGTTGCTCTGCAAAGTTCACGGGTCACGTTTTAGTCTAGACTTGTTTGGAACCATGAGCGAACAGGTAGTGTATGTACCCAGTACCCATGTACTGAGTTTGCCTGAAAGCAAAGCAAAAGAGCTGCATAGAGTTGAGTCGGTTAGTGTCGGTACCATGCAGTGTGAATGCACCATTTCTCTGCCAATTCTTGGCCATCCTGTAATCAGCCATGCTGCACATTAATGGATATTTTATTTTCCCTTTTAATTATTCTATCTTGTGTTCATATTTGTTTGTTTTATGTTGAACCAGATCATCTGTAACTGCTCTTAAACTTCTGCATGTTCAAATGTGAACTCCACTGCTGTAGGCAAAGCCTCATTAGCAAGAGAACAGACAGTTATGGGTCAGTTAATTCACTTCCAGGCAGCACGTTTTCCCCGTTATTAACATGTTAGCTTTGCCGGTGATGCCTACTTCAACTTCTTTCCCCACAGCTTTAAAAAACCAGAACCCAGTCTTGTTTTTGTTGTCTTGATCGTTGTCAGAATGTGCTTTTTGGTTTTATATGAACGTGAACCCACACTGCCCTCTGAACGGAGGGTAGAGTCAATAAAGAACCTGTTAGAAACACAGTTTCCCTTGTCTGAGCAAACTTTCTTGAAGGCTTTGTTCACCTAGTTATGGAATTTGATCAAAATTTCATTTCTACTGTCAATTGCTGTGATGTGAAGTTGTTCACAGGAGTTCTTTCTCAAAGTAGATGACTGCGCTTGAGAATTTGATGTGCTGTTGGGTACTGCTTTGTCAGTCTTCTTGTTTTTCGCACTTCACTTTCGTGGCTCGTTTTATTGTAGATATAAAAAGTACGAAACCCTCGTAAGGAATTAGAGCCCCGCTGTTTAAATCCAGATGAAAATTTTACAAGGAATGAAAGGAATCACGAGTAAGCTCAGACCGTTTGTTATTTTTAGAGATCAATTGTAGCTGCTGCTGTATTTTTTATTTTATTTTTTTTTGTATGTGTTTGTTTTCTCAACTGCTGCAGGTTTAGCAGAGCCCTGGTGAGAGCTTCACGATTGCCAGCGAAGCTTTTGTTCTGACAAGGCCATTACGTGTCTGGTGTGGATTGTGTGGCAGCTGCTGTCGTGTGCGCTGGTGAACAGCTCGCCGCTGCTACATCACGACTCACCTTTCGAGTGTCAGCGGGGCTTTACTCATCAGCAGCAGGGGAATTCAGCTCCCTCCCGCTGCCTCAGCTATTTAAGTACAGCTCTCCTGGCTCCGGCTGCTCGTTTGACCATTAGCATTGTTGTTTGTTCCCCTCCTGAGGGTTTTAAAATGTTTATTGTCCAAAGCTCTGACAGACATTAAAAAAAAAATCTGCTCTGGGGGGGGTGAGGTTCTGGGTTTGAGGTTAAGGATTGTGAGCAGGTTTGTGGCAGACTGCCCTCCATCAGTACAGTACAGCACTGTACAGCGAGCTGTAAGCCAAGCAGAGGGCGTTTACAGTCTAATCTGATTTACGGATCAGAGCTGTCTGGCTGCTTCTCGAGGCTGAGGCTGGCCATAATGATCAGGTCCAGGATGATCTCTCTCTCTCTCTCTCTCTCTCTCTCTCTCTCTCTCTCTCTCTCTCTCTCTCTCTCTCTCTCTCTCTCTCTCTCTCTCTCTCTCTCTCTCTCTCTCTCTCTCTCTCTCTCTCTCTCTCTCTCTCTCTCTCTCTCTCTCTCTCAAGCACACCTACAGCCAGCTGAGCAGGTGCCCTTCTGGACCTTAGGGTGCCCTTATGAGACCTCAGGCTTAGAGGGGCACCTGGTCAGGTATGAGAATTAATACTATATGGAAGTCAAGTTATCATGACACCCAGCCTTCTCAAATAAGTATGCTGCTAATGATCTAATTTTATATAACCCACACTACTGTATATAAATAGGGGGGGGGGGGGGGGGTGGGGAGGAGGAGGAGGAGGACAGGGACCCCTGAAAATCCATTATTTAATTGAGGTTCCTTCAACTAGATTTTGGAGCATTGCTGTAAGAATCTGATTGCATTCAAAAACAACAGTGTTTAGTGAGGTCAGGATGTTGGACAATCACCACCTCACCTCATCCCTCAAGTATTGTATGGAGCTCTATCTCTGAGCACAGTTCTACTGCTCCACAGCTCCTGCCTTACATTAGATTAGACATGGTGCCACTATAGGTTCATGTTTATCTGCTCCAGAGTGTCCTATTCAATTGGCAGTACTCCAGTCTACACAAGCTGTGCATATACACATGCAATTCTGTGTCAGCAATGTGCACAAATTGCAGTGGCTTAATGCATTCACTAGGTGTGCCCACAAACATATGGACATATAATGAAAGATTATTTAAAGATAAATTTGCACTTATTTTAACATTTAGACCATTTGATGATGTTTAGACCAGTTCCATCCCATCCAATCACCTCCTCGACCTGAGCATGTACCAGCTGTTTACTCTCCACGCCAGCAAAAGATGCTCCACATATGAGCTGCTAACAAACGCATCTATTTTATTTAAAAAAACTACGGTATGTCTCCCAAATATAACGCTTTAACACCAATGGACTCCTGCCATTGTTGCCCACCCTGTTCTGGATAATGGATTGAGTTAGAATGGAGAGAATACTGGTTGTCTAGTTTATGTATAAAGGAAACACTAATTTGACAGTAATAAAAATGACACTGATGAAGCTGGCTGGTTTTTATGGTTGGACTTACAAAAGACCACTTTGCGTTTGAAACGGTGCAATTCAGTGAAGCGAATATACAGTAGCTTGCAAAAGTATTAATACCCTTTTAATTTTTTTACATTTTGTCACCTTACAACCACAAACCTAAATGTATTTTCGAGAGATTTTAAGTGATAAACCAACACAAAGTAGCACATAATTGTGAAGTGGAACGAATATGATGAATTGATTTAAAATTTTCTCCACAACTTTATCTCTGTCTGGTGAGTTCCTTTGTTTTCATGATGCAGTTTGTTCACCACTGAGGTCTTCACAGAACAGGTATATTTATACTGAGACGGAATTACACACAGCTGCACTCTAACTAATTAAGTGCCTTCTGAAGGCAATTGACTGCAGTGTATTTTATTTAGGGGTGCAGAGTAATACTTTTGCACATCGCATTTAGATTTTAGATATTTATTTGATTAAATTTAAATCTATCATTTTTGTTCTACTTCACAAGTATGTGCTATTTTGTGTTGGTTTATCACTTAAAATCTCTATAAAATACATTTATGTTTGTGGTTGTAATGTGACAAAATAGGAGAAAGTTCAAGGGGTGTGAACTGTGTTGTTAAACCTTTGTGTCCTTACTCTTTACACACCAAACCTCCTCAATTCCTTAAATGGCTTAATGATCTTATGCACTGTAATTGGATAAATGTAATTTCATTCCAATCTTTCGTTGGGAAACATTTTTAATAGTAATGTTGAAAAATTAGAGGAGATCTGCCTATTTTTTTCCTCCTCACTGAGTTTGACTTTTATCATTACTAGCCCTGAACTGCCCTGTTCTATTGCCCCATTTTTTGGAATGTGTTGCAGGCCTGAAATGCAGCACTGGGTGTTTATTGACAAGTGAAATAATCCTAACCAGACAAAACATGGAACATCTTGGGTTCATACTGTCTGAAACTAGATAAAAGTAAAAGTAAATGTGAGAAACTTGCATGTTTTTCTGATTTAATTGTTGTTCATAAACTTATTTCCCAATAAAGTCTGCAAAAATTCTTGATAAGCTGAAGAGCTGCTGTACACAGTTCTGTTGAAACACAAACAGATCTAAGAAGTGGTCAAAGCCCCACAGAGACCTTTCAGCACAGCATTCATCTTTTCAACAGTCCCTTTTCTTTAGCCCTTAATGAACAATCCCAAATTCCCCCTCAGGGAACAACAAAGTGCATCTGTCTGTCTATGATGCACATGGCGTTTTGGACGAGTTTATGTTACCAGAGAATTTTTTACGCTCATATTGCTGGAAACAAAAAAAGACTAAACAAAACAGAACAGTCTTTTTTTAATGCAATTTCTCAGGTTTAATACCAACAAAGTATAGCCAACAAAAGCTTGACTACAAACTCTAGAACAAGTCATGATGAGTTATTTTTTTCCTGAAAGGCATGAAATGGCACAGACAAAGTAAACACATTCACTACCGACGCCAGTTCTAGGCGTCAGGACTATTACTGTAGCCTCAGATATTGCTATTATACTTCTGGACGGCGTATAATAATATTGTCGGACCGTATCCGTATCGCGTAGCTTGATCTGATCCCTCTAAAGCCACATAGTGGAGTTGGAAGGAGGGCATCGTCGGAGGGGCTTTGGTTCCATAAAGAGGTCACTTAACACTATTCCCCAACAGGAAATTTCGCAGGACTCCGTTACGACATACATTCTTAAAAAGAACAGAAAAGAAAGGAGGAGAAAGGCACGTCACTAAAACACTAAAAATGTTTCAGGAGAAACGGTTACAAGAGTGCATCTAGCAGCCATTGTGCAAGAGCCTTGTACAGCTCCTTGCTGCTCACGAGGAGCGATTACAAAACCCGAGTGGTTGCTTTGTCGATTCGTAAATGAGCCGAGCGCAAAAAGTAAAATGGCGGAACTGCAACCTAAGAGTTGCGCTAAAGAGGGAAACTGAATGGGAGGATCTACGTATATATTTCTTACTGTTTACCATTTCCATCTGTCTAAGACTCTGTTTACACCTGGTCATTCCATGCAACTTGATCAAGATTTGGTTACACAGCTCAGACTGCTGGCGCAAATCAAATTTCTAGCACATGGAGATTTTAATCAGAATAATTTTCGATCATCTGAACAACCAGAAACCACATGATTTGGTTGGATTTGGTTTGAAATGCACTGGGATTACACTCATAAGCTCTATCCGGACGGGTTTAGTTTCTCAGGGGGACGTCTGTGAAAAATATTTCACACTTCTACTCAGTGATAAATCTCTTGCATCCGGACTGCAATTGAAAAAACAGGAGGACCAGTGATTTTTTAGGCTTTTTTGATCACATGACATTGCGTTCAGTAGCTTCTCCATTTCCACTCGCTGTTGTGTGTACGTGGAACTCTATGGAAACGCGCGCCCAATGTGTAAATACAGTGTCTGGCAGTGGACAAATAGCTATTTTATTAAACGTGAGGTGAAGAAACTAAAGAGGTGTGCATCCAGACGAGAGTAAAATTACCAGAGGACCACAGAGTTCAGCGAAAAACAGTAGATAATTCAGCCTGTAATTTTCTCAGAGGACAGGAATAAAATCACAGAGAAAATGTCCCCAGGACCCCTTGAGATACTAATCCTGTCCGGATAGGGCTATATTTGTACTGATGAGTCTCAGTCTGGATACTCAAATCCGACTCAAATCAGATTTCACTGCATCTTCAGTGCATCACTCGCACCACAACCAACAGCAGCCTCGTTAAATCTAAAGTTAAATCTAAAGTTAAATCTAAAGTTAAATCTCTGACATCATCACAGCAACTCAAATACACAGAAACGCATGTGACGTAACCTTAGAGATGGAGTTTTAAATAATGTGTTTTTGGGTGCGTTCACATTTGTTTTTTTTATGTGGTTTGGTCTTAACTAGATATAATCCTGATACTCAAGATGCATGACCAGATATAAACAGTGTTTAAAAGTACCTTACCAAGAAAGGTATCGATATTTACAGTTATATTCTTAAAAAAAAAAAGTAATTGGATGAACAAAATGACAAAAAGACAACAATGAAAGATGATTCACTGACTCAGCAGCTTCAGGATTAAAAAAAAAAAGTAGTAAAAAACTATCAAAGTTACAGAACATTTCAAGGAGAACATATTGCTTTAATACTGATGCAAAAAAAATCTACTATACGTAACTGTTCTGTGCTTTCTGATTCCATTTGTGCTTCTTGAACTAATTACTTTTTTTTTTTTTAAGACTACAGGTCTTACAAACAACAGACAAAATAAATCATTTATACCCTGGGATTGGGTTGTTTGGGGGGGGGGGGGGGGTTGTTGAGAGGGAGGTTGTCTACGGGGTCAATACGATTAGACATTATTAACAACACGGCGTCTTATTTGTCCCTGAGGGCTCTCCGAACTCACGTGGCCCCCCTTAAGTTAGTTATCCTGAGATCCAGCCCCAGTGTGCCCCCATTTAAACCAGTACAGCAGTGGTCACCAGCTCTGCTCCTGGAATTCTACAGCCCTCAAGGTCTGGCTGTGACCTTAATCCCCCACACCTCCTGATCCAGCTGATTATTTGCTGTGCACCAACTGTATACTAAACAACAACAATAACCATAGCAAGTAGGCATATTCTAGAGCGGTGCCCTGCCCTGCACATTTTAGTGAATGTCCTGCTTTAGCACAACCCAGCTACTCCAAAACAGCTTGTCGATGAGCTTGTAAATCAGGTGTGTTAGAGGCAGGGAAAGTAATAAAATGTACAGGACAGGGAGTCTCCAGAATCAGAATTGAGAAAAAAATTAACTGCAGAACTACTTCTGAATTTAAACAAAGAAAAGTTTAAATCATGGTGTTGGATGGACGGGATTGACGTTAGATGATATCCATTCCTCAACTATGTGTTAGAAGGCATTACCACACACAGTAGACAGCAGCACAGTGGGTGGTAATGATCGTGACCGGCAGCATCTGGCTAGAGTTATCCAATAGGGTTGTGCCATTTAGTATCATACGTAATAATATCGGCAATGTTGTGAACGATATTATACCCTGAAATTTCGTACCATATAACCCATCCCTAATTATCACATCAGGGTACTACTTTTTTGCTGTTTTTAGCTAAATATTATTTATTTATTTATTTTTAAACCTTTTAAATTTTTTTTCAACATTTTAAAATTTTAAGTCTGGAGAGCTGCCAGGTGAATCTGCGTTTTCCCACAGCTATAAATCGAGTAATTTGTGACCCTGTGTCACTGATCAGTTATTTTATAGAAGGTTAGTTGAATGGTAGGTGAGCATCTATGAGGCGTCTATAATGGACCATCCCAATAGTGATATTAAATAGTTATTAATTGCCAGTGGTTTGTTCAGCTGAATCAGGTGTGTTCAGTTTGGGTTGGAGGTGAAACCGTGCTGGGAGGAGAGTTACTGGTGACCACTATATCAGCGCTTTAGTTCACCAGCACGCAGCCCTGCTGAGCCTCCACCGTCTCCATCATCTCGCAGTCCATGTAGGGAGTCTCTGGGGCAGGCTGTGCTGCTCTGGTCTCGCCCTGGCTGGGAGGGAGCGAGGAGGGCAGTGTTGGGCTCCAGGCGTACAGGGGCTCGGTGGGGGTGGACGGGGTGTATGCGGAGCGGCTGAACGTGGGGCAGTCCGAGGGAGAGGCTGCGGAGGGGAAGAGCAGGTCTGGGCTGTAGGGGAGTGCAGTGGTGCCCGGTTCCAGGAGTGGCGTGAGGGGCTGGGTCCTGGAGAAGGGTGGACTAGACAGCGGGAGGGCGTGCTGGGGGTCTAAGCACTCCTGCGTTGGCGGGTACTGGTCCTCAGCCAGCTGCATCTGATGGAAATACGCCTGAAGCTGTGACTGCTTCTGGAGATGTAGCCTCTTCTGCTGGAGCCTGGTAGAGGGGTCACAAATGTTATGGCGCGTTTCAGTAGGCGTAGTTTTACTTTAAAGATTAGACCAGGTTTTTATTATTATTATTATATACCCCAAATGTAAGCAACCAAGACAAGATAGGTGATGACGGTTATCTATGACTGATCCAAAAAAAAGCTTATAGAATAGCTATTAACTAAGGATGCACCTAATATTTGGCAACCTAAAATATATATTTTTTCTGTATATTATTTGGTTCCCAAATACAAAACCTTAAACATTTTTGTCTTTATCAAAGGTTGCATCATTTGAAATGGCTGCATTTAAGTTTATACATAAAAAAGGGAGTATAGATAAGTCTTAATGATGATATGCAATGTTGATCATATACTACTTATGTGTTCGAAAGGATAAATACTGTTGATCAAATAGTTGCTTTAGTCCTTCTGACCTGTGTTCCTGCAGTTGTTGCTCCAGTGTTCGAGGTCCAGGCTCCTTACAGAACATCTGGCCACTGCCAGGACCGCTGGCCAGCTGACTGGTCCTCTGGCAAAACACACACAACCTCATTAACCCGACTAGACCACTGTGCTCTCCAATTTAATCTTTTTGGTTTAATCTGCGGTTTAATTTGGCTGGCCAAACCAGCCTTAGATTATTGCTTATTCAATCCACCCAAACAGTCTGAGTCACTGCAGATCTGCACTGTTCTTTCTGTTACTTTCAAGCCCGTTTCAGAAACGTTAAGGAAAGAGATCTTTTAAAAATAACGCACAAGACCTGAGATGACTAATGGTGTGTGACTCTTAAGTGTACACAGTGGAACAGTCCGTGTCTATTTTAACGTACTATTGTAACCTCTGCACCCTCACAATTACTCTGCAGCTTTTTTGCTTGAATGTGGTCTAGGCTTCAGGAGAGCAGTTATTTCATTCTAAAGAGCAGGTTTAACGGTTCAGTGCAGAAGGAGAATACCTGCAGCCTTTGAGCGAGGTACTGGGTTTCTAGAGACTGTCTTCTGGACAGCAGGTAAGGATGCATTTTAGGAGAGAACGCAGTCATGTCCTTTCCGCTGTGAGACTGATGTCCGTCACCCTGCAGACCCAAATAAAAAGATGCATTATTTGTAGAAATAACATTCAGTACTGGAATTTATAGGGCAATAACTGACACTGAGGAATACTTAGGATCATGTTTTGCTCCTCCAGATTGGTCTATTCTATTGAAATACTATTCTATTGATTCTACAAGCTTTCTACCATTAATAGGTACACGTTACTGCAGCTGAATTCATTGATACAATGTGTCCACAAATGTACAGTGTACTACTGTATCATAAACTTACTAGCACTGTGCTTTAATGCCAGGTGTGGCCTTGATGAATATAAAGTTCCTCAGCACTGATCTATGCATTCATTAATTTTTGGATGAAGTGGATTGTTTTTCTAGGTGTTTTAAAGCAGAACTCCAGTGTGAAATGGACTTGGGGTGTAGTGAAACATGATAATGAATATTAACGTTTGTTGAATAGCCTATCTACGTTTGTCCTCAGCATTCTGGGATACAGGGCTTTTAGCTGATTCTCCCAACATGCTTACAATGTTAATGATAGGGGCATAGCGTTGCTCATGCAAAGAAATGGCAACTTTAACACCATTAACAACAAGCTCAAAGTAGCTCCACACTGGTAGAATTGTGAGAGCTCTGACATTTAAAACAAGGCCTTGAGAACTTTAAAAGTGCACAGGTAGTTTATTTAAAAAAAATACTGTCTACTAAAAGAAGTCACAATAAGTCGACTGATGAGCACAAACAAATAGGTAGGATAAATAGGGAACAGACAGCAAAATTAATTCTGTTGAAATGCATAAATATTATAGATATATATTTTTTTAGCAACAGCTGAATTTCATGCATTTTCAAATAATTAACTTGCAATTCCAATCTGTTTCCCAATCCTACCAATTTGTTCATGCTAGATGCAAAAATAGTGATTTCTTTGCATGAGCAATGCTATGCCCCGATCGCTTACATTGCATGCCTGTTGGGAGCTTCTGCTAAAAGTGCTGTATTTCTCCTTAAATGACTGGGGAGCAATTCTCTATATTTCCAGCTTTTCCATATTTTCCAGCACATGAGAAACTTTACCTGGTGCTGAGTCTCCAGGGGTTTAGGTTGAAAGCTGGAATCTCCAACTCCAGAACCAAG
Organism: Astyanax mexicanus; assembly: GCF_023375975.1. Classification (NCBI taxonomy): domain Eukaryota; kingdom Metazoa; phylum Chordata; class Actinopteri; order Characiformes; family Acestrorhamphidae; genus Astyanax; species Astyanax mexicanus. The sequence goes on from NC_064408.1 coordinate 26,622,085, forward strand.
CACCATTTGGGCTTTGTTGAGCTCCAAAATACCCTTAGTCCTGGCCAGATTCTGGAGGTGCTGCCGGAAAGCTACCAGACCTGGAAAATAAGCAGAACACAAGGGATGAAGGAACAGGTTAGAGAAACTGATCAGCAGATGAATACTGTAATTCTGCAGTTGTTGAGAATGATGGGCTGTTTCATAGTTTTGACAACTGCCTCGCCTGCTACTGGACTGACTCATCAAGAGGGTCTTTTTTTAGGATTCAGACTTAATCATCATTAATAGCAGGTCAGGAGTCAATCAGAGTGAGTGTCATTTGGCGTGGGCTGGAAAAGGAGGCACTACAGGGTTCTTCAAATGAACCGAGAATAGGATTGCACAGACTGACGCAAACAGGTTTTTATAGTAACTGCATGTGAATGACAGGGAGAAGGAAAACCACAGAGCGGACGAATAATGAAGCAACCTGAACAGCAGTTTACATGGAACGGCCTATCCATCCAATCCATCTATCCATCTATCCATTTGCATGTTTATTCACCCACCTGCCTTTTCATCATTTTATCCCACTAACAACCTATCCGTCCACTCATCAATTAAAATCCATCAGTGTAACAGAACTACCTTGCGTGAGAGAAGTGTCGGAAGCTCTGCGTCCTTCCCGGAAGTTGGTTGGTGAATGGTTGTGCGTGTCCCGTCCCTCTGAGCTTAGGGCCTGCAGGGTGGGGTTAACAGGCTTCATGCGGAGGAAGGAGGGGTCTGCTTGACTAGTGGGTGTAGCAGCCAGTGTGGCTCTAAGAGGCAGAGCGTCTTCAGGCAGGCTGAGGTCACTGTGTGTTGAGCCCATATCGTACTCTGAATCCATACTGCCAAGAGACGGGTTCAGGCCCATAGACAGGAGTTTGCCTGTGAGAACAACACACAGATACAGCTCATTAACTCACTAGTGCAGCAATTTTAATAACCAGTCTATATACATATGTTTATTATCATACACTTTTTAACCAATACATTTCCATGATTTTTTCATGACTTTTCTAAGGCAAATTTTCATGACCATACGATTTTTAAAACAGTGCAGACATGGACAGTAAAACCAAAAATCAATTAAAACTGTAATCGAAATTGATTATAATAAGCCTAAAATAAATTTGACACACAATCTTTAATAATAAAATGTGTGTCAGATCCTGAGAGCTCCATTGTGTAGGGCTAAATTACTGAATTATCTCTGAAATGATGTATTTGTTAGCTCAAAATAGATTTTCTCAATTGATAAACGGAAACACAAAGATTTGTAGACCATATTTTCATAACTTTTCCAAACTTTCTGGGTATTTTTATTGTTCCAAAACTTATCCAAGCCTGGAAGTTGCAAAATTTAAATTCCATGATTTTTCATGATCGTACAAACCCTGTACATTACTAATTTAATAGTTAGAAGGTTTTATAAAAGTGTATGTATTATGTCGTAGGATTATTTAGCTTCAAAAACTACCAGAAAAATTACTGGAAGTTCTTGCACCGTCACACATACCTGTGGTGGGCAGTGCTCCCGGGTGGTTCGTGACCTCAGACAGTGTGTGCCTGCGCTGGCTGAAGCGGGCAGCCTGGAAGGTGGCAGGGGGCGGAGTCTGATCTTCCTCAGCTTCGATACCTTCGTCAATAGACGTCTCCAGGACGTTTCCAGGCAGCGAGCCGCTGGCTTTCCGGACCACAACTGGGGGCAGAGGGTCTAAAAGGCAGCCGTCCACCTGAATTAAGAAAATGAGAGGAAGCTTTAATCAGATCTCAAGGTGCCCACTTATTGAAGTTGCTATAAAACAAGTAATTAGTCAATTTAACTTTAAATAATGTTGATCTTTTTGCCAAAATACATTTTCAGCTTATTATTTCTGATCATTAAAATCCAATCCAAACCCAACTAATCAAATTACACATCCATGTACACATTTTTTTTTTCTTCACCACAGTTTACACAAACTATGAACGAAATAAGATAAAAAAAAAAACAGAGCAGTTCCAAGATTTCAAAACAGTAAGGTAACACTGACTTATTATAGTTTATAGTTATGCCATTCAAACTTACATCCACCCAGTCCACTTTAACTTAAAGTTATCGTTTTTAAGAATGAAAAAACACAACAGCACTTTAGAATAATATAAAGGCTAAATGCTAACACTAGGCTGACCAGAGAAAGACCTGGGGTTGGCGTAGTGAAGGAAGCAGTCCTAAAGTTATCTGTTTACAGAAGCCTTGGAGAAGGTGGATGCTAGGCTGAAAGCTAAAGATAGGACAACCAGATAAGACAGTATGACCTACCAGATAAAAAGCAATAGAACCAAGAATATAATATGCTAAATTCTAAATGATAATGCTAGGCTGACAGGAGAATGAAAAAGCTAGCATATGCCAGAGCTGGGCAATAATTGAAAATGGATCAATCATGACCAACATTCATAAACTCTAATCAATGTAATCTTGCCCATGTTAAAAACTACTTTCCTCACAGTGTGTTTATACACTGTCCCCTTAAAAACATACTACAGATTGTGAAATGGAAGAAATATATGAGAAATCAAACACAGCAACTCAGAAATGCAGTTTGCCTTGTACGTGCAATGCTAAATGCTAACCCAGCTCTCTGGCTGCAGTCTCTTTAGCTAATTACTAAACACATTATGAAGAAAAATCAGTATTTCACTCTTATACAAAAACAACAGGCTTGTACAATTGCATATATATGTTTTTATCACAATTAAAACCACATATTCAAAGTTTATACATCAAAGAACAACTTAAAATAGTCCAAAAAATTATTCTATGGCACCTTTGTCACAAAATGTATATAATCTTATGCAAGCTAAACTGGCACGAGGTGAGATAATGGCCACCTTAGATCTAAACAAATCTGCAACACTGGAATCGACAGACACACCGTCAGGATTCAGAAAGAGATGCTGCTGCTTGCTATTCTTGTGCAGTATGCAAATAGGTTATAGAAGGAAGAGAGTTTTATATTATGAACTGACAGATGAAACACACACACACACACACAAACACACACATACACCATCTGCATTACAATAGCATCAGACCCAGAACAAGAAAACGAAACAGCAGAAAAAAGGGGGCCCTGATGCCTAAACCACTGGGGAATCAGCGGCTGCTTTTTGCGAATACCAACAAGCCGAGGAAAGAAAATTCTATTAACCATTCCGCCTCCTCACATCCTCATCCGGTTAATCATCTTTTGTGCACTGACTCCGATTACGTGCCCCTCGGTCCATTTGATTTATCTAAATTATGTAACGCTACTTCATGCTATCAAATGCCCGTTGGCTTCCAGCGGCAGCGTAAATCAGGATAAGCCCGCCGGTGATCCGTTTGTCAGGAATCCGACAGCATCCTGTACTCAGCTGTCCTTTGAGCTTTTCTGGGCAACGGAGCATCTGAAAACATCTGGATGATGCTTCGACATACTTCACACTGTGATCTCTGCGAGTTGTACTTCTCTGGTGGAAGAACAAAAAGACGAGAACACTTGGTACTGCGAGAACTGGAAGATACAGCAAAAATAGAAAATCATCATGAAGGACTTGAAGGTATTGTCAAGATCAGACAACTGTGAACAAATAAGAGCAGATACTGTCAGTAGAGGACTCACATCCACTCAGTTACTCTACACTCTGCTTGTTGTTTGCTCACTACTCTCTATACTGATGTGCCACATGTCATGAAACAGAAACTAGTAGCATGTCCCATGTCTTTTGCTATCTGCCATGGAAGTTAAAGAATGTTGCACCTATCCCTGAAGGATGTGTGTGTGGGTCTCCTGAATTAAATGAATTAAATGGAAGCAGTCCTGAGGTATCTGTTCATAGAAGCCGGGAAGAAGGTGAATGCTAGACTAAAAGCTAATGCTAGGACAACCAGATAAAAGCAGCAGAAGCAAAGATATGCCCTGCTAAAAGCTAATGCTTTGTTGGCAGAAAAGGCAATTGGTGCTCCTCAGAAAAAGCTAGCAGAAAAGACTAACATCTGCCAAAGCTGAACAATAATTAAAAACATAGACTGTGTATAGCTGAACAAAGAATTGTCTCTCCAAAGTTAAGCCATCTGCTGTTCGGTTGCAGAAAGCTCCATATTACCGGTACTCTTCACTAATAGATTATAGCACAAACTGATTACCGTAACATGATGGCAGTTCAATCTAATGTAGGTTAAAGCAACAGGACTGCACTGAAGCTTGCGTTCTCCTTCCGTTTCACTCATGAACAACAACAACAACAACAAGTGCTGGCGAATGGTGTCACATCCTTAGTGCACACACTCTTCAGCACACACTGCTGCATTATTAGTGACGTTCTCGTTTTGAGGAAGTATTGCTTTAAGAGCTGAACGGAGCTGATGCTTATAAGAACCACGAAAAGGCTGAGCCACAGAGCTGGGAATTAAATATACGGTAACTATGGCGACCGCCTAGCGACAGCCAGGGTCCTGATTTAGCTGAAAAAGGTGGTACGCAGTCACACCTCCTGACGGCTGGCGGAGAAAGAGAGGAAGAGCGGTGGAGAGGGACTCAGAGAGACTCAGAGAGAGAGAGAGAAGGATGAAGACAGAAAAGTATGGCTACAGGGTGGCCCAGCGCTGGGCAGACAAGGGCTGGCAAACGCCCGATGGCCCAACGTGTTGTGTAACCGCCAGCAGCTGGCCCGGCTCAGCGGTGGGACTTAAGCAACCGAGCTCAAACAAAAGGGCCACATAGCTCAAAATCCAAACACACAGTGATTTTCCACTCACAGTGCTCTTAAGCCTTCCAGCAGACGCCCTACACTCCAACTCAAGCCCATACACATCCCCAGCCAGCGCCATTAGGATGTAAAGCTCAGAGACGGAGGGGAGTGGGGTGGTGGTGTGAGCTGGGGGGTGGGGGGTTTCATTAGTTGCAGTCTCTGCACTGCTGTTATTTTAGGATTCCGGAGCAGGGACTGATTCTCCGCCGATGATGAGGATGATGAGTCATGAGGAAGAGTGGAGGGTGGCATGGTGGCGGAGGAACTTCACACGCCGCAGACAAAAGAAGCCCTTGCTGCCGTCATCCAGAGGCACGCAATGAGTAACGCTGCTATTTTAAAAAATCCCGACCAGCGCACAAATACAGCCTCCGGCTACAGCACATGGATTCAGACTCGGCTCGCTTTCCTCGTTCGCGCCGCCAGGACCTGCCGCCGCACTGGAAGACGGCACACTCGTTTCCACTGGTGCATTCAGCAGTGCAAGATCTCACCATAGCGGTGTGGTGCACAACTCAACAGACTGTTCTACCTATTGAGAGTTCTCCTATTTTCCAATTTTTCCAAACTCTACCATCGTTTACAGCAGTAGAGTGAATTTGTGCAGACTTTTCAGAATTGTGTGTGGGTCCTTGTGCACTTGTTTATACATAACGAAATCTTTACAAAAACATCTTTAAAAATATTGCTGTCCCTCCAAAAACATTGCATTACCAAAACTGCAACTTTACAGGTCTCTTACAAGATTCTTAACATTAACTAGAAGTAATTTTGGATCATTCCTATTGGTTCATTCACCATAAAATAAACCAAAACTCAAATTATGCACAATGGTGAAAAACTATAAAAAATAGAGAAAGATGGTCTTATCTCACACCCTGTGTAAGGCATGTTGCAATGCCCATTGCTATCTTACACCCCATCAACAGTCTATTTTCATGTCTTGCACCTGCGTTGTTTAAATTACAGCAGTAGAGTGAATTTGTGCAGGCTTTTCAGAATTGTGTGTGGGCCCTTGTGCACTTGTTCATAAATAACGAAATCTTTACGAAAACATCTTTAAAATTTGCTGTCCCTCTAAAAACCTTGCATCACCAAAACTGCAACTTTACAGGAGTCTTACAAGGTTCTTAACACTGACTGGAAGTAATTTTGGAGCATTTCTATTGGTTCATTCACAATGAAATAAACCAAAACTTAGGGCCCGTTGTGATGCTCATTGCTATCTTACACCCCGTCAGCAGTCTATTTTCACGCCTTGCACCTGCATTGTTTGAATTGCAAAGGTGCTTGTGATATGTCTTTGGTCTATATGAGAGGTGTTTAGGTAAATTTCTGACGTGTTGATATCCTGGCAGCAGACTGATTATAACATGAAGTCAACAAGTCAGATGTTCATTGCTATCTCGGCAATACAGGTGCACCTTTGTTGTGTTTCGAGCTGGCAAGGCATACTTTTTGTGTTGTTATAATACCAAACAATATCGACACTCCCTTAATCAAGCTGTGCGGTGTGTGAATAAGAGTCACCTATGAATCGCTAAAATAGGGTCCAGAGAGTTTTTGCGTGACAGCAATATTTTTATAGATGTTTGCATGAATTTATAAAATATGTAAATATATAAAACAATGACTACAATAAATGGCTACGAGCTGCAGTAGGATGTGTATTTCAGTGAGGTGCATTTTCACTGCATTTTGTAAAATTTGATATTTCACTGACCTTTGGAGTGGCCACCTCCTCCTCCATGAGGGCCTGGTCAGGGGAAGCAGGGCACTGTGGGAAGCTGAAGGTCTCAGTGGATGTCTGCAGGAGGACAGGGGAGCGCAGGTGCCGTGAAGCCTGAGAAGCAAGACCAACCTGAGCCTGAACAGAGGAGGAGACCTTTTACTGGTATCAGTCAATGTATAGCAAACCTTTTTTAGATGATCCAATAATAGTATACATGTAGAAGCTGCATCCCATCAAATATTTTACCTATTGTGACCAAAAATCAGTTTTTCATTTTACATATCAAAATCTTAAATATTTTACATAACATAAACATCTAAAAGTATGACATTCTCGATTCTTATTCTGATTCAAGGACTCTTTTATTGATTTTCTGTGGTGGGCCGAGGAATCGAATGCTAGGATGCTACCTCACCACACTATGCTATGTTTTTCATGTTTGATATTTCATATCTGAATAATACATGTTATTTCCAGTGCAAAAAAAAACTAAAAACACTTTTTGGACACCAAAATTTTACTATCTCAAATTTTGTATTTCATTTTAAATGTATGTATTTATCAATTAGTGAAACACACAGACACAGGTGACACCAGTTTAGCGTGGTTTTCTGCACCAGTGTTCTGGTGACCTATAAGCTCCAGTGTTCTGCCTCTGCATCAGACATTTGCTCTTCGCGTGACTTTTATTTGCACTCTTATAACAGCGCTGTTGGAACGTGGCTAGGGCACCTGGGCAGGAAAGCGTTACCTTGACGACAGTCTGCTCGGCGACAGTACTAGGACGGCGCTGGGTGGCGTTGAGACGCTGCTCGACGGGGAAGCTGCTCCGGTGCGCCTTCAGTCGCTCCACCAGCAGGTAGTAGATAGCAGCAAAATGGTTGTAGCTTTTGTTCTGGAGAGACTGCGTGAAGGGAGGAGGAGATAAAAGAATGAAGAACATTCTTGTAGAGATTTGGATGAACATTCAGGCTTCAAGATGGAGGATTCTATTGCTATATTAAATTATAGGGTTATGGTCATGTAGGGCCTGTGTATAGTAACTGTGTATTAACATGCGTTTTCCGTGATCAGATCATTACTTTGAAAAGCCAGGTGTAAACACCCCCAAGAGATGTTATGATTAATTAATGATCATTTCACTCAAACCACATTTGGAGGTGATCAAAGATGGATCTGACTAGAATCCACATTTAAGACAAAGTGTAAACAGAATGCATTTTCTTTGAAGGCAAACAGAAAAACATTAATGAGAGTAACTATTAGTGTGGATTTTGCCTTCTCTCTCCTGCTCTCTCCATCTCCGCTACTCACGTTTACTGTCTACAAATAATTATTATTTTTTTTAAACTAAGATCAATGGCCGTAGCAAATGAAGCAAGTTTTTCCAAAACTATACTGTAATATTCATTTGAATATTACAGTATTTAATTTAACAAAGGTAAAAGAAACAAATGTAACATACAGTGGTGCTTGAAAGTTTGTAAATTTCTATATTTCTGCATAAATATGACATAAAACATTATTCGATTTTTCCAAAAAGTAGACGAAGAGAACGTAGTTACACTATCTGATCATGTTTTAGGTCATGTTTATGCAGAAATATAGAAAATCATAAAAAGTTATTTATATTACTTTTTAATTGGGATGAAGCAAATGTCTGCTGAGTATTTAAAAAAAAATAAACTTTAAATTTAAAATTAAAAGCCCCAAAATGTAATTGGTCCACCAAACCAAGCAGAACTACCTGTGTAACAAAATATGAAAACCTTACAAAGGTTAAAGAGTCTCAGGCATTTTTCAAAAGAGCCATTACAGGAATGTAAGAACCATCTGTTGTTCCAGTCTTCATATGATCATACATATCACATGTCCATATGATATATATATATATATATATATATATGTATATATATACTCTGTGACACCTAAATATAGACCTATATTGAGTATACTTTATAACATCCCATCATATTTATTTGTCTCAGCCATCTACAAACCCAGTATAATGCATATGTATCTGTAAAACTTCTTCTCTGACTTGCGAAAAGCCAAATTTACCTCTATAGTCTTGTGCTGATCGATGCCAAGGCTGTGCATGAGGCGGAGCACCTGCTCGCTGTGTTCTCCCAGGCCCGCCTTACTGTCTGTGGCCACGCCCTGCCGGTACAGCACAGGCCTCTGAGACGGCATCTCCTGCACCATCCAGCGGTGCTCGCGGATCTGACTCAGGGACAAGCGCTTGGCTGGGTCCAGCACCAGCATCCTCCGGATCAGGTGCTCACAATCTGAGGACAGAGCGGCAGAGAGCTGAAGAGGCAGGGTTTGGACGCCTGCACTGCTGAACAGGTTTCTAAAGAACGAGCATCCAAAATGTGTTATCATTAATTAGTACTGTAGCTCCAGTATAAATTTATAAAGAAGATAAAGAATTTTTTTTATCAATCAATCAATTATTAAAAAAAATTTATTTTTACCCGGAAATATATTGAGGAAAACCCTAATTTTCAATGCAGCTAAGCGTTTACAACTAAAAGGGACTGAAAAAATAGCATTTAATAATAATTTGATAAGCTAAAATGAGGAACTTGTACTGCAAATTTTCTGTTGGGGCACCCAAATTTATGCACCTGCCTATTTTTGAGAATTAAGAAATATTGCATACATTCTGTGAATCCTATAAACTTAATTTAATTATCAAATATCACTGTCTTCATCTGCTATATGATATATTTTATTGAAACTGCTGATCCGAACAACCAATGATTTATAAAGAAAAATCATGAAAATTATCAGGTGTGCCCAAACTTTCATACCACTGTATATATAATATTAAACCTTGTCTACTAATTCTTTTGAGACAAAATAACTTACCCTTTTGTTTTCTTTGATTTTTTTAGATGAATAGATTGGAGCACCTCTCAGATAAGCTGGACTGCCTGTGACCATATATTATAAAGTCTTTATTACTATGGAAGCTCAGCCAAATGTTCCCAAGCCCAGACATATTTGGTATCTAGGCTTATATAACAAAAAACAGCAGTATAATTTAGCAGCAGCTTAAAGCCTAAATCAATTTGGTCAAGAGGAAAGAGCATTTATGACTACGTAACACAATTTATAACTGCAACTTTAAATTTGAAGATGCAATCATCTTGGTTAAATGGATAAATTAAGGGTAAAGGAAATTACTTTATATATTAGATTAATTCGAATACATTTTTTTGCTATTTTTCACCAGTCTTGTGAATATGACAATAAATGGATAGACAATAAATGGATAGAAATTGCAACCGTCTGTCACGTGGTCCCTGTCTGTTCTCGTGTTTCTGTGTTTATTTACCTTTTCTGTGCCTGTCTCTGCTTGTGACTGTGAGTGTGTCTCCCACGTGATCCGTGTTCCTCAGTGTTTCTTGCCCTCACCTGTGTTCATTTGTAACTCCGCCCCTTAGCCCCAGGTGTTCTGTTTCCCGTGTGTGTTACACTATTTATAGTCCGTGCTCCCTTTCCCTCGTGTCGGTTCTTGTGCTTTGTTAGCCTGTTATGGTTGCGTCTCTGTTTCCCATATTTCTTGTTTTCAGTTTAGTTTCAGTTTATTTGTTTATTTTTGTCTTTTGTTATCTGTGTAATAAATTCACTCGCATTTGCATCCGCTCTCCTCGTCCTTCCTGCCCGCAACCTGACACCGTCTCACACCATTACTACTGATGCAAAGGTTTTGCTTTCCAAAAATTCAGTTAATGTAAAGATCTAAAATGCATAAATATTCATAAGACAAAGTTAAAAGATGTCAACTATGGGCTCCCCTAACACCCCAATATTTACAGAACTGATGCACACAAAGCAAAACAACGCTCATAAGAAGGGAGCAAAGCTTTTTCAGGTAGTTGTTTCCTCAATTTGTAATAACATTAAGAAATGTCTGCACGAGTCCAGTCAAGTCAAGAGGATTATATTTGAAAAAATATGGTACAATACATTAGGTTTTGTGATAAATACTGCAATGTTAGATATCATGTTGATTATTAATTCTGTGTATACAAAGCTGAATGTAGATTAGTAATGAAAAATTGGAACAGTTTCTTAAAAATACTTTTTGTTGATACATTATTATTTTTATTTGTTTTTTTTCAAGTTTTGTTACACTGTTATTATTATTATGAACATTATCAGAGTCTTGGTAAGTTTATTTTTTTCCTACTGAGTTTTTTTTTCCTACTGAATAAATAAAATGTTAATATTTATTTTGTTGCAGCAGTATTCTTATATAAGAAATAATAATAAAAATATTCTGTGTTTGGTCTTATCGCTAAAATATTGTGATATTATTTTAGAGTCATTTCATCCACTCCTTGATGTGACTTTTGCAACATTGCAATAACAATGCTGAAACGATAAACTGTGCATACCTTATACCAAGAATTCCACTTTAATGGTAGAATCTGTTTGTTTTGAAGGGATGTACTTGTAGTTTATCATATGTAGTACGGTTCTAACCCCAACAGGCCCTTGAATCAGAAGAGCACTTGAATCAGAAGTGAACATTGTGTTTCCTAACAAAAGGACACCCTGGTCTTACCCTCAGTCATGAAGTAGGGGATGCGGAAACGGCCCTCCAGCACCCTCTGTCTCAGAACCGGCAGGCTGGGACCATCGAACGGAAGAGCTCCGCACACCAGCACGTACAAGACCACCCCCATGCTCTACATAACAGTACACAAACACACACAGCATCATTACTGATAGAGGACCACTCCAACAACAAACAGGAAATAACAAGCATGTGCTCTTGGAGTGAAAATCAATCCAAATGACCATTAGCCGGTGATGCAACCCGTGGCACTTGTCCCAGTGAGGCCAAGAGGCCACAATACAGCAAACAGGAGGCCCTTGATTTAAGAGCTTGGGACTTGGGTATACTTGTAGCTCATAGTTTTGATTCTCTCAGCAGGATTGGACTGTGGATTGGGCTATTGGGGTCATCAGAAGTTTTAAATGTGTGGAATCATTTTTCATGCTGTATGTTTTTGTTATTTAATCTAAAATAACACCACTTCTATTGAGGAATGGGATATTGCAGCAATTCCAAACTTGGGAATGTTTGTGCACTAAATGTAGTGTTGATGCTCTCTTACCCAAATATCCAGCTGTGGACCTTCATACTGCTGTCCTTCAAACACCTCTGGGGCAGCGTAAGGGGGGCTGCCGCACCACGTGGCCAGGGGCTCCCCTGGGCGGAAGAAGTTTCCAAAGCCGAAGTCTGGAATAGAAGGTATAACAGCAAAGCATGCATGTCAATATTCAGCTCTGCAAATCTGTTCAGCAGTTTAAAGTGGCAGGTTGACTGTGCTTCACCTGCAAATAAAGCATCTTTAGTGAAATACAACAAGTGAGATATAAGACAGATATAAGACAAAGGGATAGGGGTTCATTGTTCCATCCAACAATGACGTACAGTACTAATCGTGTTATTAATATGCATTTAAATCCCAGCAAAAAATGCTGAATTTAATATCGGACAATTTGTAGGAGTGAATATATCTCCTACACATGTAACAAATGAGGACTTAAATAACCTTTACACTGTGCTACATCTTGATGAGTAAAAGTCACTAGCTTTCATCAAAATTAGCTTGCTTAGGGCTTTGAGTAGTCCAGCAGACTAAGGCGCTGCCACTATGAATTTAGGATAACCGGTTCGAATCTCAGGTCATGCTGCTTGCCATCAGCAGCCAGAGTCAGAGAGAGCCCAATTGGTCATGCTCTCTCTTAGATGGTGCTTTCTCCCTACATTACTCCCAAGATGATGTTGGTCAGCACAGCTGTCTGTTAGCTAATGTAATGGAGTCGAGTCGCAGCGCTTTCCTCAAAAGTTGCTGTCAATCAATGCAGCGGCAGTTTAAAAAGAGGTGATGGAAGTATTGGAGGCAGAGTGTGGTAGTTTTCACCCTCCTAGGGTTTGGTGTACCCTCTTGAGTATCATGCCTCCTAAAACCAAACCTTTTCATAAAAACAACTGGAACATGGTTGCTTTTTTACAAATTAATCACACTAACATAGCAATTTGCATAGCATGCGTGATATAACGATATGGTAGTGCTGGACGATATGGCCAATCAAATAAAATCTTCGATTTTTTATCCAAAAAAATCATACTACAGATGACCAAGAAATGGTTCACAACTAGGTTCAATATAAAAAATAAAAAAAACGTGGGTTTGTGCTTGGAGAGTGATGTTACTGTCACGAATGACCCAGGCAGGGAGACGAGGAGGCGGACACAAGTGCAGGTAAGGGAAAAATGAATAATTTAATAAATAAATATAAATAAACAAAAACAAGAAACAAGTAAACACTTAAACATAAAACAGGGAGATACATACAAGGAACTATGGAATAAACTAAATGACTGAAAATAACCAGAAACAAACGAGAGGAACCAGAGAACTAAAACAAACAAACTAGAGATAATAATAATGATAAACAAACAGGGAATATATACAAGGAGCTAAACTAGGAATAAACACAAAGCAGGGTATATACAAGAGAATATCAAGGGAAACTAGAAATAAACAGGACTAGGAAGACTAAACGGAGCAGGGCAATAAACAGGGAAAATAACAAGGAACAGAGGCTATGAAAAACGGAGAAACTACGAAACACGGAGAGACAAAACAACAGGGGTTAGTGCAAAGACCGACGGAGACAAAGTGGTAGACGAGGGCTATTTAACAAACAGGAAACACACTAGAATTGGAAACACCTGGGGCAGGGGCGGAGCTACAAATGAGAAACACATGGAAAAGTACTGAGACAGAACACAGGGGCACAGGTCACGTGGGACACACACAGAGACATGAGACAGGGCTAAGACATGACAGTTACAGTGTTTAGAAATGGTAGGATGTATTTCTATCTAAGTATTTGCTTTATCCCACCGGGTGTTTGTGCTGGTAACGTGCTGGAACTTTTTTCGGTACGAGCTCAGTCCTCAGCGGAATGTTTAAAAAATATGCGCGTGTTAGTCTGTGGGAGGCGCCGGTAACCAGGGTAAGACAGATAACAACTTCAGAAATAAGTAGCGTTTTCAAATATTTTAGATTAAAACGATAAAATGTCTGTATGTAAGGATGCAAAATCGTGATTACTCCATTTTGAAAATCACATTAAAACTGTAATTATATTTGTATTAACAAATATAAATTCACTAGTATACAGAGAATGTGCATCAAACAGTGTCACAAACCACACAAAAACTTAAGATGACCTAACTACTCAACATTGCTAAAGATTCCTGTTTGATGATTTAGGCATTCATTGTAGCACAATGCTAACATTTATTTGCTTACATTACTTCATTACTCCAAAACTAAATGTAAAAGAAATTTAAATCTGATTATTTGAAACTCTTCCTAATCTGTGTCTGGGGGTCATTTAAGGAAACACTTTGTGAATATAGCCTGAATGATGGCTATGGTTAAATGACTGATGCAGGGAAAACAGATAGGGACAATAGGAGCCGAGGTAAAAGCCTCATGGTGGCTGTGCGGGTGAGCTGACATTGACTGGTTGCTGGTATGCTGCTGGCATTACGCTATTATAATGGAATCTCCAACGCAATTCATTGCCTTGCCCTTGTTATGTAACAGGTGAGCATGAGGGAAAGAAGAAAGGGCAGCAGTGAGCGGGGGGATGTTATCGCTTTCCAATGAGGCCACGACAGAGGTCACTGTATATGAAGTCTACTAGCTTTACTGACATGTAAAGATAAATGCTGAGCATTACTGTGGGGGGTTAACCCTTTCATCGCCAAAATACAGGAGTAAGGAATCAAGGAAAGGAATGCAATAAAAAAAAAAAAAATACATAAAAAAATAAGAAGACAACAAGTAAATAGCAACTTTTTGGGAGATAATAACATTGATTTTTTTAACACAATAAGTAACAAAAGACACTGACAAGAGACTATGATACTCACACGCACAAAAGACAGATCTTGTTTTCTTGTTTGTTTTTAAAGATGTGACATCTACTCTACAATGTAATGCTAGGCGATATAACCATAAATCAATTTCACAGCTAATTAAACACTTTATCTAGGTTATGATTGATAAATTATTATTTTAAGTTAATAAAAATAATCAGTTGGCTCTGTGTTGGAGTTCTCCTGCATGTTGCAGGCTAGTGGGGCGGAGTCAAGGGACACAAACATATTACTACTGCACAATCAGCTTTGATAAGCATATTGAGAATATCACCAGTGCTAAAATAACACTGACCCAATTCATTTTGTAATTTATTTACAAAGTGTAAAAAACATGTTTAACTGGATGATGCGCAACAAAAATAAAATAAAAATCACTGTAATATGCACTAACCTGCCACCGCTGGTGCATTCTGTCTGTCAAAACTGTCTGTTAATAAATACTGTGTTTAGAAAAAATGTCTTATAATAATATTGTGATATAATAATTTTGCCACATTACGCAGCTTAATGTGTGATTACGTACAACAAAAGTTAAGAAATATATTGTGATATAAATTTTAGCCATATCTTCCATAGGGCTGGTACTGAAATTAGCAAAAAGGTACCGACCGAGATATTATAATACAGTAAAAATACTGAATGGTAAAATCTAGTCTGCCAGACCTAAACCACATTACACTCTTACTACTGTGATCCACAATAACACAGAATTTTAAAAGTGATTGATACCACTAATATAAATATTATTTAAGTTTGCCAATCTAACACTGATATTTCTTAAAATAACTTAAAAAAATTCTTAAAAAATGCATCCTGCAATATGCTTACGGAAAATATGTGTAGTTTAAGCAGTTAAAATAACGCTGATTTTTTTTTTCTTAATAAAGATCCAACAATAATAATAATAATAATTTGGTGAAAATAATAATTTTCGCTTTTTGTATTTTTTGGTTAGAATTTAGAAAAAGGTACTGAAAAAGTATTGTTTGGGTATAGGTACTGAACTGAAAGTATTGAACACGCCCAGCCCTACCCAACACTACTACAATGTTATCAGCTATCCTGAGTAAATTAAATTAAAAATCTAACTTTAAAAATAGGGTGCTAAATTGCAACAATCATACTTCAGCTTTCCCCATTTGTCAAAATATATTTAGCACCGATCATACATGCACCCTTAAAAAATGATGACAAAGACAACATGATGAAGCTGGTTTGGTTTAAAACTAGTTTATGAGCATATGAGCTGATAAACCTCCATAAAGCTTTTCATCCTGAACGTCATCTTAGGTACTGCCTGCAATAAAAGCATTAGCAGTAATAAAGTGAAGTAAAGCTCTTTGTATATGTAAGACACTGCAGGAACTAGGAGCACCTTATAATGCAGTTTCAGAGTCTCTGCCCCTCTCTCTCACACACGCTGCTCTGACGTAAATGCAGACATAATTGATTCGTTACAATGCGCCTTTCAGCCGCCGGAGACTGGCACCTATGGAACACCCGGCCGGCCTCTCACTCTATCACTTCAGCCTCAACCAGCCTCTATTGTCACACTGCAACAATCATTTACTTGGAGAACAACAAGCTGCAAATCCTGATAAAAGTATGCCTTTATCACACACACACAAACTCTCACACACATAAATGTCTCAGAGTTGAGAATGTAGGTCAGATGAAGTGATTGATGTATGTCTTTGCATGCGTTTCCCAGGTTGGGGAGGGGGGGATGTGAGGAGTGCAAATGTAAAAATTACGTGAACGTGTGTGAACGTGTGTCTGGAGCTATAACACTTCTCCTGCTTCTCACAGCTGAACCGTGTGAGCTCAGAGACCAAGACTTAACCCACTTTACAACCTGTAGCAGTGTTTAGATGTGGGCACACAAGCAAGTGCACAAGACGTGCAATATATTCATTACACATTTATCATTATTGACCGGGTGTTGTCAGTGTCGTCACCGATTATGCAAGTAATCCAATATAATAACCTACTGATTATGATGAGTAAATAACATCAGAGTTATTATAGATGTTAAATGGGCAAACCCTGCATAGCCCTCTAAAGCTTTAAGGAGGGATAGATTTATTAGATTTTAAGAACCTTTACATCCAAAAAAAACAACAAAATGGCAAAAAAATGCCAAAAAATCAGTGGATTTTAGTAAAAAGAGGTTAATTGCAATCAAGCTTAAAAATGGCTTGTTAGTTGGTAGCTTCTTATTCAATCGTATTAGTTTGCAGCAGTTGGTATACCTAAACTACTTTAAGTTGAACAAAATTTTTATCACGAAAACAACTTAAGCTTAGACACAAAATTAGACACTTTGCGCCCTATTTTAGAGCTCTATATGTGAGCCTCTAATCGTGCACCTTGCAGCTTGATTTAGGGTGTGTCAGTATGTCTTTGCTGTAACAATGGGAAAAAAAACGCCTTGCGCGGCTCAAAGGTGCCAGGTGTGCTCTGACTTTGGCAGATTGGTATTTTAATGGCGCAGTGCTTCTGCGCTTCTCAGCAAAGGAAACTGACCTGCTCGTTTATGCTGTGAAGGTGTGCAAGCAGGTAATTTACAGAAACAGCTGTAAATGTTATGTTATGATGTAAAAGTTGGGATTGTGCTGCAGTGTGCTCATGTCTGTGTGTAATGAGTAGGGGTGTATGTGCATTGAGCCCAAGTGGTTCACATGCACTGCCAATATAGTAAAGGATGTCTGACTGTTGACTGTTGTCAGGGTTAAAGTCAGTCAGTGGCACACCTGTGTTTGCTGTAGCCAAGATAGCAATAAGCCATTAGCGTAGACATGTTCGTAAACCCCTTTGGGTTTTTGGTTGCTAACCCTACTGTCTTGACGTGTCTTATATGATCTTATATGATAGCCTGTGCAGGTCTGTGCTATTTGTTAGGCTATTTTTTATTTGTTACCAAACCGGATTCACTCTTAATTTTTTTTTTAACCACTGCAGTAAAATCACTTGTGTTTACCACCATACACATATCCAGCATTTCTTTATCTATTTGTATATTTTCTATCAACTAATGATATGATATAAGTAAAGACAACCACAATTCAATATGGTACTGGGACGAGATCAGCAAAAATATTCATTAGAAGGGACAACAGTTCTAACAATTATCAAAAATACAACAGTCAAAATAAAGAAATGTGTTACTATAAATAGACTACATAATTGGTCTAAATCTGTTTTTGTTTATGTTTCATGTTTTTATCAATAACCAAACACATGACATTTTTGTTAACAAAAAAGAAACAAATACATAAATAAATGCTTGATATGTGTATCATGGTACACAAAAATTAAGAATAAAAAAGTGGGCTACTGAAAATAAAAAATCCAGAATTTAACTATTAAATAGCTTACTTGCTAAGGTGTTATTTTTTCAGTAATAGGTAGCAGCTAATCTTTCCTAAACTTTGTGCATTATCTCTATAAATATAATCATTTGAACGCTGTTGGCCAATACTCTGCATTAAATTACTCTGATCGGATCGGAAGGTGAAAACTGGATCAGTACATTAGTAGTCTCTAGTAGTAACAGTCATTTACAAACTAGCTAAAGTATAATAATTTAAATCTGTGTATAAACTCAACTTAATCATTACTCAAGCATTCAGCGTTCAATACCTCTACTGTGTAGCCCTAGCATGAGCGCAATAATTCATTTCCTCAAATCTTTGTATTCTTACAAATAACTGTGGGAGGTCTGGTGATTCACCGAGCTCAGCCGGTTTTACAGCTCGGAGTGTGTGCGCATGTGTGCGTGTGTGTTTGATCTCAGAGCATATTAGTTCATTCCTCAGTGCTACTGGCCTCACTTCCACTTGACGTCACTGGGTAAATATGCGATCCCGGAGTGGCTGAGGGACTGACTGCTGTTGGTATGCATGTGTATGTTATCTGCTTTGAAATGTGGTTTGAAGCAAGATAAAGGCTGGAGGTTCTGCTTCTAACACACAAACACTGCAGTAAAATCACTCACAGCACAAACTGCACAGTGCCACTTTGATGCAACAAAAACTGATTTGAATAATCCAATAATAGTACTTCATTACACCATACTTAGTGCATGAAATTAAAAGCAATATATGCCTTTATTTGATTGCTGTGAAGTAACTGCGTTTGGGAATTTAAATATATTAAAGCCTGAATGTGGCCTCACAATTTTGTTAATTGCATAATGAAAAAATTTGTTTCAGTGCAGTTTCAGAATAATTATGTAATTTATACTCAAGAAGATATGGTAGTTACCATATAATACAATTGACAGCAGTTAATTAATAACTGTGATGCCACAGACAGAAGTGAGATGCATGCAGTAAAAATTAGGAGTGACTTTAATAATCAGAGCTAAACCAACAAACTTGACCTGAGTAAAGCAAAACATTAGAGCCATTATAGCCCAAAAGGGATAAACAATAGACGGAAAAATAAGGGTCAAAACCATATAAAAAAAAAACATCCAGGAGAACTAGCAAAAGTGGCAGACAAAATCAGAGAAAAAGCCATTAATAGCTAATTCACAAAAAATAGATTAAAAAAGAAAGAATGCTCAGTATGCAGGTGAAAAACAGGGACAATACTTCACAACAAGCTGGACAAACAGATTGGTATATATACAAATATACAAATATCAGGTGCTGATTGGCTGGCTAAGACACATGACTGAGAGGTGCATTCTGGGAGTTGCAGTTTGTAAAGGTGGAAAAATCTGTAGAAGCATTGGAAGGTGTCACAGTAATTCATAGTAGTTACTACATAAAGTCCAGTAGTTTTAGATAGAGTCGATATAATCGACAATTTCAATTCTAATAAAAAAAATATCTTTATAATTTTTTTCATTTTTTCCAAATGTTCATTGTCGTCTTGTCGTTAATTTGTTGCACTAAACGTAGTACTGGGGACAGAAACACAATAGGAGAAGGGTAGGACTCTAAATCTAATGCATCGTATGTATGATTTTACCTTTCAGGTTGTAAGGGGCAGTAAAGCCACTCGGCCAAATTGCAGTGTTATTCAGGAGTTTCAGTTTAGTTCTCCAGCACTGGAGATGGAGCAGCATTAGCATTAGCCACTGTTCAGAGGTGAGTATTATTGGCCTGTAGCTTGATCCTAACCCCGGCGAGCACTGCTGGAGTAGTTAGCCGTTAATGCTATTGCTCCAGTCTTAGTGCTGGAGAAGTTTGGTAATCTAAACTTACTGAAAATAAAAGGAAGTGCTTTACTCACCCAATAAAGAGTTTTATGGAGAGAAATCTGTGTAGATTCACACCCAGCTCTCGTTTGATTTTAAAAGAAAGTCTTTTTTTGTACAGTTTTGTTTACTTAGCTTAGCTTTACTTAGTTACCTACCCTCCCACTACCACCCAGCGGCAAGACCTCCTGAATTAGCAGTTCCTTATAGTGACTTAAAATGCACCTTATAATACAGTGCGCCTTATGCATGAAAATATACCAGAAAATAGAGGTTTATTGATTGTGCGCCTTATAATACGGTGCGCCATATAGTGTGAAAAATACGGTAGCTTCATGCTAGTTATTAAACTCTTGACCACTCGCCTGCAATCTTGATGTTCATGTGGGCGTCCAGCAGTAGGTTCTCAGCCTTCAAGTCTCTGTGGACGATGCCGCGCTCGTGGCAGTACTCCACGGCCGAGAGGATTTGCCAGAACTTCCGGCGAGCGTCCGCCTCACTCAGCCGCCCACGACTGGCCAGGTAGTCTGCAGATCAGGCAGAGATCAGCTGTTACTGCTTCACATTAAAGGTGGACAATATGGCAAATATTACACATCAGTACTTCACAAGTCATTTTCATAAGAAGGACATTTCTAACAACTAGCAAAAAAACACTTAACAGTGAAACAAGACACTGGTTATTAATTACAGACTAACCTTCCATAGCTGATAACTACACTGTCGTTTTAATGATAATACAGTGCTGGAAAATAAATAAGAAAACACTTAAAAATTATGAGTTTCTTTTATTTTGCCAAACTGAAAACATCTGGAATATAATCAAGAGGAATATGGATGATCACAAGCCATCAAACCAAGCTGAACTGCTTGAACTTTTGCACCAGGAGTGACATAAAGTTATCCAAAAGCAACATGTAAGACTGGTGGAGGAGAACATGCCAAGATGCATAAAAACTGTGAATAAAAAACAGGGTTATTTCAACAAATATAGATTTCTAAACTCTTAAAACTTTATGAATATGAAGTGGCTTTGCATTATTTGAGGTCTGAAAGCTCTGCATCTTTTTTATTTCAGCCATTTTCTGCAAATAAATGCTCTAAATGACAATATTTTTATTTGGAGTTTGGGAAAAATCATGTTTGTAGTTCATACAATAAAATAACAATGTTCATTTTGCTCAGATATACAGTCTTGTGAAAAAATTAGGACACCCTATGAAAACCTGTATATTCTTTAACATATTTGGACATGTGGATATTTACTATCAAATTTAACAGTACTGAGATATCCAAGTAATATGACTAAACAATAAAAAAATAAGAAACGCCTTTTTACAACTTTATGTAAAATGTAATTAAAAAAGAATGCAATTTCTGGTGAGGCATAAATTAGGACACCCCTATATATTGGGCCACTTAAAATAGTTAAGATCACACACAGGTGTGTCATATCAGGTGCACATGATCAGAACATCAATACCCAGCATGTTGAATGAGGCTTACCCTATTTAAACCTCAGAAATGTAGTTTGGTGTGTCCCTGACTGTTGAAGTAAGAGTGAGCACCATGGTGAGATCCAAAGAGCTGCCTGACTCCCTCAGAAAGAAGGTTGTGACTGCTTATGAGTCTGGAAAGGGATTTAAAAAGATCTCCAAAGATTTTAACATCAGTCATTCCACCATCCGGAAAATTATTTACAAGTGGAGGACATTCAAAACAACTGTGACCATGCCCAGGTCTGGCCGTCCAAGCAAGTTCACCCCCAGAGCAGACCGTAAGATGCTAAAAGAAGTCATGAAAAATCCTAAAATTTCATCACAGAACCTACAGCAGGCTTTAGCTACTGTCTATGTGAAAGTGCATGACTCAAATATCAGAAAGAGACTAGACAAGTTTAATTTTCATGGGAGGTGTGCAAGGAGGAAACCTTTGCTCTCTAAGAAAAACATTAAGGCCAGACTGAAGTTTGCCAGAGATAATGCAGACAAAGACCAGGACTTCTGGAATAATGTTCTTTGGACAGATGAGTCTAAAGTTGAATTATTTGGACACCAGAAAACAAGACATGTCTGGCGTAAACCAAATACAGCATTTCAAGAAAAGAACCTCATACCAACTGTGAAGCACGGAGGTGGAAGTGTCATGGTTTGGGGATGCTTTGCTGCAGTAGGACCTGGCCAGCTCACCATCATAGAATCCACCATGAATTCTGCTGTGTATCAGAGGGTGCTTGAGGAACATGTGAAACCATGTGTAAAAAAATTAAAGCTGAAGCGGAACTGGACCCTGCAACATGACAATGACCCAAAACATACCAGTAAATCCACCAAGGACTGGCTAAAAACTAAGAAGTAGAGAGTCCTGGAATGGCCAAGTCAAAGTCCAGATCTTAATCCAATTGAGATGCTGTGGAGTGATTTAAAACGAGCTGTACATGCAAGACGCCCCTCAAACATCTCACAGCTGAAAGAATTCTGCATTGAAGAGTGGGGCAAACTTTCTTCAGATCGATGTCAGAGATTGGTGGGTGGCTACAAGAAGCGTCTCACTGAAGTTATTTCAGCCAAAGGGGGCAACACTAGTTATTAGAGGGTGGGGTGTCCTAACTTTTTCCTCCGTTACAATATGCCTTTTTGTTCATAACTTTTGTTTTATGAGTAAAACGATGTTAATTTTGGTTGTTTAGTTGCAATTAAATTACTTTCTTTTCGAGAAATAAATAAAAACGATTTTGGACATTGATATGTGAACATTTCTCAATAAAGAGCGGACTCTTTAATGGGGTGTCCTAATTTTTTCACATGACTGTATACCTAAAAATAGCTAAATCTGAGAAACTGATTCAGAAACTGAGATGGTCTATTAATTTTTTCCAGAGCTTGATATGTTGTTCTATTTTCTAAAAATGCTGAGGGTACCAGTTATATTCTCAGAAAAGCTTATGCGTACATGTCCACCCAACCTGACAGCTTTCATTACCCATCATACAGGCTTAGAAAGCACAAAGCACAAACCCCATACCAACAGAGCTAAATGAATATTTATTAAAGCCAATGCTCAAAATGCTGTGTTCATTTGTAAAAAAAATGAAGCAATACTGGCGCACAAGATGCTCAATCTGTTCAATATTTTGGTACATTTGCCAGGACAATAACATCTAGGCCAAGTGCACAGATGAGTGTATTTAAAATGAGTTTGTTCAAGATGTTCAAAACTTTGTTGACGGATTTCATTTTGCATGCTAAATATCATTGTCACAAGAAGACTTTGTGTCTCCGAAACAGTTACAATTATAATAAGATACACATGCACCTACTTTGTTGAAAAAAAGCTAATAGTGATCTTGTTATCTTGTTCTCTTGTTTAATATGTTTTGAACACCTCAACATGCCCACAGTGAAGCATGGTGGTGGAAGTACCATATTGTGCAGAGTAGTACACGTCATTAGCAGGTCTGGGAATGAGATGGGTGAAACCACATACAGGGAAACTTTTAAAAGAAAACCTGATCCAGTCAGCAGGAAACTTGAGACAGGGGTGGAAGTTCAACTTCCAGCAAGACAGTGACCTTAAGCATACTGCCAAAGCTACACTGCAGTGGATCAAAAGAGATGTTTCAGAATGTTGTACCAAGAATTTACTCAAGGGATTTACAAAGGCATGTTTGCTTTTGTGCGTCACAGACCCTTTACAAGATGTGGAAACTAGTTCCTTCTTACAGCCCTTTGTCTTTCATTATAACTCAAGTTAATGTTCAAGTTATAAATTAACATCTATATGGTAGGGCTGTGCTTTATTGCATCGTACGCAATAATATCGCCAACATTTTTAAATATCATGAACGATATTATACCCTAAAATATCGTGCCATACCAACCACCCCTAATTATCACATCAGGGTATTACTTTTTACTGTTTTTAGCAAAAGAAAAATTCACATTGTTCTCATTTCCCATTATATATCTACTAGAGACAGGTTATATCTGAATGTACAGTACATTATTAATATCATAAAATGCTTTGTTACAAATCTGACAAAATTCTTGTATGTTTTAATATCTCAGTTAGGAGTGTGCCATATCATATCATATGCAATAGTAAAATAGAATTTTCATTTTAGTGCAGTAGTTTTAAATTCAGTATTTTGTCATATCGCCAAAAATATTTTTATCGCCAAAATACCATGAAACATTGTGACATTATTTTAGTGCCATATTGCCCACCCCTACTACATGGCATGCTAAATTCAGTCATAGGACAGTGTGTCAGTGTACGTACATGTCATCTCATTTACAAAATGCCAGTGCAAAACCAGCTCATTCATTGCTAGAAGTGCTCTGTAATTTGAATTTTTTTTTTTGAATTTTTAATTCTAAAGGTCTGTTTCAACACATTTCAAAATAAAGATGCTTAAATAAAAGGTCATATAAATATATATACATACAACCAGTCCCGACTAGGTGTGGCACAATATATTAATATAGTAATATATTGTATTGTTTCGATCATGTCATAGTGGCATCAAATATCTACTTTTTATTGAAACATAAGTTGCTCAAAACTCTCCCCACCAAAATTGGACTCACTACAGTTACTGCTTCATGAATCCACGTTGTAGCACTACTCAAAAGAATAGGGTAAACCTGTGGGAAAGAATACTTGTGAGGTGCTTGTGAAATTACTGTATTTACCATGATAGGATGTACAGTGCATTCTCTCTGCAACTGCATGCATTAAACCACTACTACTTACAATGGCTTGCAAAACTATTCATACCCCTTGAACTTTTTCAAATTTTGTCACCTTACAACCACAAATTTAAATGTATTTTATTAAGATTTTAAGTGATAGACCAGCAAAATGTAGCACATCATTTTTGGACCAAAAACTAGGCGTGCAAAGGTGGAAAAGTAACACTGCTCATCATCCTGAACACACCATCCCCAGTGTGAAACATGGTGGTGGCAGCATCATGCTGTCAAGATGGATGGAGCTGAATACAGAGCAATCCTGGAAGAAAACCTGTTGGAGGCTGCACAAGACTTGAGACTGGGAAGGAGATTCACCTTCCAACAAGACGATGACCCTAAACATACAGCCAGAGGTACAGTGGAAATATTCATGTGTTAGAATGACCCAGTCAAAGTCCTGACCTAAACTCCATTGAGCTTCTGTGGCAACACATGAAAATTTCTCTCCATCCAACCTGGCTGAGCTTGAGCTATTTTGAAAAGAAGAAAGGGGCAAAAATCTCAGTCTCAAGATGCACGAAAGTTGGTAGACACATACTTCAAAAGATTTCAGCTGTAATTGTTGCTAAATGTGGATCTCATTATTGTTATAGGAGGGCTGAATACTTCTGTACGTTCCTTTTTTCAGATTTTTATTTGATTAAAATAAAAATTTTCTTTCCACATCACAATTATTTTACACAATTATACATTTAAGTTTGTGGTTTTAAGGTGGTATGAATAAAGGGGTATGAATACTTTTAAAACCCACTGTAAGAAATCTCTTTTAAGACATATCAAAGAAAAGCAGATCTACATGCAGGCAAACAGAAACAATGCAAGGATTTTGACAGAACATTTCACAAACACACAAACTAAAGAAGCTACCATGACAATAAACACAAGAAGAGAAACCTGTTCCAAAGCTTTAACTCAGCTAGAACTCTCAGGCCCTCCTGGTTCTTTCCGAGGCAGGTGAGAGGACAGAAGAGCAGGCCTCCCAAGAGAGTGAGAGTGTGTATGAGCGTGTGTATGAGTGTGTGTATGTGTGGGCCAGGCGCTGCAGTGCGTCTCTGGTGCTAATGAAACAGCAGCTCTCAGAGGCTGATCAGTCAGTGTGAGGCTGCAGACAGCAGGCAGCGTGTGCTACAAGCCTCATGTGCGTCATACAGCCCATGTGTTGAGGACACACAGGAGACTTCAGAGGACGAGGTGTGTATGTGAGCGCACAGCCAGGCCCGGGCCGCACTGGTGTAGAATGGGACGGGGGCACGGTGGTCAGCTGACAGATGGCTTCACATCCGCATGTTAGAAGTATTTGACAACCAAGCGTCATTCACACCATGATGTTAGCCAAGAGCGGAGCATCTGGTCCAGTTAAGCTGCTACCAGGTTAAGCCTTCAAGACACACCAGCGTCATTAAACTCTGAGATTGTGGACAACACTAAAAAAAATTATGCATTTTTGTAGTGACAGTTTGTAGCTTTTGGAAATTTGGAGACCTCTTTGGTGACAATGTGTAATTGCACGTTTTAAAGGTACTTTTCTGCATACTATGTGCATACCTACATTGTGGTGGAAGAATCAGGTGACTTTAGCAGGGAATCTGTTTCAGATTGAAACTGGGGTAGTGGTGGCCCGCCTGTTTTTCACATTGGCCACAAGGTTGTGGTATTAATACTAGGGCTGCATGATAATTAAAAAATTTTACATTGAAAATATTCTTTTTTCGACGATATATATCACGATATTAAACAATGCAATCACAAGCATGTGCCCAACCATGTGGATGGAGGCCATGAGGTTACCTTGTGTTTACCCCCCTCACGCTCCCCCTCCCCCTCCCTCTTGTGCTTCTTAGGCAGCAGCAGCCTGTCACTTACACAGACACAGAGACAGCACTGTGTATCTACTTCTTGTGTCAAGAATCTAAACATTGCAACATTACGTGTTTGATTTAATTGCCTTAAGTGACATCGCACAGCTTCTGAGTGTGTTTAATAGTGTGTATGTGTGTGCTCACTGCACAGACAGGATAAAAGCGGATGCTAAATTCCACCTGTGTCCAGCACATGTGTGGTATAATGTATAATTCTTTGTCTATCCCTTTATAGTTCAGTTTCAGTATTCTGTTCTGTTTCTTTAGTTTAACAATATGAGAATGAGCAGACAAAGAGTTTGCCATTCTGATATCTTCATGTTCGCAGTATCTCTTGTATCAGTGCAATTGGCAGCACCATGGTTGCTCAGGTGCTTAGGAAGGCATGTCTTGGCCAGAAAAAACTCCCGAGAAATTACTTTTTTTCTCACTAAAAACTGACAGTTTGTTGCAAATAGTACAAAACCATGCATTCAGTTATCTATAAATAATGGACATGCAGTAGAACACACTGCTCAAATAGCAGAGTCCAAACGCTACCATAGAATATAAAGAGGTTGCTCTAAGTGCCTGAGGCCTTGTTTGACTTCGCAGCTATCTCCAAACATCTGTTCAGGTCAAGCAAGTGAGAGAATGATGACCTCATATCTTCTGCTCGATCAAAACTCACTGCTTTCACTTTTCACAACATTGTGAAGGAAACTCACAGTTCTGATTCCAACCAGGGCATAAAAACTATATGTGTGGAAATGCCCTTAGACTGAGCAGTCTGGTTCTGGAAGAAAAAATCTAAAATTCCTAAAATTCCAAAATATAGGAATTCAGAATTCTAAAAGACAAAAGTTATATACACAAAACTTTTTAATGTAGAAACCCTAAACATCACAGCTCTGGAAAATAAGGGACCAAATGATGAATTTCTTTGATTTTACCTAACTGAAAACCTCTGGAATAACAAGTGTTGATGTAAAATACATTTTGAAATTGTACACATTCTAGAACAGAGTTTATTGGTGTTTGTTGGAGAACACTGGGTCAGTGTGCTGTTTGTTTAATTATTTATTTGTTTATTTCATTTTGGTCTCTGGCCTCCCAAATAACTTCGGTTGTATCTGTAAAGCAAAGACCAGCCGAAATGTGACTGACAAGCTGAAATCTGATTGGGCTACCTCCCCCAACATTTTCCCCCAACAGCGATTCCCACCCACTCAAACATCACTACAAAATGTGGCTTTGATAACGATCTGCTCTGTGCAACACCCTGTTTGCCGGTCCTGTTCTGGCTTATGGTGCTGGTGTTCGGGAAGCTGGCCAAGAACGTGAGGCCCTTTGAAGTTACTGCCGCGCCTCTTCTGAAAGCGCTCCAAGTGCTGCTAAACGTCAGAGGTGCCTCATTTAGTCCCCTGGAGCACTAATCCACACCAGATACAAGTCAACAGACAACAGGGGCTGCTCTGACTGCTGTCCACTGCTTGTTTGTCTTCTGGTTTCACTGGTTTCCCATCATTCTGTGGATAACGATCTAGTCTTTATTTATTTATTTCTTTATTATAGCTATTATCATATGACACTGACAATCGAAAGCAACCTTTCATCCTGAAAAAGCTATCAAACTGTCTGCTCTGATTGAAGTGGGAAGACTGTTTGTGTGTTCTGTTGTGTTTGTGGCAGTATATTAAAGATTTACTAAGAGTGCCAGTGTAGTTTAGTTTAGAGCTTATTTAAGCTCCACAAAAAACTTAAAGAATCTGAGGATCGCTAAACAAAAAATTGCATGCCAGCCACCAAACACAGAGCAAGATCCCCAAACACGGCGACCCTTTTCCATTACAGCTTCCACAGCTAATTAACAGAGATAAACAAATGGCATCTGTTCGGCGCGTCTATTATGGGGCAGGTGCTGTTGGGGGATCAGCACTCAGTGCATGCAGATGGCAAGCGCCGTAGGTTACTGCATGCATGTACAGTAGCACTGCAATGAAATTCTACAGCCACCTTCTGAAGGGTGCAAGGAAGTAGACTTCATAGTTATTTAAATATAGGTGTATATATGAATTTATCTCTGGATGCATTTACATTAACAGGCTGAAGTGATGCACTTAACTTAAATGTACAAAGTTTTAGCATGACAGTAACATGTTTCCTCATATAAAGACAACCTATACAACATCAATGGATGCAACATCATTACACAGCTAAACACACTTACTGCCATCGCTTATGTTAGCAAACTGGCTAGAATCATGCTGAGTGGTGAGGGGGAGGGAGGACCATCCTACCCAACAGTCAGAAGGAGGCTACCCTGTGGCTAGGTCTCACACTTTTGATGGCACTACCAGTGTTCGGAAGTGCCACTGTAGTTCTAATTATGTGTCACATTTCTGCTAAAAAAATATGACCCGAGAGATATAAACTGGCATGCAAAAGAAGAAAGAGCCACTCACCAAAGATCTCTCCATTTTTGGCATACTCTGTGACCAAGTAGAGCATGTTCTTTGTCTCCATAACCTGATAGAAGAAGAAAAAAAATCAAAAACAAAAAGGGGTCAAAAATATTTTCACACTCTTTAGCGTGTCTTTTAAATTGCCATAGACAACGTTAATAACTGTGAAAAATGTTGTGAAGGAATATTATTAATTACAGCTGGTAGCTTCTCACTGACAAGATAAAAAGAGTTTTTTTAGCAGCACTAATTGGATTAAACAATGGAAGTGTCTAAGGGCTATTAAGCATGGTGGTGGGAGAATAGTGATCTAGGGAGGTTTTGCTGCCAGTGGAACTGATTTATTTGATTTATAAGTGGGTTGGAAAAATAAGATCTTAAACCATCAGCCAAACGATTAAAAATATGCATACCCTGTAATGTTTAAACAGGACAACAATTGTGGGAAAGACAAACCAAGCTACACTAAACTTGTGGTACGGACTTTCTTAAGTTTCTTCGTTTCAACCTCAACCATATTGAAAAAAAGTAAGTATATGTAAACCTTTGTCCACAATTGTATTTGTCACCCCTGGCGCCACTTTACTTGTATAATGTATCCACTCTGAATAAAAAGGGCTGGGTGAAAAAGAATTCCAATGAATCCGTAACAAAATGTCCATATAAATCCTGAAACACATCATAAGCTTCTTAGCAGAGCGCCACAGGTGACTTTTAACTGTAGCAACAGCAGAGTCTGCAGCGCAGTGGAAGCGAACATTTTGTGAAATCTCAGCTTTCGATTAGAGCGTGGGGTAACCGGCTGAATGACAGCCCAACGCAGCTTGAGCGAAGGTCAGCTCTGGACTGCCGCTGCCCGCTGCTGCTGCTGCTGTTGTGTAACAGTGGCAGACTGCTGTTGCTACTCACAGCATCCCAGCCCCAGGCGACCTAAAAAAAACCTTACATAACTGAACGAAGCTAACCCTATAAGCACACAGTCGCAACAACTGGATTCAGGCCTCGCTCTGGCCTTCAGCTTCCTGAGACCCAAGTGTTCAAACTCCCACAGGGGAAGTGGAAGGTGATTATGACTAATAGTAAAGACTCTACAGCAGCACAGGCTCAGGTCTCAGAGCCAGCTGCTGTATAGCTGGTGTAGGAGAGAGGAGTGTTTCATTCATGTATTGGCTGAAAATGCAATCTGAGCAAGGCCGCAAAGTCGAGTACTAAGATCACTGACTGCTGACGTCTTGTAGGTTTTTGTAAGAAAAAACAGCTGCAGTTTCTTTTAACATATTTGAATCTGAATCAGGACATTCTTAATCACACATAATATGTATATACTGAAGAGTACACAGACTGAAGAGAAACAGACTTGTAACTAACTTGTTTTTTTGTATTTTATTTGCACCTTACTAAGTACACTTTTGATCAAAATATGACGAAATATCTAAATTTTGTTTGTACGTGAATTTCAAATTCATCATAAAATCTTTTGAAAAAAAAAAAAAACATCTCACATGTGCAACAGTCTACTATAAATTACATTAAACTACCAGTATCAAAAAAATGAGCTAAATATATATATATATATATATATATATATATATATATATATATATATTATCATTATTATTTACATCATCAGTCACTATTGTACATTAAAAGGTCCTGTGGACTGCATTCAAGCTGAGCACAAAGGGCACAACACTATGTATGGTTCCCATATGCATTCTGCCATAATTGGTTTAATTATCCAGTTATTCAGACTGAAATCAAATTGCTTTTTGAGATGGTGTGGTTTTGGTTGTTGAATACATCTGGGAAAGATGGGTGTGTTTAAACAGTGTACACTGTACCATGTGTCTCAAATGTGTTTCAGACCATCTCCTGAAGTGGTTTGGGTGCGTTTACACTACATCTGGCTCTTTCTTATGCCCATACTTAAATGCAAGAACTAACATTATCTCACGCTTTTAAAAATAAAGGTGCTTTAACCCTTTCACTCCTGAGTTATGTTCCAGGGATGGAACAATATAAAATTTCTATATGTAATGCACACGAAATAAGAATATAATACCATAATATAAAATCCAGTTAAAATAAACAAAACTAAAGTATTTAATTGTTTTTTCATGTTTCATTGTATTGTGAGCCTGTGTTAAATATTATTATTTTATATTTGATATTGACCTTTTTATGTTACAAACCATTCCTACACAGTAAAATAAACATGATTAAAGTGTCAAAATCACATATAAAATTGGTGAAAATTAGCGCTTATTATTTTGCCTTATTGGCTTTAAAGTTGTGCCATTTTTTTCCAGTAAAGTGGGCGGGGCTATGCTACTGTTCATTGGCTGGTTCTTGCTCTATTCTGATGGACAAAAGTTAGTCTCATTTAGTGCTATGTGTGACACAACATTAAAAAAAGGAAATATATGATGTCCAATATAATAGACAAGGTGTTTGAAAGGGTTAAATGGTTATGCCATAGAAAAAAAACATTTTGTTTACATAGATAATAGTGTAAATCAGACGTGTGTATGCAATCAAACGTGTAAGGTTTTTCTCAACCATTCATCTCTTTTATAAACATGGTTCTTTAAAGTACAAACAGTGGTTATTGTGTGGCATTACTCAAATAACCATCTGAAGCACCTACAATTTTAAGAGTGTGGTGTAAGAACAGAGTGTAAAGAGGATTTGAACTGTGATGACTGGCAACACTGATGCACCTGGTACAGCTTGATAATGTGGGGATGGTCCAGAAGCTTCATGATCTCCACCTCCCTGTAGATCTTTTCCAAGTTGGCAGCATCGAGCTGGGTCTTGTCAATGATCTTTATGGCCACCTGCACGTTGATACAAAACACTATTGATTAGTTGGGCATGGGCACTGCAGACATTTAATTTCTGTCAGTGTATTAGTGTATAAAATGAACAGAGGAATCACTGGACACACTTTATCCATCCAGATCCATTATGTCATTATATAATGTGATAAAAAAAAAAAAACAATGATTATATAACATTGTTTCAAAGGTATGCAAAAAGCCTGTCGGGGCCACACATGTTGAGCTTTGTGACACAAAAATGTGAGCTGTGCAGTTAGCAGAAGGACTGCAGCTCCGAGCAGAGAAACATGAAGTGTTCCCCCTGAAGACAAACACGCTGACGTCATGTCAGTGAGCACAGCAGTGGTCTCACATGCCAGCAGGTATGAAGAACATTCCAGCACAGCTCTCACACTTCGAGCTGCACGGCAAATTAACGCATTGTGGCATGTTTGGGGAAGCTTGCACGACTTGTTCAGTTTTTGTCTGACCCTGCTGTGTGCTGGCTTGTGGGCTGCACTCTGCCTGTCTCACTGTCAGTCAGTATAAAACTTTACGAGGCAAAGGTGAACCCGGCTGTTTGTGGCAAGCTGCCTTCTTTAGGATTTTTGCTGCACAGGTTTATTGCAAACTGTGGAGCCCTTTTAGAATTAAGGTGAAAAAACAATATTTAGAGACCTAGAATGTTCCTTCAAGCAAATAATGGTTCTCATGATTTTAAAAAAGTTCTTTCGATTAAAGTATTCTCTCTAAAAAGAGGGAACAGTCTGCTAAACTGAAGGAACAGTTTGTTAAACTAAGGAAAATCTGTTTTTTTTTTAATGAGTGAATGGTGTATCAAACGATTTATTAAACTAAGGGAATGACTTATCAAACTGCGGGAATGATTTATTTAATTGTGGGAAGAATTATTATACCGGGAGAATTACTTATTAAACTGAGGGCAAATATTAGTTTAACTGAGATGAACGTTTCAGCTATCCAACCGAGGGAATGATTTCGATATTAAACTGAGTGAAATACTTATCAAAATGAGGGAATGATTTAGATATTAAACTGAGGGAAAGACTTATCAAAATGAGGGAATTATTTAGATATTAAACTGAGGGAAAGACTTATCAAAATGAGGGAATGATGTAGCTGTTAAACTGAGGAGAAGAATTTTCTAACTGAGAGCTACTAAACTGAGGAAACTTTATTGAACTGAAGGAAAAATTTAGCTATTAAACTAAGGAAAAGGCTTAGTAAACTGAGGGAATTATTTATTTAGGTATTAAACTAAGGAAATTATTTCTCAAACTGAGGGAATAAATTAGCTATTTTACTGAGGAAAAGTCATATCAAACTAAGGGGACGAATTAGCTGTTAAACTGAGTGAAATAATTATCAAACTGAGGGAACGATTTATTAACGTGAGGGGGGAGTTAAGCTAGTATACAGAGGAAACTGGGAATTACTTAAACTAAAGGAAGGAATTAGCTGTTAACTGAGGGAAAGTCTTATAAAACTACAAACAACGAATTAGCTGTTAATTAAAGTAAGGGAACAATTAAGTTATTATACAGAGGAAACGATTTGTTAAAGTGACTGAGGGAAATGTTTAGCTATTTAACTGAGGGAACGATTTCTTAAACCGAGAAACGGCGTATGCCTGTATATCCTGAGATTTTTACTTCAGAGGCTTTAAAGCAAACTTGAGGTAAAATTACATTTTTACCAAAAACTAAAGTTACAGAACAGAGAGATAAAGTCAACGCTTAAACTTTGCTTAATGTCCGACTCTATAGTGTCCAAAGCGGCAGACATACAACAAAACCACCTAACGTTACCTAGTTTCCTACCAGAAGTTTGAGATAATTCCTGTCAGGTAAACTACCGCTGGCTAAACTCCTGCAGGCTGATAAACTCCTGAGCTCTCCGCTCAGTCGGTGGGTCAGGAAGCGTGGTCCGGGTGGACGTGATGGTCAGCCGGGGTCCGCCCGCTTACCTCAGACTTGGTGATCCGGTGCTTGGCCAGTTTCACCACGGCGAAGTTTCCTTTGCCCAGAGTCCGCTCTATATCATAAAATCCTACGCGGACCGGCGCCCGCTGACCGGCTTTGGGCTCGGCCGGGTCGGCCATGGCCGTGGCTCTCCTCCCGGTGGCCCTTTCAGCGGAGAGTCGGAGAGTTCTCCAGCCCAGCGGAGCTCAGGAGCTCATACACCTGTGAGAGCTCTCCACAGAGCAGGGGGGAGGGGGGCGGAGCGAGCGAGAGAGAGAGAGAGAGAGAGAATAAAGAGAGAAAGAGAGAGAGAGAGAGAGAGAGGAGGAGGGCGGCCTCTCTCTCTCACTCTGTCTGACCGAACCACGCTTCACATGCTTCGGCTGAAAGTTCACAACACCGGCGCTGCTGCCAGGCTGGGAGCTCCGCCTCCGCCTCGCTCACTGCTCGCTTCAGACTTCATCTTTATCATTATCATCCTCATCTTCACCATCCTCATCTTCATCATCATCAATACCGCCTCTAACGGCTTCGGCGGCGCGAGCTTGGCGCGCAGCGTGCATTGACGTCAGCGCCGGAGGGATTTATTTATTTATATAGTTTTTATTTATTTATTTATTTGTGAGGCAGCGAGAGAACAGAAAGAGGGGGGCGTGTCCGCGCTGTCCGCGAGCGCCTCGTAACCAGGGACAACCTTAAGGTGCTTACACACTGAACGCGGTATGCCGCGCGGCATTCCGCTGTGCTGCTGCTCTGCTCTACGCTGGTCAGTTGCGGGTGCGTTGCGCTGCTGCTGACGCCAAGCGTCTCCTGCTGATAATAGGCGGAGTTTTCTAAAACCCATCACCTCTGCGAGCGGTGTTTTGTAGTTTTGAGTCTCTACAGCCTCTGTGGATCTGTATCTGTTTCTCAGCCTCAGAACAAAGCTCTGATTCTTCTCTTCCTCCTGTTATCTCTATATGAGTGTAGGGAAGTGATGTACAGCTGAGGGGATTCACTAATCGCTATTATTAGTCTCTCGCGCACGTTTATTGTTGTTTGGACTACAGTTTCTCTCTAGTCGCGTGAGTTCACGTCATGCGTTTTCTGCCGAGGTACCGCTTGCCGCGAGGTCAAAGTTGAACCATGTTGAACTTTGCCCGCGGTAAGCGGTAGCGCGGTGGAGGCGTGGTTATGGGCGGGGAAACGCGCCGCTTTCCGCTCTGCTCCGCGGCAGCGACGCACCGCTCTACCGCTCTAGACACTATTGAATCCTATGGGGGTCAGCGTACCGCGCCGCACCTACCGCGTGCAGTGTGTAAGCACCTTTATCCGCCTCACATGCGTCAGTCAGCAGCTGACTGCGTGCTGCTGGGTGCTGCTGCTGCTGTTTGTACAGAGCCGTTTCTCTCACTCACTCACTGTGTGTGTGTGTGTGTAGTGTGTGTGTGTGTGCGTGAGTGAGAGATATGAATACTATCAAAAGAACTCTGTCAGTTCAGGTCCAGCTCCAGTTCAGCTCAGTGCAGTCTGGCCCCATTAAATGTCCAGCTACTGTCCCACTAACCCTCCGCCACTGTTCCTTCACTCTGCGCTAATATTACAGACATCCTATATGTTATACATGTGCGAGAGGCAAGGCGAGCCTCAGCTGGATTCTCTCAATAAATGAACGCTGTTCCACAGCGACCCCTGCCGACAGAGAGTGCGTATCACCCCACCCAGACAACAGTGCGGTCAATATCAATATAAAATTCTAATATAGCTCATAATGTGCAATATAGCTTTTTCACAGCACCTATAATGACAACATATAAAAAAAAATCCTAGAAAAATGATGCATATCCACGACTTATTAAAGTGTGGGGCAGAGATCCTAATGCATGGCCACGATTTTTTAAAGTGTGGGAAGGAGATCCTAATGCGTGTTGACAACTTATTAAAGTGTGGGAAGGAGATCATAATGCATGGCCACAAATTATTAAAGTGTGGGAAGGAGATCCTAATGCATGGCCACAAATTATTAAATTGTGGGAAGGAGATCCTAATGTATGACCACAAATTATTAAACTGTGGGAAGGAGATCCTAATGCATGTTGATGACTTATTAAAGTGTGGGACGGAGATCCTAATGCATGGCCACAAATTATTAAATTGTGGGAAGGAGATCCTAATGTATGACCACAAATTATTAAAGTGTGGGAAGGAGATCCTAATGCATGGCCACAAATTATTAAAGTGTGGGAAGGAGATCCTAATGTATGACCACAAATTATTAAAGTGTGGGAAGGAGATCCTAATGTATGACCACAAATTATTAAAGTGTGGGAAGTAGATCCTAATGCATTACCATGAACTATTAAAGTGTGGGACGGAGATCCTAATGCATGACAATGACATATTTAAGTGTGGGAAGGAGATCCTAATTCAGGCCACTACTTATTAAAGCATGGGAACGAGAACGCATGGCTTATTAAGGTGCGTGAACAGGATAATTAAGTTGTGGGGATGACTTATTAATCTTATTAATTATTAATCATCTCACAACTTAATTATCTTGTTCCCACGCCGTGGCCATGGCTCGCATTAGGATCTCTTTGGCACATTTTAATAAGTTGTGGCCGCAGATAATTATTATTTTTTAAATGATGTCACCTTAGGGGCTCCATATTTTATTATAGTTTATAATGTTAATACTTTTCTCTGCTTTTGTGTGCCTTGCTATCACTTTCAAGGTAGTCACGAACAGTTCAAAAAGTCTTCTAAATATAATAAATAGTCAAAAACATTTTTGTAAGTTTTGAGGGCCAAAAGGCACCACTGGTTCGTGTTACAAATGGTACTTCAATATGGCAAAAATATATATTTTTGTGAGTTTGTTTTATTAATGGATTTCCTTAGCACAAGCACACACCACATTCATACATTTCTGAAGTAAATTGCAGTGAATATCTGAAATATTTGGATTGTTTCTCAGGCAAACAGTCTACAAGCCACTTTGCTATAAGGTCACATTTGCAGTATGGAAGAAAAACAGCAAAACAGGGTCATGCAAACCCATCAATTAGAAGGCAAGCAAATACAGAACCAGCATCTTATTCACAATGCCTTAACCTCGGTGTATTTTAAAAAGGGGCTGTTTTTGTCTATATTTAAATAGGTTTAATTTATTAGAAATGAATTATTATAAAGAAACGAACTGATTCAAGATGTCTTTACAGTGGGAATGATCAGAACCAGGGCCTGCATGTGATGTAGATAATAGTAAAACTGTACTATTTTTACCATAAAACACTCTGCCTGTACCTCAGTACCATTAAAACATTTGTTGTCAATTTTAGACTTGGTAGGTTCTTCACAATTAGCCATCTTAATTACCAAATTATAAAGAAAAGATGACTGAACTGTACACAGAATGAGTTTCTTTAAACTTTAAACTGTCAAATCAATCAGTGATTAGGCACCACCAATAAAGATGGTGATTTGTTTGCCTTGGATCAGCTGGGAAACATATGTATATGTATATGTTCATGTATTTAGTAATGTATATACAAAAAAGTATATTACGAAAGATAGATTCCTAGCAACAAAAACCCATTTGCACTAGCAGGCATTCAGGAGAATTAATAAAAACATTCTGAGCAGCTCTTTTTATCTTTTTATCGTTTTCTTTTCATCGACATTTGTTGATTATAGTGTCTGATTGTAGTGAATTTCATGCCAATGCAAGAGAAAAGACTTTTTCCTTGAGTTCCACTGAGCTTAATCCACTGCCATTTGGTCACCATTAGGATAGTTACTTGAAAATTCTACTTGACTCAACCGAGCAAGTCGTCTTTAGTTTAGCATTGTCAAAATCCTTCATCTGCTCGCCTGTTCAAATTTCCAAAATCTTCAAACATTCACAAAGAAGCGAGGAGCCATTCAGCATAAAGGCTTCAGCTGATCCAACCAAAGATCGACATACAGTTCAGATTGGCCTGGCTTCTCCATTGTCATGTCCTTCAGTACCCATACAGTTCGTTATCTAGCCAGCCATGCTCCCTGTAGTATTTCAGACTTCCCCGGCCGTGACAGCTCGCCTCATAGATGTCGTTAGTGACAAAACCGCTCTCAGTGCTGGCCAGCGTGACAAACCCGCTCTCTGTATCCCGGCCGCCCAAGTTATCGTAGTCTCCGGGAGGCGTGTCCGGGGATGAGCCGAGGAAGGATGTGTTCTTGATGTCGGGTCGTGTGCCGGCGAGGTCCGAGTCGTGCTGTCTCCGGATGACGTTGTAGACATCAGGGCTGGGGCTGTTGCAGCGGTCACCTGACTGCCAGTAACCGGGCTCTTTGGGAGGAGTCTCTGTGTGCTCATTGTTTCTGCAAAAGTTGAAAAAGATACTTCACTTTTAGGGGGTTTTGGGTTTGGCCATAATTTTACCACAGAAAGAGCAGGACATACAACATTTCTTCTATAATCAAAAGGTGTTCTACATTTTTTAGATAGATATTATGTTGAATTGGTCTTTATTTTGCTTCAGTTGTACCTCTACTCAAATGGGCCTATCTCTATTATTGGCCCTATCATTGAGAGTTGGCCAGTTTGATCTCAAGTAATACTAGAGCCATTTATGGCTGTGTCTGGATCAGCAATAGGTGTAAATTAAAGGAGCTAAACACCTTTGTTGAAAAGGGTGTCACATTTTTTTTTATATTTAGGGCCTATCTTAGCTACCTATAAGCAAGCCGTCAACCATGCACTGTGCAGCCTGATTTAGTGTAAGTCAGTGTGTGTTTAGTACCTTGAGGACACAAAAAATACACTTTGCACAGCTTGAAACATGCAAAAAAAGGCATGTACTAATTCTCCTAATTAATCAGGGTGTGTTTTGGGTATATCGTGGAATAAACCAATAAACATGTCCTTTGCCATTCACTCAGAGACAGGTGTGCTCTGACTTTGACGGATTGGTATTTTAAAGGCGCAGCGTTTCTGCATTTTTCAGCAGAGAAAACTGACCTGCGCATTCATACTGTGAAAGTGAACGAGCAGTGTATAGGCCCATAGTGTATAGTGTGTATGATCATGTATGTGATAAATAATCATGAATTTGTTTTGGGTGGTTAGGATGCCCCCCCTCTCCACAATCACTCTTTAAAGTATGCCTACCTAATAAGACTTTAAAGGAGTCATGCATATTATGAACAGTTTGAGTATCTCACTCTTCCATTTTTTTATGTGGAATAAAAAAAAAATACATTTTAGACTAAACAACGAAAGATTACACACTACATGACTTCAAATAGGTCAAATATGGGATTTTGGTAAGTTTGTTGGTGAGAAAACAGGGTCAGCATACTTTGTACAGATTGCAGAATTGGAGGTGAGGAGCACAGCGGCTACACTCTGTGCAAGGCAGATGTACTTCTGTTCCTCGGCTGTGGTAAAGGACATTTACTCGCACCAAATTATATATATTTAATGTACCAGAACTAGTAGTTAGTGCCTACCCTTCAAAACACAGGTTAAGGTTGTTTAATTTGATCTCAGGAAGCATGTGCATGCTTTCACCCTCTCAGCACTGTGGCATCATGTGATACCAGTATACCAGACCGTTATCAGTAGATCTACTTTCACACGGGAGAGAAATGTCATACCTTTTTGTGAACAGCTTGAAGCAGAAAACTCCTGTTGCTACTATCAAGAGCAGAAGCAGAGGTATTGTTGGAAGGACAATATAAGCGATGTTGAGTGCATTATCTAAAAACAGATTGAAAAAATCAAAACATTATTACATCTTTTCAGTACTAAACAGGATATAAAATGCAACTATATGTTTTGTACTGATAAATAATTAATTGCACAAATTCATTACTTTATTCCATTCATAAACAAGTTTGTAAAAAAATAAAAAATACAATAAATTCCAAAAAGTAATGTTTCATACCTGTTGGTTCAGAAATAACAACTCTCATTCCATTATCATTTTCTGTGACTGAAGGGATTTGGGGTACTTTTACTGTTGGAAAAACATCTGAAATACAAAAAAAAAACCATGATCAGACTAATAAATATTACAACTTAACGCTAAATAAACAACTGTTGCTATCAAAGTTACACATGTAAAATATTAGTTAATTACCACTAGGTGTCTTTATTTGTCTGCTGATTTTTAGATTCCTGTCAGACCTAATAAAGACCTAAAGTTGTATAGTTTGGACACCCTTGGCATGTTTATTAATTTACAGGTTAATATGGGATTTATATAAATATGGCATTTTAGGCATAATGTTGAGTACAATTTCTGTTTGTTGCTAAATTGAACTATACATTAAATATTGAATCTATATTAAAATATCTCTAATCCTTTGTTGATGTGTAGATGTAGATGTTTTCCCCAATATGTGAAATTCAGCAAATAAAAGGTGCATAAATGTTTTCTCAGTTATGAATTAGTTATATTTACTTATTTTCATTTACGTTTAAACAATATAATTATTTAAATTGACCAGATGTACTTGAAGTGTTTATGCAGCTGTAAATCATATAGTAAACATCTGCTGCTGCACAAGTAACAGATGCGCAAAATTGTCTTACTAATCTTTTTTTATATTATATTAATTATAGATTAGCTAATTAATAAACCATTTTAGATGCCATATGTTAAATCCATCAAATAAACAGTAATTTAGCATTAAAATGTGTAGAAATGTGTCTATAGAAATGACATATTTCACATAGAATTAAATAATACATTTTGTAATTTGAATTGCATAAAACTAAAATGAACTACATATCACAAAGCCTTAAAAAATATGCCAACAACTAAATAAAACGAAATAAATAACTAGTGCTGCCTAAATCATATGTTCTTGACATGAATTAATCTTTTTTACCACTAGGTGTCCTTATTTGCCTGCTGATTTTTAGGTTCTGATCAGTTTTAGTTATAATAAAATCCTATATTGTGGACACCCTTGACTTTTTATGTAATATTTATAGGTTCACTAATCATCTACACACATAAACATTAGATTTTATCCATATTGTTGAGCACAATTAAACAATATATTGTGTAATTGGACCAGGTGTGGCCTAATAATTGCACAAATTGTACACCATGTATTAAAATGTACTACAGTATATTTCACAAAGCCTCAATGAAGGAGCAGCACAGAAACATTTCTAATTCATTTGCCCAAGTATCAAGACAAATATAAAAATATAATTTCTCTATCAACAGATTACCTCCACGTGTTCTGTTTCCTGCGATAGTGGGGACTGGTCCTCTATCTAAAAAAACACAGAAATAAAAACATTAAATTGATCAGTGCATGACACTGTCTCAAACTTTTCGCTTCTATTAAATCTCTTCTGAATATCATATTTTGTTGTCGGGGTCAAGATCTGTGCCCCTTTTGTTCCGCCCCCTAAAGAGTGCCAAATGCACCCTTTGTGGAGGTGGCATAATGGAGCTCTGTGCATTGATACAGATGGCAGTCATTACCGAGATATGGAGGGCAAATCACAAATGTGGCATTTTCTGATTTGCCTGAATTGAATTGGGATCATTCCATTCAGAGATATGAAGCATTTCTTAAAGTCATGGCAATGCAGTCTGAGTGTCTGAGTGACAGACCATACTGTTAATGAATAAGTGGATAAAAGATAACCTGATTTCCAAAAGGTGTGAAGTTAAAAATTATATGTCTTTATTATTTTAAGTAGGATTATTGTTTATTGTTTTCCATCTTTTCAGTTTGAAAATAACAAAATGTTATTTGTCCCAATGCCAACTCCTGCTGTAGAACAGGGGTATACAGTATAAACAAAAATGAAATACACAATAACACTGTTGGTAAGGATGTGGCATATCGTACACAAAATATTGCGACACAGTAATATTGTAATTATGAAATTAACATATTGTGATAACAATATTATGCATTGAAATCATAATTTGCATTTGTTTAAATGTTTACTGTGAAGCCTTAAGGACATTTTGTATAATTGTTTATGTTTGCAGTTTATATGCATGCACTAAATAATCAGCATTTAGTTTTATGGTAATTTTTTTTGCTACATCATTTTTCCTGTTATATTATTTATTTAAAATCAGACTTGTGGTAAGTTTGTTTATAATTTATAAGGTGTTTATAATTTATACTTACATGAAGCACTTTAACATTTCTTTTGTTGCAGTAATATATTCTTCTTCAAATGACCAAGAAGATTGTTATTGCAAAAACATTGTAATATAATTACAAGAATTGTCAGACATCCCGATATTGATGTGAAATTCGCAAACTTAAGATCCTAAATTAATTTAAGCTTCTCAAAGGTATTTTAGAGCTTTGCTTGGCCACACTCATTTTCCCAGGTTAAGAAGCAGTTTGGCGGGTAGATTCACTGTGGACCTCTACTTCACTCTACCTCACTCTGCCTCCAGTCTAAGTTATGTAACGTGAGCACAGTCTGCAGTGTGAAGAGCTCCCTCTGCTGCCGCACTCATGTAATGCAATTCGAATTTGCTTTTATTCACAATAATATCACAGTACTTTTGATGTGCACACATTTTCTCATTGTGGCCAAAATTTATTTTCAAAAAAAGGCCTCAGGCATATGTAGATTGGGCTTGGCTTTGATTTTTTGTTTTTACCTTTCTGCAAGCAGCTCTTTTTGAAAGTTTTCTTGGTTTCCAGACTTTAACTTGACCTCCACCATTTCTGTTAACTGTTATTTCTTAACTGAATTACGAACTGAGGGACTACTATCTGCAAACACTTTGCTAACTACATATAGACATCTCCTGCTTTGTGGGTATTGATTATTCTAATGTGTAGAGCGCTAAGCAGATGCTCAGAGCTGCCCAGGACCGCTGATTTGACCACTGATTGTACAAGGTTTGAAAAGTCAGAGTATTTATAAAGCTTTAAAATTTGCATTACCTGGCCTTTCTGGCCTAATGATGAGTAGGAAACAGAACATTGGCCTAAAAAGACCTTGGCAAGAGAGAGAAAGAGCTCTGAGAGAGAAATCCTGTTTGTGTTAGGAGGGTGTTGCTTTGTGTTGCCTGGAAACATGCTAAATAGTCCCCTCTCTCAATAACCAAGGATACAAAATAACCAAACTTTATCTCACAGAGTTCAGGCTCATACTGACTTGAGTATTCCTTCAAGTGTCTACCCGCACATACAAGCTCCTCCTCACCTTTAGTGTACTTGCAGATGAAGTTGTTCTTGGTCTCACAGTTATCGTCATTCCACTGGAACATATAGAGTCCTCCGAGACCTGGAGGAGCTGACGGCTGGTGGTACATCACCACACACACCTCATTACCACACGAGGGCTCGTCCCAATGCCAGTTTCTGTGTATCCATACACACAAATACTGATTACACACAGCTATTCAAATAACAAATAACAGAACATATTCATATCTACATATTTAAACTTTTCCCACATCACTCCTAGGGTGATGTCGCTTAGCACAAGGCGTCTGTGAGCTGATGTATCAAAACCGAGAAGCTACGCTTTCCTCCAAGTGCGTTGGCTACTCGGCAATGATGCATCAGCATCAGTTCGAATAGATTGTGATGTGTTGTGATTAGCTTCACATGTATCATGTCTGCACCCTCCTTGTGTTGAGGCATCACTAGTAATAGAGGATATACAGCTGTTTGAAAGGGTGGGACAATTGGCCAGATAAGTTGGTAGAAAACAGGAAAAGTATTTAAATAAAAGCAAACAAAAAGAAAAACTGGATACTCTAAATTGCTCCGAAAAATTGGAAACTCAGAAATATATATTGCTCAGAAAAAAAATTGGATATTTTAAATTTCCCAGAAAAAAAGGAAACTCTAAATGGTCCTGGTGTGTGTGTGTGTGTGTGTCGGTGTGTGCTCAGTCCTCCAGGTGAACGGTTGTTTCAGCTTAAGAGTACGATGTGCACGATTGGCTGCTGCTTCTCACCGGTGTGTACGCGTGTGTGTGGGTTGATGGATTGTAAATGTGATTGTAAAGTGTCCTTATTGTTTAATGTGTAAACTGCTAAGCTTAACATCACCAGACCGAGAATACTGGCACTGCAATTAAGTGTACTGTATAAAACTAGAGATCTTATTTAATATTTTAAATAACTATTTCAGCTGATTTTGTTCATACACGTGAAAGGATGTGAAACCATGATACATATATATATATATATATATATATATATATATATATATATATAT
The DNA here is from genome assembly GCF_023375975.1 of Astyanax mexicanus. Lineage (NCBI taxonomy): Eukaryota > Metazoa > Chordata > Actinopteri > Characiformes > Acestrorhamphidae > Astyanax > Astyanax mexicanus. The sequence continues at coordinate 26,665,850 of NC_064408.1, forward strand.
ATATATATATATATATATATATATATGAAACTTCTTAAGCTTAACCTGAAATTTGAAGTGCTGCCGTCCATCCAGAAGTACTGAGATATGCAGTCTCCACTCATCTCGTAGTTTGACTTTCTGCGAAGTCCGATCCAGAAATCTCCATCAGAAGCTTTTAGCTCCTGGATAAAGCCTTCGATCAGTCTCTGTTCAGCAGAAGACTCGATGCTGAGGAGCTCTCCTCCATCGCTCCTGCAAGCTCGGTTGGCCTCCTCGAAGTTCAGCTTGCGGCGACTGTCCTGGTAGTAGGCGATTTTGTAGCAGGGCTTGTCTGTGCCGCGCTTGCAGATCCGCTGACCTTTTAGGGGGGAAGAGGTGTGTGTTAGATACGGTTAAGCAACGTCTAGCTGAAAGAATTTATAACCAAGTGTATGAGAAGAAATGATAAAAGAAATGATTGTGAGCATATGCTGTACATGTGCATATATGTAAGCATGTAAAGAGATGAATACTTAATTGGTGATCATATTGTATTTCATGGTTATCATATTGGGAGTGTTGCCAACATGGATTGAATATTTCCTGGTAGATGTTTCTATATGGGCCCAGTTAGCTAATTAACACATTAAAAAAGGCCCTCATTTTTCAATAGTGTTGACTTCCATAACACATACATTTCAATGCTATGATAATACCTATTTAATGTTGGACTGTGAATACACCACTAACGGCATTACCACCCACAATGAACAGGGTAGTGAGTGGGAAGGATCGTGACTGATGGTGTCTGGCTAGAATTGTCCAAGCAAACAGACATTGATTCCACATTGATTGATAAAGGTTGTACATACATATCCCACAGGCCTTTACACTGTAATGTTCTTTAAACTTTTAAAATATTCTTTACACTCACTTTTGTCTTTTAAAAATGTGAAATCAACAAGGATATTTCATGCCATTATTCAAAGAACCTTTTGTAACCCCTTAACTTTTAAAGAACTGTTCCCTTTCCATGTTTACTCAGCATTTGTGGTATTGAAGCTCTTTACAGCATGAATAGCTTGTTGGTTATAAATGGAAGAACCTAATTTATGCTTGCTGTCACACAAGATTCAATAACAGATACCACAGCAACCACAGCCATAAATATTATTTATCTTCTACTCATTTCATTATGAAGTAGGATATGTTACAATGTTAAAAGCATTTGCGAGTAACACAGAATAGCATGACTATGTCATGCTATTCTTTAAGAATACCACGACTATGTCACTTACTTGGAATATTTTGTTTGCTGTGACAACTGGGAATACTTACACCTGTATACGTTGTAAGGTGGTATCTTGTGAGTGAGTTTTATCACTGGCCAGTGTGCTCATGGCAAGGTGACACAAATTATTGCGGCTTGAGTGGGGTCTGATTGTGGGTGCCAGATGGATGGCATGGTCCATTTCGGAAGTTATGTGAGCATTTAATATTCCTCAACATTCCTCGATCCACAGTGTCATGTTTGTACCAGAAATATGTCATAGAAGGCATTACCACCCACAGTGGACAGAGCAATAGGTGGCAATAATCACGACTGACGGCATCTGGTTAGAGTTGTCCATGTGGATAGACAAGCGACTCAGATCCACATTCAATGCAGGACACCCCACACACATATCCTGTAGGTCAGTGGAGCTTTCTCGCTTCCAATGGACATGGCAAAAGTCATGGGACATAGTACTAACTCCTGTTTCATTATGCATGTCAGTATATATAGTAATTGACTCTGTAATTTACACCTTTACTGTACTCAGATGGATGAACCATGTCCCTGGAGATCTCTTTTTTCAGTGTAACGTCCCAAATAACTAAATAAAGTGTCAGATTTGGGTTGGAGATAAAACCTGCTGGAAGCTAGATCTCCAGGAGTTGGGCTGGTGAGCTCTTGCTAAATGGAGATGCAGTTTCACTACTGGGTGTGCAGTGATGGAGAGGGTTACATCAAACCAGAGCAGGACCAAACTGAGAACATGCAGTCTGCTCGCTTGTTAAGTGAATACTGCAGTAGTAAGACATACCTCTGGGCTCATAAATGTCTGCAGAGCAGGGGGACCCACCAGAGCCGCGTTTACAAGCAGTAAAGAAAAAAGAAACACTTTCATCATGATCAAAAGAAGCACAGAGGGGTTTCACAGAGCAAACTAATTATGTAGTTGCAGATGTAACAAACATACATAGACTATATGAAGGGAAATACACAATATGGACAAAGGGATTGGGACATAAGTTATCTTTACAAACCATACTAAAAAGGTTGGGTAGTTCCAGAGAACTAACTGATTTTTCTGTAGTAGAATTCTATCATTGCAACAAGTTACAATTGGATGTTATAAAAGCTCCTGTAGGTATACAGAGTAGGTGTCCCAATACTTTTGTCTGAAGATGCAACTTGGCCCATTATGTTACAACTCTGCACAATCCCAGGATCTATTATTATGATGTAAAGCTGTTTTAGCCTAAAATGGCACCAGTAATGCAAACTATAACTCAGTTTTGACCAGCAAAAACTCTCATTATAATTATATGTTATGTAGTTTTACTGGAATAAAATCTCAATTCAGATATCGGGTATATAAGGTATAAAATGTTTACTACAAACAATATCAGTTGTACAGATCTATATGCCTATTAGAAATATTACCAGGACAACACATTAGAAATGAAATTTTGACCTGTCAATATGTTACCATTAGTACATTAGTAAATTACATTTTTAAAACTAATAAACTCCATTTCGAGATATCTGTATTTTTAACTTGTACTAGTATAATGTTTAGTCTCAGATCTCAGCTATAATTCTTGCCAGTAAAAACTGTAGATATAATTTCAGGTACCAATAATAATATTATTATTAGTCAAAACCAAATTGTAGGTATCTAAAACTGTGCACATCCTAAATCCACATTTCTACTAGTCAGAACTACATTAAATATATATTAAATTATCATTATACTAGTTAGAATATATTTACATATATGTGGAGCTGGACTTTTTACTAGTCATAATTACAGTGTAGACATCTGTAATTACAATTACAGTAATTGTAGATACCTTTCATTGGAGATTTACTAGTAAAAATTGAATTACATAAAAAGAGAATGCCATCCTGGGTACACAGTAATATGAACAAATTACTAACCTGCTTAAAATTCTAGCTCAAGACTTAGTCTAAGCTGGTCTCTGATGGGGCCAGGTGGTTGGAATGGTGGTCAAATAGACATTAACTCACTTCTGACCAGCACAGTGTGCTGCATGTGACTTTAACCATGCTGGAGGACCAGGTTGGTCTTGCTGGCTATGTTGATCTCCTAGTATGGTTATATTATTAGTCAAATTACTATATATTTTATTGTAAAAAATCGCAGATGATATCTGAAATAGTTATGCTAGTACAACTGCATTACAAAGATACTGAATTTGTGTTTTTATAGTAAAACCTGAGGTACCTGAGTTACAGTATAGCCGACACAGGGACAATCAAAGGGGCTCTTCATGGTTCTTCAATCTTTATTCATACAAGACAAACCTGTCTCAAGACTTTTGAGCTTAAGGTTTTGCATGGTCCTAGCTGGTCTCTGATGACCAAGGTGATTGGAATGGTGGTCATTTAGACATTAACCCACTTCTGCCCAGCAAAGTGTGTGTTGTTTGTGATTTTGACCATGCTGGTGGACCAGGTTGGTCTTGCTGGCTATGCTGGTCTCCCAGGATGGTGTTGCTTGATCATAGGAATTGTATATATTGTAGAACAGCTAAACCATCAACAAGGTTGACCAGCTTTGGCCTATTTTTTGTAGAAGGCTTTATTTTTTATATTATTAGTAATAGATCACAGCTGACATCTGAACTGAGTTTATACTAGTACAACTGCATTACTGAGATACTGAGTTTGTGTTTTTATAAGTTTTTCAAATTATTTTAGGCTAATAGAGCTTTACCGTAGCCATTACTGTACACTGAAACCATTAAAAGGGTTCTTTTAATTGTTCTCCTATCTTCATTCATACAATATTACTTAAAAAAGACACTGCAATTTCTCGTAGAGAACACATGACCTTCTTTTAGCCATAAGCTCATTTAATTTATCCTGAAACGAGGAGAAACTGTGAAAACATGAACTTACCTCCGAGCAGTTTGGCTCCTGAGGCTGGAACAGTGAACACCACCGCTGCCAGAGCCACCACACTCCTCAAATCCATCTCCTCTTCACTGCTTTCCTCTCATGCTCTTTTTGGATCTCTGTGGATATTAAATTAATATATCCAGACCGAGGAGAAGTTCTCTTCACAGGAAACTCAGAGGAACACTTGCTCTATGAACCACTGGCATCTCCGCGCGCTCCCACTGAATGCTGGAGAGCTGCGTCGGGGGCGAACATGGGGGGCGCGCACCAGCCTCGCGTCACACATCACCAGCAGCACCAGCAGGTCAGCGCTGAGCACAGCTGAAACCTCCCAGACTCCGCCCTCTTAGACCCCGCCCCCCCCACCCAAAGCCCTGAACTCCTCATTAGCGGCTGCTCTACCGTGAGGCTGTCAGAGAAAAGTATGGCTGCGTCCTAATTGCCTAGAACACACTAAGGCTGTGTTCACATTACAAGCTACATTGCTCAAATCCGATTTTTTTGACGATTTGACCGTTCATAGGACCACATATAAAAGGCTATGTTTACATTACCAGGCTGAAGTGACTCAAATCTGATTTTTTGCCCAGTGTGGCTCAGATCAGATTTTTTCATGGCTGTGTGAACGTGCCAAATCCGATTGGAGTCACTTTCATATTTGTTCCTTTATCAGACATGTGTCCAATCCATAATATACATGAATGTGAACAGTCAAATTGGAATTTTGTACCAAATCTGATCTGAACAAAAAATCGGATTTGAGCAATGTGGCTTGTAATGTGAACGTAGCCAATGACTCAAATCTGATTTAAAAACATTTGATTTGGCATGTTCACACAGCCATTAAAAAAAAACAGATGTGAGCCACACTGAGCAAAAAATAAGGCTATGTTTACATTACCAGGCTGAAGTGACTCAAATCTGATTTTTTGCCCAGTGTGGCTCAGATCAGATTTTTTCATGGCTGTGTGAACGTGCCAAATCCGATTTTTTAAAATCCGATTGGAGTCACTTTCATATTTGTTCCTTTATCAGACATGTGTCCAATCCATGTACATACATGAATGTGAACAGTCAAATTGGAATTTTGTACCAAATCTGATCTGAACAAAAAATCGGATTTGAGCAATGTGGCTTGTAATGTGAACGTAGCCAATGACTCAAATCTGATTTAAAAACATTTGATTTGGCATGTTCACACAGCCATTAAAAAAAAACAGATGTGAGCCACACTGAGCAAAAAATAAGGCTATGTTTACATTACCAGGCTGAAGTGACTCAAATCTGATTTTTTGCCCAGTGTGGCTCAGATCAGATTTTTTCATGGCTGTGTGAACGTGCCAAATCCGATTTTTTAAAATCCGATTGGAGTCACTTTCATATTTGTTCCTTTATCAGACATGTGTCCAATCCATGTACATACATGAATGTGAACAGTCAAATTGGAATTTTGTACCAAATCTGATCTGAACAAAAAATTGGATTTGAGCAATGTGGCTTGTAATGTGAACGTAGCCAATGACTCAAATCTGATTTAAAAACATTTGATTTGGCATGTTCACACAGCCATAAAAAAAACAGATGTGAGCCACACTGAGCAAAAAATAAGATTTGAGTCACTTCAGCCTGGTAATGTATACATTTTTTCTTTTTTTTACTGTCCTATTGCTTTTTCATTTTACAAATCATCCCGAAGCAGTAAAATAACTCACAATATGATTTTTTTTATTTGTCCAATGCAGCGGGCAACTAACACTCCTAACTATTTCTGACCTCATTTCCTTCTTCTCCCCTTTTCCTCCTCTATCACACTATTCCATATGGCCTCCTTTAGGCCCTGCCTTAAAATGTTTTCCTGTACTGCTAATTGTACATCATTAATAAGTCGCTTTGGATAAAACTGTAATGTAAAATGCAAGTTTTTGATTGGCTGATAAATGTCACTTCTGTTGGATATCAGGCCTCAATCTGTATTAAATGCAGGAATACAAAAAAAGAAGAAAATAGATGTGGTCTATTTCAAAGGGTCTAAAAGAAACTGAAGAGGAACACAACAACTACATGTATAAAAGTAACAAAACAAAACACAAAACACACGAATAATATAAAAGACAAGTACAAAATTAGATGAGCATTAATGATTTCTCATTTTTATGTATTTATTTGTTTAAAAGGTGTCCACGACCCGCGCAGAATGTGTCTGTGACCCGCTTTTGAGAATCACTGCTTTATACTAGTCCTAAGAGTGTGGATTTGACAGTTTAGTGTACAACATATTAATTTTGCTACATAAACTTATATCACTGCAAGTTCTCCTGCTGCCGCTACACTGCTGTACCTTATCCACTCATTATTCACCATCTTCTTCACTGCTAATGGGTATGAGACATCTTTAAACAAAACAAGAATTCTCATTTTTTATTGTACATCAGCTATCTCACATGGCCTGTATATTTAATCAGAATGAACCTATTTCATTACAGGTTTTATTTACAAGCTCTAGTGTATGTGGCCTAGTCATCATTGATCTCAGCATTACTTTAATAGCTGATGTGAAGGTTGTTATATGAGCATCAGTGAGGCCAGGAATCGAGTGATTAGTCAGAGTTGGTAGAGTTGGTGAGGTCATGTTAAAAAGATGAGGACATGAGGACATCTTCACACTTTTTTTTTTTTTTAACTTGGCCATACTCCCTGTTAAACACACCAAACATGACATATCACACAGTATTACATTTAAACATTTATTATCAACTGTACAAGATAAAACAAATATACTAAACACTTTGGTAAACAATTCTTTGGGATATTTTATTCAGCTGAGGGAAGGCTTTCACGTGAGTGCTTGGACTTCCTTTATGTCCTCATCCAGAGTCTCAGAAGGAGTCTGTATATAACACCTGTAAAAACGTAATACAATACATAATATTTAACAAGTAGACACGAACAGACATTCAGCTTACTGGCTGAATAAAAAAGGGAAAATACTAAAAATACAAAAAAAACACCCTGAATGTGTGCTAGCCAGGTAAACGTACAGCCTCCTCTCTGTGGGGTTAGTTTTAATAGTGTTAACTAAGTTTACTGATTATAAACAATCAGAGATGGAAGGGTTTACTACTGTAAGTACTACTGAAAAGATTACTACTTTTTATTTTTGCACTACAAGACACACTTAAAAGTCTTTAAGTTTCCCAAAAATCATCAAGCGCCTCATAATCTGGTGCGCCTTATGTATCAATTTTACCAGACATTCGCAGTTCAGAGGTGAGTGTATTTGGCTGTAGTCTGCGTGTTTACTTTGTTAAAACACGCTACGTGGGATGAACCGCTAGCTAATATCACCTTGGCTCACTGGAACACTCATATGGAGTCAAAAAAGGGTCATAAAGATTTTGAGTTTGTAAAACAGAAGTCACAAATGTACTGAAACTTGTAACTGCGTTTAAACAACTGCATGCACGAAAATCCAAATCCACAAATTAACTGGAATGTGCAAACTTGAAACAGAAAGTAATATTAATAATAATTCAAATGTACAAATGCGAAAAAATATTTTAATTATATATAAATATATATTTTTTAATTTGTAAATCCAATCTCTTCAATGTGTGAATCAGTACTGCTCAAATGGCTTAAGCTGGGTCAGACCAAAAATCACATTGAATTTGTGAGGTTGTAAATGTGACAGTGGGTGTTTTTCACTGTGGAGCTAAAAATCCTCTCATTCACATTCTCTGCTGCGGGTGCGAAGCTCTAGCTGCAGTTGCGAATTTTGACCCTGTTTTGACGCCTGATTGATGAACCAATAGGAAAGCTTTATCTGGACCAATCAGATTACGGGGTTTGTTTAACCAATCAGAACAATGGGTGGGTCTCTGCAGCTCAGAGTACTGGGCATGTCAAAAGGTGGTCGTCTATTGGTCTATTGGAGCTGACGTTCCACGTGGCCGCCATTTTGGAGTCGGCCACCATGCGCCCCCCAGTGGATCAATTTACACTGAGGAAGGAGTTTAATAAACCGATAATATTCACAACTCACAAACCAATTTACACACGGTTTGGTTTGTTACAAACAGCAGAGATGTAGTAATGATACAGGACGCTGTCACACATTACAAATATGTGCTTTCATGCTGAAATACTTTACATTATGCTCTTTATCAAAGACAGACATATGGTATAGCATATTAATTAGTACATAAATTAATTAATTTATTAATATATATATATATATATATATATATATATATATATATATATGTGTGTGTGTGTGTGTGTGTGTGTGTGCATCTATGTACATAAATATAAAATTAATTCATATAATTAGAACATAATATAAAGTATTTCAGCATGAAAGCACGTATTTGTAATGTGTAAATCAGGTAAAAAATTGGTAGAGTTATGAATATTATTGTTTTATTAAACTCCTTCCTCTGTGTAAATTAATCCACCGGGGGCGCATGGTGGCTGACTCCAAAATGGCGGCCACACTTTCGACACGCCCACACCTTTCGACACGCCCAGTACTCTGAGCTGCAGAGACCCACCCATTGTTCTGATTGGTTAAACAAACCCCGTAATCTGATTGGTCCGGATAAAGCTTTCCTATTGGTCCATCAATCAGGCGTCAAAACAGGGTCAAAATTCGCAACTGCAGCTAGAGCTTCGCACCCGCAGCAGAGAATGTGAATGAGAGGATTTTTAGCTCCACAGTGAAAAACACCCACTGTCACATTTACAACCTCACAAATTCAATGTGATTTTTGGTCTGACCCAGCTTAAGCCATTTGAGCAGTACTGATTCACACATTCAAGAGATTGGATTTACAAATTAAAAAATATATATTTATATATAATTAAAATATTTTTTCGCATTCGTACATTTGAATTATTATTAATATTACTTTCTGTTTCAAGTTTGCACATTCCAGTTAATTTGTGGATTTGGATTTTTGTGCATGTAGTTGTTTAAACGCAGTTACAAGTTTCAGTACATTTGTGACTTCTGTTTTACAAACTCAAAATCTTTATGACCCTTTTTTGACTCCATACACTCAGGGTTTATCTGTATAAATGCTTGCAGAACTTCAGAAATTGAATTTTTCATCCGCCTGGTACCCACTGCCAGATCTCACTTGAACTTCGTTCATTAATGTTGCCTTGACATGAGCATGCTGGCTCAACTGGTGTTTAACCTGACTCACAAGATGAGATAATGACCTCACTATGCTTATACAGCTCACCTAACTAATACAGGTATGGGCATTTCCAATCCATCCATTTTATCATTTTGCTTACTGCTGTAACATCAATTTTGGTGTCAGTGTATACAATGTAGTTAAGTTTGATCTTTTTTGGTTACTTGCTGCTCTACTTTGAGGACTAAAATAAATTGGACTGTCCCTTTTTAATAATCTTATTGATTTGGATGCAGATATTTCTGTGTTTTCAGGCTTGAACTCTCATTGGGACTTGTATTGATTCTTAGTCCTTAAATTAATTGTTATGCCTAGCCCCTCAGTCTAATGATAGCAAAACCATTACTATGCTACTTGTGAATGCTTTCTGGCAAGAAAAATAAAAAGATATGGATGAAACCATATACAGCTTTGGAAAAAAATAAGACACCACTTAAAAAAATATGAATTTCTTTGATTTTAATTGAAAACCTCTGGAATATAAACAAGAGGAAGATGTATGATCACAAGCCATCAAACCAAACTGAAGTGCTTGAATTGCTGCACAAGGAGATGCATAAAGTTATCCAAAAAGCAGTGTGTAAGACTGGTGGAGGAGAACAGGCCAAGATGCATGAAACTGTGATTAAAACCAGGGTTATTCCACTAAATAAAACTTCTTAAAACTTTATGAATATGAACTTGTTTTCTTTGAATTATTTGAGGCCTGAATACTCTGCATCTTTTTGTTATGTCAGCCATTTCTCATTTTCTGCAATAAACGACAATATTTTGGGGATAAATGTTGTCCGTACTTCATAGAATAAAACAATGTTCATTTTACTTAAACATGTACCTATAAATAGCAAAATCAAAAAAACTAATTCAGAAACTGAAGTATTTTTTTTCTAGAGCTGTATATAGAGCTTTGGTGCAATGCAAGCGTGAATACACACATACTGTACATACAAAGCTATAAATGCTAAAAACCTAAAAACCAATTGTAAAGTTAACAAAATTTAAATCAAATTTAAATCCACCCTACATACCAGAGTATTGGTGAACACCCCACACTATAAGATACAGAGTTGTAAATATTAAACATATTTAATTTTTTCGATATACTATTGCGGCAGCCCAGACTGAGAGAAGATCAGAGGACTATAGATTGGATTTCTGACTCCACACACTACAGGAGCATTTGGGAAATTCATCATTCACGATCACCCTGATATCGGGAGACATTTTAAGCTTGAAAGGAAAGAGGGAATCAGCCTGATAATCTGTAGCATGGGCCAGGCCTTATCTGTAGTGTTGGCATCCAATGCTACATTGTACCACACCCCCGTAAAGACGTTTATATAGGAGTCTGATATGCACCCCACCATCCCCCACCCCCAAGCTATACAGACATAATTTAATGATACACACATCCTAGAAATTTTTTATCAGCAGTAAAGAAAGCGCTGCACTTTTCATCCTCACCTAAGCCGCCAACTCATACCCACAGAGTAGCCGTCTACAGTGATTTAGCCAAAGTGTTACAGAGTGAAGCTGGTCATACATTAATCAGCAAAAGAAGTGTTTTATATAGTAAGACAGTAAATCAATAGACTTGAACTGTCCTGACCGAACTGTGGCTTGTTAACGTCCCCGGGGATCGTCAACTGAGAGAAAAACTTTAAAGATCCCATCAATATTCAAGTTGTGATCAATTTTTCATCTGATAACACTCCATTAATCACACATTTGCCAAAGTAAGTTGGCTAGTTGGCATCCAGAAAAACCCCATCATAATTCTTCATCAGTGCACAATATTGGGTCATTTCTTATTTTTCTTTCAGAAACACAAACACACAGATCACTTTTCCCTATACCTGTAAAGTTGGAGCGATTCCTCTACTAGAGACTAGCCACTTATTTGTTTTCCTTTCTTTTCAATTAGCAGTGATTTATAGGCGCAGGCTCAGCAAAACAGCGTCCCCTCCCACTTTCTCTAGCAGTAAATTCCCAGTCAGGATAGGGTTACTGCCTCTGCCTCTGCACGATCAATGCAGGGCTCTATCACCCAGCATGCCCCTTTATGGTAAGCAATTCAAGTCATCATTGCTCTGCTACTGTTTCCCCACAGGAATCTAACATTTAAAGGATCATATTGTCTCTGGTACCTTTCAGTCTGGTCTGATCTTCTTGGTCTGTGCTGGAGGGATATCATCTCTTTCTGTTGAGAAGAAAGAATATTAAAGAGTTCACAATCATGAATAGACACAATTTCCAGAATATTAGGACAATCAAAACGAAGTATAGATTCAAAACAATCTAATCTAACAGAAAGTTGTTACTCAGACTGTTCTTCGTGTACCAAATAGTGATTCCACATTAATTTACACTGTTAAACTTCAGATCCTACATGTATCGGAGGAAGCATGTGTCAGTCTTCGCCCTCCAGGTGTGTTGGAGCATTACTAGTGATAGGGGGAGTCCTAATGAATGGGTTGAGTAAATGGCCGTATAAATTGGGGAGAAAATGGGGAAAAAAAAAAAATTATAAATCCATTGCCCTTGAAGGAAATGGTCTCTGGCACAAGAGAAGAAAGAAGGTTGCTTGCATTATGTGTGTTAGCCTCGACAAAGATCTTTTCCACAAGGGGCCAATGGGTGAACTCTGCAAATTTTAATCAGTTCTTTGTTTTACGTGGTTACAACACACCCACACAAACACACCAGGAGAACTGACTGTCTGAACACCACCTTTATCTGAGAAAATGAAATCGCATTCAGATCAATGTTTGGCTGTGTAAACATCTTTTAATCCTCATACATATTTTGTATTTTATTCTCAACAGCAGCAGCAATCTTTACATTCTTAGTTTTTGACCATGTTTTTTTGCAGTGGTGGCGAGAAACAGAAAGAGGCAAAAAATAGCTATATATACACAGCGGTACAAGTTCCTTAATCTCACATTAGTGCAAAGTAAGCACTAATGTGCTATATTGTATTTTATGCAATAATATCGCCAACATTTATGAGTACCGTGAACAATATTATACCCTGAAATATTGTGCCATACCACCAGCTTCTAATAATGACATCAGGGTACTTTTTGTTGCTGTTTTTAGGTAAAGATAAATTCACACTGTTCTCATCTCCCATTATATATCTACTAGAGATAGATTATATCTGTCCAGTTTTATTTATTGTACTACAGTCCTGGAGATATGGAGATATTTGGAGTGCAAATCTCAGTTAGGGGTGTGCCACATCATATCGTATGCAGTAATAAAATTTAAAAATAAAAAAATTTCATTTTGTTGCAGTAGCGTATTATTGAAATATATATTTTTAATTCAGAGTTTTGTCATATTGCTATTACTTTTTTTGGGGCCATATATCTCACAACTAAAGAACACATAATCAAACACTGGCTATGAGAGTCTGACTAAATATGACTGGTAGGCTACACAGCAAGGAGGAGGATAAAGCACCAGCAACCTCTAATCATCACCCTTTTCCCCAGAGAGACATGAGAGCCCAGTGGGGGGATCTGTTCCATCCCTCTCCACTCCTCCTATTACTGGGGAGGCCAGATTCAGAAATGCTGAGGCTCTGAGGAAAAAAGTGCTGAGGAGAGGGAGAGAGCACTCTAATGGATAGAGAAATAAAACACTTGGCTGTCTAGAAGAGTCCTCCTTCACTCTGTCCAAATCTGAGTAGGCAGTTAACTGGGGTGATTCCTATTCATGTTTCCAGCTAGACAGAAATGATCCAGATGGGAACCAGCAATATAGTTTTATGAAGGAGGTGAAATTGATTGATTCCATTTCTAATCTTTACCTTAATTCGCTCTTCTCTCTGCTTCTTTAGGAGCACCATGATCTCATCTCGTTTTTTTGCCTTTAAGAGAAAAATACGAAAAACAAAGTGGCATGTTATACAAGAGGCCATTTTTTATTTTTTATTTTATTTATAAAGCATATTTTGCAACAGATACTTTACCAAAGCAGTCATTTTGGATCAGACCCTTGATGAGCAACAAGCACCGGTAAAGCTCCCTAAAGATGTGAGAAAGAAACACTAATGCTAAACCCAAGGAACCAAGACTCCCTATCAGAAAACAAGACGAGTAGAGAGAGCTAAAATAAGAGGTGTAAACATCTTAAAAAGATGACAAAGAGAAGCATGTGGACAAAAAGTACAAAAGACCAAGACTCAAAAGGAAATGCTTCCAAAGAATAGGAAGAAAAGCTTAAAGGAAATAATACTCAGGTTTATGAGGGAGAAAAGTTGAAAATAAAATAAAGGGACAAAATAAAAAGCCCCCATAGAGCATAAGAAGAGGAAATATTAAACAAATGTAAAGCTCACTAGATACCAAGACTGCCTAGCCTTGTAAATCTCCCTAGAACAAAAGGGAAGATGAGAAAACAAAGACTCATAGGAAAAAGTTCCCTAAGAAGTCTATATTATACTATATTATATTTTATTTTATTTTAAAATAATGTTCTAAATAATAAGCTCCATAAGACCACACCAAAAACCCAAATTTAGTTTGAACTCAAATAAATTAAGCCTGTTTTATGTAAAATTGAATATTTCCAAACATTACATAACTATTTTAAATAAGGTGAACATTTGTGGCCACGGTTACATTCAAACAGAGATCTTTGAGTTGAATTAACTTTTAATTTGAGCTTAGTCTGTTGGCATTGGTATCCATCTATTAGCATATTGGGTGTGTCTGCCAGTTTCTGACACTTACTGTCAATGTGTAGTCATTCACCAGTATACCGTAAGTAACGTGTAGGTCAAATATTATGATTAACTGCCTTTAAAGATCAAAAGAGAGAGTCTGAGAGGAACCAGGACCCAAGGACATGAAAATTACATAAAAATGCATAGCTGAGAGGAACCATGACTCAAAATGAAAAGTTCACCAGTAGCACAAGGAAGAAATGCTGAGAGGAGCAAGAAAGGGAGAAGGAGGAAAAAGCCTGAAGTGGCCAAAATAAAAATAAATAGCTCCCTAACAGGATGATTAAAAAAGCTGAAAGTAGGACATACTTAGGTGTATGAGAGGGAAAATTAGAAAGAACCTTACAGTCAAAATAAAAAGCCCCAAAATGTATGATAAGAGTAACTAAAAACATTATCAAAATTTCTCCCTATGGGCAGAATAAAGAAAGTCTGAGAGAAATCAAGTCACAAAATAAAAGTTCCCAAAAGAGAATAAGGACGAAAAGCTGAGAGAGACCAAGACTCAAATCAAAAGGCTTCCAAACAGGATGGACAAGAAAGAAAGGCTTAGAAGACCAATACTGAACATTAAAAAAAAAAACTCCTTAAGAAAATGAAGTAGGGAAGCTTAGAGAACCAAGACTCAAATCAAAAAGCTCCCTAAGAGGATGGATAAAGATTAAAAGCTGCAAGGACAAATACCTTAAATGAAAAACTCCTTATGAAAATGAAGGAGGAAAGCTAAGAGAACCGAGACTCAAACAGAACAGCTACCTAAGAGCATGATAAAGAACTCTCTATGATCAGGAGATACTAACAGCTGAGAGATACTAAGCTATTCCTTTTCCTTTTTTTCCTGCAAGATGTTCAAGTCATCCTTTTATAAGTACGCACTACAGCATGTAAAATGTGATTTAACCAATGTGCCATGGACTGATAATGGATATTATGGGGTATCATGAAAGTTATTTAATCCCAGGTAAAGTGCTGGCACAGGGATTCATGTAGCAGGTGCTATTCATGATGCTAATCAATTTATGACAAAAGATTAACTGTGACGTGATGATCTCTATCGTAATCTAAATTAAAACAAAATGATTAGATGGCTGTGGACTATAGACACCTGTATCTCTGTTAAAAAATGAACTACGCGCATATGTCACTGTTGCTGCTGAGAAAGCAACAATGAGCTTGCGGTGGCAGCCAACAGCTGCAACTGCTAAACAAGCCTCATAACTCTCATATAGCACTCCCACTTTCTGGCTACTGGCTGGCTGGAGTTTAATGTCATTTGATTGATTCCACCGCGAATATGGCCTCTGTAGCCATTTATCAAGACATGATTTCACAGCAGGTTAATCAGTTACAGTAATGTAATGCGGTGTCCAATTTGATTATTTTCGTTAGCTATAAACATTATTCATGCTACACTCTAATACAATACCCATAAAGTCAAATCAGAAGGAGTTTACCTCACCAAAGGAACCTGATCGTCTATAAATTCTATGTAAAAAAACTGCACAACTGCCAAAATACATTATCCACAATACAAAAACAGCAGTGTATAAACTGTTCATGTCATAATTCCTCATGTTCTAATTCCAGATGCTGAATGAAAAAAAATGGCACAATTGACTTTGCCTCCAGCATTAAGTAAGTCTCTGTGATGGAAAGGGCTCTTTTTCCTAATAAAACCAGCCATTTCTCTCTAGATCTCTACATCGGAGGCCTCGGAAAAGAGGGTTAATTAGTTAAGAGGAGTCGTATGAAACGAATTCGGTCTCGAGAGGCCCATCAATCCTAGGGCTTCCATGTTGATTGCTCTCAGTGGGCCAGTGGAGAAATGAGAAGGCTGTGGATTCACTCTTGTGTAAATGCAGCCTGCTTCATTGTAAAGTCGAGCTGAAAATGACAGTAAGTCACTTAAGAATGGGCCACTGAAGAGCACCACATTGGAAAGTTCATGAAATTCACGCACTAGAAAATGATGCAGGATCCATTTAGAGAGATTTGATGCTTAGGTTGAATTAAATGCTTCACAGTACCTGAATCCTGAATGTCCTAAAGTCCTAAAAAGGGTTTCTGACAGAGAACCATCCCTAAGTATGAAATAAAATCAAAAGTAAGACTTATTCTATTTTTTTAAAACAGGAAAGATAATAAACATGCATTTAATTAATGAAAGTTATTCATATACGAAAATAAACAACAACTGGATACTGAAAACGTGAGACTGCAGGGTTGCAGTACTCCAGTCCTGGAGGGTCTATCTCCAGCAAAGTTGTGCTGGAGTGCTACTAACCTTCAACACCTATCTAATACACATCAATGCTACTTTTGGGAATTCGGAATGATCGGAATTCATGTGACTTTTACGTCCAGACATCCTTTGAGGAGAAGGTAAAATGAGGGAAGGATAGTAAGTTAACAGACTCATAAAAATTCAAGCTGATGTCTTTATCCAATGCCACGCACTGTAATTAAACTTTGGGCGTGCATTTCCACAGAGAAACACAACTACAAGTGGAAATGGAGGAGCTACTGAAGTGGAGGTCATGTGACCTGAAAGCCAAAAAACTCACTGGTCCTCCTGTTTTTTCAGCTGCAGTCCGGATGCAAGAGATTTATCAGTAGAAGTAGAGTAGAAGTGTGAAATATTTTTCACAGATGTCCACCTGAGAAACTAATCCCGTCCGGATAGGGCTCTACTCACTTTTACTTTTACTCATTCTCTCCAATCAAGCATGTGGCCAGCAAATGGTGTTGAACTTACAAGTATATTAAAGTTTAGCTGTACACCACTGCTGTAAATACAACTGGTAAGAAAAAACAGTTGATCAACTGTGTAAACATATTTGTGGCAGTGTACCTCCTGGTGAGAAATTTGAGTGAAGCACAGTAGTTGTTAAGACTAATTGCCTGACATGCGTACACCATCTGTTAGTCAGACAATTTTGCCTTTAAATAACTTGGCCAGTTTTGGACTAGAACATATCATTTTTAGCAATGACTCTAGGTTCAGCTTGGGATTCGTTGACAGTAGAGTTTGATTAGGGTGGCCTTGTGTTGTGCGCTTCAATACTGATTTCACTATGGAGTGACAGACTGCCATAACTGCTGATATACTGTATATCTTATGTCTTTGTATCAACTTGCTTCTTCATTTCTGACTGTCATATAATATGAATTTGAGTTTTGCCTTATATTATTAGAAATGTTAATAAATATATATAAACAAGCACACACACACCCACAAACACACACTTCCAGTACAGAGCTGAATCCCGTTGAGGGATACACAGACATTCCCTGAATTCTCCTAACCCCTCTCAGATGAATTGATCTGCAGTGTACACACTGCAGGCTTTGGCCCGCTAATCCGATTAGTGGCTGCGGTTAGTGGGACGCGGCAGGAGATGCAGGCTCCACAGGCACATTCATCACATCGGGTGCGCAGGGCTAAGTGGGGCTAAGAAGCTCGTTAAAGATGCCAGCCTCTGAGATAGCATTACCGAATTGGCTCCCTGGTGGTTCTGCAGTGGGAGAATTTACACGGGCTGGACAGCGGAGGAGCATTCTAAATCACAGAGCTCCAGACTCCTTTTATCACATTAGTCTTGTTTCAAAGCATCAGGTGCACGGAGGAAATGGACAATCACTCAGGAGAGTTTTATCACCTGATAACACATCTGAAGCTGTAAATATTATTTAGGGGAGTCATGCAGTCTGGTAAGGGAAGGCGATATGAATTGAAAGATTTATAAGATTTGTTGAGACTCTGAAAGATTAGAGTTCTGAGATATCAAAAGAGTAGACATGAAAAATTACAAAATAAAGATCAATAATAATAAATATACAAACCATATAAACTGTACAGACCGTTACAGTTAATACAATGTTTACATTTGGAGATTTTGGCACAGGTCTCAGCACAGCACCGAACCACAGTTAAATAGAACTCTGTCCACATGTTTGTGAATACCCCATATAATAAACGCATACAGCTGATACAGATATGATAGAGAAGTACACACACACACACAACTTGTCTAGTCACACTAGAGACATGCTTCCCTTCCAACAAGTACTGGGCGATTTGCATAAATGTATATCATGGTATTTTGCACGATTCTGACGGTTTCACAGTATATCACAATATTATTAATTTTTTATTATTTTTTATATATATATTTTTTGGCATGACTGGGCTTAAACATAGTTTTGTGACCTACTGTACTGTTGAGAGTACATAAAATAGAAAACGCTAAGGCTTTAAATTAAGGCTTTAATTACTATTGGGTTTACACAATATATGAAGAAATCAGACATTGAGAGAAAAACAGTTGAAGAATGTAAAAAAAGAGATACTCCAACAACTTTAACACAACTTTCTTTTCAAAGCAAGCTTTAAATATTTTATTTCCATGAACACTATAAATGGACCTAAAATACTCAATGTTTATTCAAAAGAGATATTTCTTAAATGTTATGCTGCACAAGTAAGACACAAGTTTAATATTTGATATTTAATTACAATATATTATTATTGAAGCCATCAGGTGCATTAAATATTTAAGCAGCTAGTTATCAGTTCATCACAATTTCCTTGGTTCTCCAGTTAACAAATACTCTCAGTTCAGTGTGTCTTAATATTATCCTTCAAGTTACAGTATTAATATATTCAAACAGGGCTATAGTTACTCATATTGCAAGGAGCAGCAGCAGAAGCTCCAGGAGTTATGTTCTCGTCTTACTCCAGGCAGGACAGCGTGAGGCTGCACCACAGCTCGCTATATTTGGTTCGTAACTTTTATTGGCAACTGGTATTTACAGACATTCATACAGACATACATACAGACGTTTAGGGTGCCATTATCATTAGATATCGGTAATCATAGAATGCCTCTGAGCCAATCACACTGCAAATTTGGAAAGATCTTAAACTAGTTCTATTGTGGAGCAACTAACCTGCACTAAACCAAGTTTAGTGCAGGTTTATTCAGCATACAATGCCACACAGGTCAATATTATTTTGTAGATAGTTCCTACATCCTCTGGCCAAACCAGATTCAATCAAGCTGCTGCAATTTCAGACCAATCTAGCCTAAATTGCAGGGGCGTGTGGCTGCATTCGCCTCAGTCATTTTACACTGCGATCTTAAGTGCTCTGCGCTGCGGGTGGGAGGTTCATTTTGTTAATGCAGTCTGCTGAGCCTTTTTGCGTAAAGCCAGCAGATTCTGCCTGCCAGATCCACACCCAGCAAAACCCCTCTGATCCCAAGTCATCTTTCATCAGAGATCTATAACTGCCCATCGCAGCTGCCTCCCAATCTACTATTAGTGCTATCATACAGCTTCACACAACAGAAGAAAGCTCAATTGAACTTTGGCTGAATAATAAATGTATTACATCAACATAATTTTGCATTTAATGTTACTAACTACGGGTCAATAGCCGTGTTGATAAAATATACTCTATCCTATTCATGTGAAAAAGGGTATATATTTGAATGAGTCAGAATAAATGCACTGGTTTTGCAATACAAATCTACAGTAGATGGGTGTAATATGTCATCTATGCTGATCTACTGATAAATCATCTTTAGAGATAATTGTGAGTGCACTGTTCTGTCATCTTGGGAATCTGTACCTTCGTTGTAGCTATACATAGAGGAATACTGGGAAGTACAAGTATTTTTTTTTAAATAACAGTCCTATTGGCAACCATGATAATGCACCAAGAAAAAGTTGTTGAAAGAGCACAAAACATTATATGTGTAAGTAAAAAGACCACTTAAAAATGATGAGTTTCTTTGATTTTACCAAATTGAAAACCTCTGGAATATAATCAAGAGAAAGTTGGATGACCACAAGCCATCAAACCATACTGAACTGCTTAAATTTTTGCACCAGGTGTGGCATAAAGTTATAGAGTAGAACATGCCAAGATGCATGAAAACTGTGATTAAAAACAGGGTTATTCCACCAAATAATGATTTCTGAACTCTTAAAACGTCATGAATATGAGCTTGTTTTATTGCATTATCTGAGATCTGAAAGCTAGGCATCATGCATTTTGTTATTGCAGCCATTTCTCTCTTTTTTTTTTAATAAATGCTCTAAATGACAATGTTCATTTTACTCAAACATATACATATATATAGCAAAATCAATCTGATTCAGAAACTAAATTGGTTTCTTAATTTTTTACAGAGCAGTATATGTATCACCTCTAGCCTGGATACTAGGTGAGATGCTATTGGGCACCTAGAAGGTGGGCAATTTGATGAATTGACAATCCTTCTTCTCTCAGTCCAATGATGTGGCCCTTCTAATAGGCTGTCAACCAGGCAAAATGTCTTTGAGTGCATTGTTGAGGCATATCTACCAGTCAAGTATCTCTCACCAAGAGGTGTACTACCCAAAAGTAGCTTCTAAGAGCCTTTGCATAAGACAGTTGTATACTTTTGGACTAGTGCATATTTCTGTGCAAATTAAACAAATCAACATTAAAGGTGGCATTTGTTTATACCTACATGACTGGTACATGAATATCGAAGCCATAAAGATTTAACTTGCAGAGTACGCCTGGTATTTGTTCTTTTCAAATTTGTATGTTTTCTCAACATCTGTTCCACTGCTATCCTGTATTTAATGAAGACTTCATATCTTATTCAGGTTCCACCACAAATGTATTGTGCATTTGTGACATAAGAATTTCCAAGTAATCAAATATGTATTGGCCCAGACTTAAAGCTTAATCACAGTTAATGAACCACAGCCAATGTGCAGCATCTTTGGTTGCCCATAAAGAAATTATGGTTCGCTGGCCAGCCATCAACAATAAAAAATTACAACTGAATTTTAAGATCTTAAAAAATCTTTGAACAACCCATTTAAGTCATGGTGAATTAAAATATAACAGCATATTTGAAAGCTTAATTACATTCTGTTCTCTCTGAGTATCATTGTGTTCTCACACACCGAGGCTTTCTGTGCTTTTTCCAGCAGTGATGTAATTACAGCAATATAAAATGGACATTGTGTTATGCATATCCTTTTTTCATATTTGAAGATTCAGAGAAGTGATGGAGGGCCACAGCCTATTGCACAAACGAGCACTAACATACATCATAGGCCACTTGAGCACGGAATCGAACCGTCATCCATTTGAGAGGATAAGTCATCTTCCAGCGCTATCAATACTTGGCCTGCAAAGCTAGTTTGAAGCCTTTCCTCTCAGAATTTCTCATTAAGCCTATGTTCTGGGTTTGTGCAAGTCATCATTATGGCAGTTATAACACTGACTTTTCAATTTCATTTTGAGTAGCTGTAATACCTCATTCTTATACAAGGACTGCAGTTTAGAGAGAGATTATTCCTCACCATTTCCATATACCTCTTCTTTTCATCCTGCATCTGTCGCTGATAAGCCTTCTGTAGGATCTCTTCATTTTCTGATGGGGAATTATGCAGTCAGATTGGGTTTATAAAATGAGGAAAGAATTGAAATGTAGAATAAAATAAGCTGAAGTTACTTACTGGAGTCTGCTGATTGCTTGGAACCACTATTGGTGGCTAAAAAAGAAAATGAAAATTATTATAATTTTCTTATCTTAAACCCAATTGCAAAATTATGCAATTACCTTACCAAGCTTACCAGATTCATCTTGAATGCAAATGGCTTACACAGCCTTTAAACCAAAATGATGAAGATCTTGAAGACATTTATGTCATCAGATCTTTAACAATATTTAAAAAATAGAAACATAAAAATACTGTCTACACAAACTCTGATAAACTCACTGTGTCTTGCCTCTGAGGAAAAGCATCTCTACTATGTATGCTGCCATCACTGTATTTAACTGTTGTGATGAAGTTTTAGAGGCATGATAAGTGTGTGAGATTTGTAATTTATTAGTGCCGAATTCGGTATTTCTAAGTAAAGTTAAAGGGCTTTTATTAAGAAGACTGTGCGTACATGCCACAGAGAGGGGGTGCTTTTCATGGCAGGGGTGCAGATTTCAGCACTACTATGGTGCCGAACTCAGCACCCCCGCCAGTAAAAGCACTCCCTCGCGGGAGAGGCTGTATGTGATATGATTATTTTTTTTATTATTTCTTAGAAGTCAGCATAGCTTAGAACAGCATCTTGGGTATTTTCCTTTTCAAAAAAAAAGTTAAAAGCCAAGAAGATGTACCTGTGCATTCCCTGGTGGGGGTGCTGAATTCGGCCAGCTGATGAAGTGCTCTGAATATTGCTGACTTGTGTATTATCCCTCTGCAATTGCATCTATAAGTGGTTTTAATTATTTTTTTGTTAGAAAAATATTAGTTTTTTTGTACTTTGCACCCTGTCTATTAATTCGTAAGGAAAAATCTTGCATCCATCATGTTGTTTTATTTTATTTTTTTGCTGTTTTTCTAGGTTTTTCTGAATTTCTAAAGACTTTTAAGGACTATTTCAGCCAGACCTGGTGAGAATTATGAAATTATTTTTGGAAGATCTTTTTGAAAGAATTTAAAAGACAGGATAAACCTAATTTTTTGGGTGTGTTTTACGCATTTATCAATCAAGGAGTAGTAAATATTGATTTTCTGTTCTGTGTGAAATTGGGGGTTAGTAAAACATGTATCTGCTCTTATATGAGGGTACCCTTTTTTGAAAACGTGTTATTAAAACATAACCGTTACAGTGGGATTCGCTGCAGCTTTTCGTATTAGTTTTGATGGAAAACAAACCCCTCTCTCTGAAATGCAGCTGTATAGTTAGGTGTCAGTAACTCACGCTGTGGGGTCTTGGCTATCTTCAGGCGCTGTCTGATGTCTACAGAGACCAGGCTGGACTCTACGGGCGGCTGGAGGGACAGAGAGTTCCAGAAGACCTTGGCGTAAGCTACGTCCTCCTGCGACGAGCCCTCAAACACCGTGAAATACTTCTCAAACTCCGACAGCGAGTCCAAATCATTCATGTCCTCCATTACACTCAGCTGCTGCTGCTCCTGTAGGCCGCAGCCCGATACTCTGAGAGTGAGCGGTCGGTAAGGAAGTGTTGCTACAGCGGTAGTGAAGGAGAGGGAGGAGGGGGGAGGGTTGTGTTGTGTCTCGGTAGTGTCAGGTAAACAGCCCGCTGAAACTGGAGCTTATTATTATTAATAATAAACGGGTTTAATAAACTATTACACCCAGGAAACATTACATGTATGTTTCAGTGATGATTTCAGAATATTTTTTTAATCTAGGCATAAATGTGCAGACTGAGAATAAATTAAACTTTTACTAATTACAGCATTTATTGCAGAAACTGTAAAAACTAGTGTTAATATAAAATAAAATAAAAAAAACTAAACATTAAAACAGCATGCAATTTATTAACCCTCCTGGATTAGTGTAACGTTTATAAGTTTAATTGTATTTGGGGCTAAATGCAAAAATGTAAAATTGAATTTCTTTATTGCATTTACTGCAGTGTAGAAGAAATAAGTTTTCACCCAGTTTTTATATTATTTAGCTTTTCCATCTCTGCCCCTTACAATCGGCATTTTTTCCCTGTTTTTTTCTATTTTTGCATCTTGTAACAAAAGTTATTTAGATTATACCATTAGATATAATCCAAAAAAGGATTTAAATGATTTTTTTTCCCTTAATTCTCTTTACAAAAGGCTAAAATTAGAAACTAGAAAATTGAAAACTTAATGAAAACAACTTCTTCTATACTGAATGTAAAAAATGAAAAGTTTTACTCCCAATTTTCTAATTTTAAATTTAGCTTGAAACGTTCAGCTTGACCCTACTGTTATGTTTAAGTTTGGAGATCTAGGAAAAAAGTTAAAAATATTTTTTCATTATAAAACTTCTTCTGCTTGCCTTAATTAGTGTAATCATAGTATAATATGAAAATGGTTCATCTCACATATTTGTAACCACCACCTGCAAAAACAAAAACTAAAACTAAATTGCAGTGTTATGTTTCAATTTTATGTACAACTATTGTGTTTTACATGTTAGTCTTTCAAAAGTAATAAAGTAGTGAAACATTAAAAAAAAGTTTAAACATGTATTTTTGTTTATGACAAATGAGTGAATTATCTTAATTGAACCACTACCTGTTAGAGGTAAGGAACACCGTTGCACTAAATATTGATAGAATAATTAGCAATGGGGTAAGTAATGAAATATTCACACTGCTTGTAAGGACTTTTTTGCTTTCAGACATCTTTTGATTAATTCAACATGCACTCTTAATATTACATCCCACTCTGTCCCTCCTTCATAAAACTGACTGACCCATCTTCAATTTCCAAACCCATCACAATCCAACCATTCTTATTAACATCACTAACCATGGCTAAAAAATATATACTTTTATAATGGAAAGACAGAAACAAACTATCTACAATTAGATGTATAACTTCCTTAGCAAATCATGCATCATTGGAAAAACTTTCTGCAAGCCTTAGAAGCCTTGGTCCACCTTTGACTCTTAATGATAAAAACAATATTATTAGATTTAGTTTTAAATATGTGAGTAGATCATTTGCCTAAATTAATAATTAAAGTTATACCATTGTTTTATATGTACACTGTTGTCCTGTGTGGTTAACTGTCTCGTAATGTGTTATATTGGATATATCTGGACCCATGGATTGTTTATGATAAACCCTGTATTAAACCCTGCTTTCAAAAAGGTTATATTATTAAAGTAAATATTATGTTAAGTTAAAGGTATTTTTTTGAATAGCAATTGAAACTTCCACACTATTTTTTTCAGTGTGAAACGAGCCTGTTTTATACTAAAACAAATATTATGTTAAAACTAAATTATTACTGCCACCAAATCCTTGTCTCTTTACAATACCAACTTAATTGAAGAAAAAAATTGTCAGTGACTAAAATAGCATTTCTATTAGTCAATTCTTCTCAGATTTTCATAAATATAAAGAACATCTGTCAGATTCTCTCTAAACTCTCAAATCACTCTAACAGATCACAATTGAAAAGGTCAAAAAGAAGTAATCTCACATTATCAGAAGATTTAGGTTATTGCTATAGTCAGACAGTACAGAATTAGATGTTTTTTGTTAGATTTTATTATTTTATATGAAGAAAATACATTTATTACATATGTATTACATATTCGAAAACACAATTACATAACAAACAAAAACACAATAAAATGGTACAATTTCTGTGTGTTGAGAAGTTCTGTTTATACCTGCTGTTCACCTGGTAGTGAGGTTAGTGATTACTGTACTGTAAAATGTAATCTACTAACTACACTGCCAGATGACCAAACAGTATCTGTCCTCAAGGAGACCACCAGAAGATCAAAGATCTACGCCACCATTAAGTACTTCACTCTGTCCAACATACTGCAGTGGTAGAAGAGCAATGTTGGGTTTCCAAATCCCAATATCAGTGTGTGACGGTATCCTATGATCTGTGTTAGCTTGCAGGCCGTTGTGTTGGCAGTATGGTTAGTGATTGTAGAATGTTTGAAACAATCAGCTAACAACACTGCCTACAAACCAACCCCTACATGTTACCCAGACAACTATATTACTACATAACAACAGCAGAGGAAACAATAAACTGATCCAGATTCAGATTAGTAGACTAAAATCAACACAAAACAGAGTGACAAAATGTGAACATGTTGAATATACAAATAATTGCACTACTAAATCTTGAAGATTTCTATTTAAGCATTACATAAAAAGCTTTTAATGATTGATAAGGAACATTACTGAAAAGAATAATTGTAACTGTAATAGAAATGATAAAAAATAAGTAAATCTGATAATGTCAAAATATAATAATTTAATAATGAAATTGGCTCTTTCCTGAACCTCATTTTAAAATCAACATTTTCCTGATTACAAATTGTCTTCCTGACATTACACCACTAAATCCTGAGGATTTCTATTTAAGCATTACATAAAAACCTTTCATGATTGATAAGGAACATTACTGAAAAGCATAATTGTAATTGTAATAAAAAGTGTACATTTTTAAAGTAAATCTGCTAATGTCAAAATATAATGAATAAAATCATAAAATTGGCTCTTTCCTCAACTTCATTTAAAATCAATATTTTCCTGAATACAAAACAAACAGTTCATGTCCTTAAAAACCTTTAGTTTCGTTATGTTTGTCTAGTTTTATGTGTATTTTTAAAACATTTGAGATTCCTGTTACTGAGTTGGAATTATTAAGTGGAGCAAAGAGAAAACAGGCAGCTTCTCCAAGTCTCCTGTAGGAGATTTCAAAGCCCTCAAATTTTCTGAATGTAAATGTTATTTTACTGCAAAAAAGGGTTTTGTATCACCTACACCTGCAGCCTGTATATGGGACAAGGCATGTTTAGAGGTTAAACACATAATGTTGGTTTATATTTAAAGCAATAATACTCAATGAAAAAGTAAAAGAAACTGAATAAGAAACAAAAGATAAAGGGCTAAAATGTCCCTTTTTTCATGTTTTAGGATGACTGAGGTAAAAAACACACATTAGGCATCTCCATAAAATTAAACCAAAATAAGCAAATATTTTAATTTTGTGTATTAACCTCTTACAACTCACCTGTGAAAGGTACGCAATAAATTCCAAATCAACTAATTTTTCCTTTCCCAATAAAGTCCTGTCTGAAGGAATGCCACCTTCTCCTCTATGCTGTGTGTGTACATCTCTCGTTGTTATGGTCCTCATGATGTCATGTCAGCAGGTGGGGTTGCAGGTAAACTGTTGGGCGGAACAGAACTTTCTTCTTGGCCAAAACTAAGATGGAAACAGTGGGGAGCTAACAGGTAGATCTGCAGACAGATAGATGCCTCCAGGAGCAGGGTTGGAGACCGCAAGCCTATACAGTCCACTAGAGCAACTGTATGTGGGGCATCTAGATATTACAAATGATTTATAATATTTATAAATGTCTGCATGGGTTGCACATGAAAAAGTATAGAGTATTAATTCAACTGTTTCTTATAGTTTACTTACTTTTGGTAAAGTGTGTTAATGTATTAAATATGTAAGAAAATGTGAGAATGATGTACACATCAAGAGTAATGCTTTTTTCAATTATAGCTTAAACCACCTCAGAAAATATATCTAATATAAACTTTCACTGACAACTGTTAAAAGTTGGCAAAAAAAAACTAGGTTGTGTCCAATTGAATACTAATAACTAATACTAACTATTTTTTTAGAATACATAAAGTATGTACTATAGGTAAACTTGTCAAACTTGTATACTTAAATACTCAAGACACATAACCTACTTAGAACTGGTGTAATTACTTAAACTACCTATACTACCTAAAATCTCACAATGCAATGTGAAACAGAAAAGGAAGGAGCTACTCATGTAAAAAATGGAAGATATTGGTTATAGATGAAACATAAGAAATGCTGTCTACCTAGACAGTATTCTCATCTCCAAATGGATAAATCTGTGTAATCTAACCTTCTGTTTCACTGGACAAAAATCTAATAGCTATGGGCAACACAGCTAAACAATCATATGTAATGATTATTAGATGGGTAACCGAACATGAAACTCTGTCTCTTCATAGTATGTTCTTGATGCTAAGATGCTTTTGGGTAACTGGGCCCTCAGCTTTAACCATGAAGTTTGAGTGATTTAGAAATTTTAGTATTTTGTTACTTTTGTTTGCACTTTGCGCACAAATCAAATCAAGGCTATATTCTGACTAATGGACATTTAAAAAAATATTATATTATAGACATTAATGGGTTAATCTGAAGCCAGGAATTATAAAAGCAAAACATACCTTCATTTGAGACATAAAATAAACAAATGTTCATTAAAGGAAAAAAATAGTTTTATACTCACGTGCAGAAGCAGACTGACATCTCTCAGCCCAGATTAAGACCTTCACCTTCTTCTCTGAGTGTCTTCACTCTACACAGACTGGAGAAGCCTGTGCAGCTCGTGCTTTACCACAGACATTGAAGGGCTTTTATAACAGGGAGCCGCCGCTGCTCCTTCAAATTCAGCGCCATGAGAGGCGCGAGCGCTCAGGGGCGGGAACCGCGGCGCCACCGTTACTGCAGCTTCAGCTGCTTTCCGCCCGTATTCCGCACGCCCCGCCCCTACAGTGCGATGATTGGCGGATGAGGACCGGTCTCCCGCGCAATGATTGGCTAGAATACTCAGAATCAAACAGCAATCAGCGTGTACAGATCAATCACCTCCTTACTCTAGCGCTGGGGGCGGGGCCTGCCGGAATACAGGTGGAGGAAAGTATGGCGGGAGCTTTGTGGCATTTCTGCTCTTTTCACTGAAACAATGTGGACATTTTAGTATCAGTATTTATTTAACCAATATACAACATTCTGTACATGTTGTATATAAAACTTCAAGGGTTTTTGAATGAATCCTGTTGTGCTTTGTGGTAAACCTACATATTCCAAATCATTTTTCTGAATTTAAATAAATAGTAAATAATTCTGTTAGTCTGTTATCTAAAAAAAAGTGATATCTTAAAATCTTTGATTTTACAAATTAAAAATCTCTGGAATATAATCCAGAGGAAGATGGATGATCACAAGCCATCAAACCAAGCTGAACTGCTTGAAATTTTGCACCAGGAGTGGCATAAAGTTATCCAAAAGCAGTGTGTAAGACTGGTGGAGGAGAACATGCCAAGATACATGAAAACTGGGTTATTCCATCAAATATTGATTTCTGAACTCCTAAAACTTTATGAATATGAACTTGTTTTTTTTTTTGCATTATTTGAGGTCTGAAAGCTCTTTTTTGTTATTTCAGCCAGTTCACATTTTCTGCAAATAAATGCTCTAAATGACAATATTTTTATTTGTTGTCTGTAATTTATAGAATAAAACAACGATGCTCATTTTACTCAAACATATACCTATAAATAGCAAAATCAGAAAAACTGAATCAGAAACTGAAGTGCTCTCTTAAGCTTTTTCCAGAGCTGTATACAGACAGAACAAAAAACATTCAGTACAGGAATGATACAAAAACATTGAGCACAGGCTTCAGGTCTTTACAGATTTCATTAGAAGAGTAATTTATTTTTCGGTTGCATTAAATATTTTAAGGTTGATGATGAAAAAACAACCTTTATTTTAACACTGCTTAATAAGCATTGGTCAGTGTTAAAATTCTGATTTTGATTTGAAGTTTATTTAAAGGTTTGTTTTAAATAGTTGTGTTTCTGAATCTACACTCACAATGATTTTAAGAGAAAGGTGTTCCCCACAAATAATACAATTTATATTAATAATTTGTATATATATGCCCCTTTCTACACTACCAGATTACAGTAAATGTTTAGTATAAGAAAAAAACATAAATATAACATCATATCATTGAATCAATGTAAAATCGATGTGCACCTATAAATCATTTCTGATGATGGTGATCAATGTTGTTTCACTGCATTAGTGATGGAAAAATGAACGTTGGAACATCCTTTTGCTATCTGGGAATAATTTTAAACATTCCACATTTTATAGATTTGATAGAAAATGCAGATATTGGTCTACCCTTTTGTACTTTTCATTTATATATAGTAGTGTGCCAAGAAAATAATAAGGTTATTTAAAAAATAATTTCCATAGTTTGTAAATGTAAATAATAAATTTTCAAAATATCCTGAACTAAGCATTTGTCTTATTGATACCATCAAAGGTAGTAAGTTACAAACATTACTACACTGCATCCAAATTAAAAGTACTGTGCTTTTCTGACTGTCAATGAAAATGTATAAAAATATATATATATAATTTCATGTTGGAATAGAACTAGTACATTAACATATTAACACATAATATACAGGTTTTTTATCATCAAACTCATACATTTGATTGAAAAGACAGATATTGGTCTACACTTTTGTACCTTTCATTTATGTATAGTAGTGTGCCAAGAAGATAATTAGATTATATTAAATATATATAGTGTATATATATATATATATATATATATATATATATATATATATATATGTATATGTATATATACATATATATATATATATATATATATATATATATATATATATATATATATATATATATATATATATATGTATATGTATATATATATATATATATATATATATATATATATATATATATATAATTGTATATCTAAGCTATTCTTTAAATATCCAGCATTTGTCTTATTAATACCATCAGAGGAAGTACACTACAATTGTTTTTTTTTTTTTTTTTTTACAGGACAATTAATATTACCTTCATTACCAATAACATTCTTACTGTTAAAACTGTTTTTTATCTTTATATATGTTTTGTAAGTGCTAAAAAAATATCATTGGCCACTGTATGACTCCCTGAGACTTTTGGACATTATTGTAGCCATTATCTGTCTCCTACATGAGTCTGCCATCTTTAAACATGTTTGTGACTCAAGCATTGCACAGTCCAGATTAAAGCTACTAGTTAATGATCTCCAACACTTCTGAGCAGAATGAGCATCTTACCTGAGTCGTTGTAACCGTCACTCGGGTACAGTTTAACCTGCCATTGTTGGGCTAATTCAGACGGAAGGAAGAAACAAAAAGCTACATGACTCCTTAGATACGCAGTAACTCAATCAAGAACCGTCCTTTTTGTCCTATAGATGATCATGTTGTTTCTGTTGGTAGGGAACATGTTGGACATGTTGACTGTGGACAAAAGCCTTGCTGGACCAGGTTACTAGAGAAACCATTTACTAAATGTTTCATGCCTCAACTGAAGACATGTCCAGACTTGCCCTGGGAGTGTAACTTTAACTGTTTTACAAAACTACTTACAAAATGAATACAATTCCATAAAATAAAACAAAAAACAAATAATGCCAATAATACAGACTTATCACATCCGTGTATTAATTGGCAAGTAATTTTATTACAAAATCTTTAATTAATTAATGTATACTTGATGATTTTAAACTCAACTAGAATTAGAAACTACTTCTGTATCTATTTGTTTACTTTATACTTCTAAATTTGACCTAAAACTTAATCTGACTTGACTAGATCATTTGTTCATTAAGGAACATGACCCAGTATTTTCTATGTGAACCTTTAAAATTAGCATATAATTTAATGGTGATGTTTTCAATTGATGGGTGCTTTCAGAAAACATTTTAGGTTTTAATGAAAAGCTATATCTGAAGAAAGAAAAACATGCATTCCAGCAAAAAAAAAAAAAAAAAAAAAAAAAATCCCAACTGTGAAACAAGGTGTGGGTAGTATTATGATTTGAGCCTCTTCTTCTACCTACCTACCTACCTACCTACCTAACTTTTTCTCAGGAAATAAATGGTCTTATTTGGTAAATTTGGTTTACCTTTCCCTTTAGACCCTTCTGTTAAATTCTGATGAAGTTTTAGATTATGTAAACTTCCAGGCAGCATTGTATATAAAATAAATGATTTTGAGTTGTGAATTGTGTTTGTATATGTACAGGTGCATCTCAAAAAAATATAATTAAAAAGTGACTTTATTTTAGTAATTCAGTTCAAAATGTGAAACTCTAGATGTATTACTCAGAGAGTAAAGCCAATAAAAACCAAAAATCATTATCTGAGAAAAATAGAACATACATAAGACCAATTGGTACTTTTGGCAGTGTCGGCAGTATGCCAAGTCCTGCTGGAAAATGAAATCCACCTCTCCACAAAAGTTGTCAGAAGAGAATAGCATAAAAAGCTATTTTCTGGTAAATCACCAAAGTTATTTTGAACATGATACAGTGGACAAACACCAGCAGATGACATGTCTCTCCGAACCATCACTGACCATCACTAAATTTTGCATTTAAATAAAAAATCAAGGGATCAGAGTCTGGAGGAAGAGTGGAGAGACACACAGTCCAAACTGCTTGAGTTCTAGTGTGAAGTTTTCACAATCGGTGATTTTTTTTATAAAGTAACTTTTCAATGATATTCTAATTTTTGAGATGCACCTGTATGTTTCTGAACATGGAGGTATCTATCTGATTTAAAGCCCTGTTCTCTCTGAATATATGTAGTAAAGGTACAGGCAGCTCACTGCTGGACATGAGCATTTGAATGTGTTGTCACTGTAAACTAACATTTTTACACAATAAAATACAAGGCTAGATTTATAAAAACTTCAGAACTAAAATTCAGAATTGACTGGGAGTTTTCCACCCTTAGAATCCTGTCTAAGATGCAGCATTTCTTACATTTCAGACACACCAAGAGCTTTTTATTGGAAATTGTAAAATATGGACTGGATCATGTTGAAGTGACTCTACGCTACAGGGTGTACTGTGAACCTTTGCCTATACAGTCCATAGTGTCCTTTTGGCGTCATCTACTGGCCAGCATATGTAAGGACATTTATAGTATATAAAATAAAACCAGGTAAGATCTGGTTTATGGGGAGCCTGGCTGGGTAAGTGTAACGTTTATCAGTTTATGACTGTATCAAGCCGAATTCGAAAATAGAAAATTGGGTATAAAATTTAATCATATTAAATCATTTCCCATTTAGGAAGAAGAAATGGGGTTTTCGTCCAATTTCTTTATTATCTAATTTTTCATTTCAGCCTTTCACATACAGAATTTCAAGAAAAATAAAAAATGGAATCTTCTCTTGATTTTCAAATTTGTCAATTTTGTCTGATGGTATAATCCAACTTGCAAAATGCAAAAAATGGAAAATCAGAAAATAAAGAAAATATATATATTTTAAATTCTGATTGTGATGTTAAAATCTTTTACACTGCACTACATTAAAGAAACAAACAAAACAAAAAATAATAATGAGTTTTTACATCAAAGGTTCTATTTTTGCGTTTAGCCTAACGCGAGTGAGTGCAAAATGAATGTAGGTAAACAGAGATAAATGGCAAAAAAACATAAAAAAATAAACTTAAAATTTCTGCAGTACTGAAACATTCGATATTGTTCTGGGTTGGGAAAATGGGCGCATTGTCATTGTAAAAAATTTAAAACTTTTATAAACCATGAAAAATGAATCTGATGCTCCATAGACTGTCCCTTTATGGAAAATAATGCAAAATATCGCCATAATTTATTCAGAGATTAAAATTAAAATAAATGCCCTCTCCATTGTCTAATGATTATCCTTGGATTGGAGCTCTGATGTAATATTCAGTTTCTTTATGTGCATTAAATTTACAGGAAATAAAACTTTATAACTCTCTGGCTACGAATTAATTATCTCGCTCTCCCGCCTTATAATAAAAAAAAATAATAGCATGCATTATTTTTTAACATGATGTCACCTTAGGGGCTGCGTCACTGTCTATGTATTACGCTATATGATAAGAACCCCTTCATGTTTTTGTGGTCACTCAGGAGCGCCCTCTGGTGGCCTGGCACCCCCAGTAAATACTGTATAAAAGTGTGTATTCTCCTCTGTAGAGACTCTCTGAGCAGTCTGTCTCCTAATTAGAGACACCTGTTGAAACACCTAATTGGCGCAGTGACCGTTGACCTCTTTAAAAAGCAACTTCCTGCTGTGTTCTGAATACTGAAAACATGCCTGCTCCTGCTCTCTGTTTTTGAGCTTGTTTTTGCCAGTTTTGATCAGTTTTTAAGAGCAAATTTGTTTGCTTGTTTGGAAGATCTTGTTTTTATTCTAGTTTTTAGACTTTTAGATTGGAAAGAAGTGAGCAGTAGTTTTTGTTAGTGTGTGTGAAACTCTGAAACTTAAAGTAAAAATGAAAGAAGAAATTGCAGCCACAGTTTTCTTTGTTGTGAGACTGGCGAAGAAACATGGAAGACTTGATCGCTCACGCAGAGACAAGTTTGCGGTAGCTTTTACGTCTGTTCTGTTCGAGAACTACAAAGGCCACTGGTACCCTGAGAACCCGTGCAAAGGACAGGGTTTTAGGTGAGGCCTTTAGGTGCAGAGGCTTGAAAATCTAAGCGCTGCCAGTGTTTTTAGTCTGAATGTTTGCTTGTTTTGACCCTCCTTAGGTGTTTGAGGACCAACAGATCCCAGGTTAGAGACCCAATAATTGATGGTGCTTGCAAACGGAGTGGTATCAACTATGAAGACCTGGGTTTACCAAAGGAGATCACCATTTGGGTAGATCCAGGAGAGGTGTCCTGCCGGTAATACCCTTTTTCTCATAGTTCTCCTAGTATCTCATATTGTACTTTTATATAGGAATGTGAATAATGAGCTAAACATAGTTGATTAGTCCTGAGAATGACTTGCTTACTTCTTGAACTGGTTTTATGAGACTAATGTAGCCTAAAGCTTTGTATAATAGAGTATATATGAATTGATATGGGATATATATTGGGATATAATGTAAAAAGGCACAACTTATAAGTTACAAACAATATAAATTGAGCACCTCCTTTATTAAAACAACCCAGCCTTTGGATTGAATTTACTTCACCTTTTTGGGAAATGCTTTTAGAATACTTACTGTCTTGAAAGTGCAGTAATTGTAAAGAAGCACTTAGATATGGTTTTAGCCATTTTTAGCAATACATTGTTTCTAATCAGAGGAGCTTCTTAAAGCTGCTTTGCGAATATGAGCATAGGCTGCAATTGCCTTGATCATTTTAATTTGTTACAGAGCTCCACTAAAGCTAGAGTAGACTAGTAAATCTGTGTCCTCATCACTGATATCCTCACTGAGATCTTTTAAGGAAATAATTCTGGATATAATGGTGCAGTTTCCAAAACCAGGATTAACCGAGTCCTAAACTAAACTTATTAAACCCCCCCCCCCCCCCCCCCCCCTCATTATTGGTAGCGCACACACCCTTCTAGAATAATCAATACATTGCTTTTGATTAAACTTTTTAAAAGTAATTGCCCTAAAAAACTGCCGCATTCAGTGTCGAGTGAAAAATGGCAAATGGAGATACAATTTTTTTATATACATTTAAATGGTGTCCACTTTGTTCAGACACTTTGTTCTGTTTTTTTTTTACTTTTTTTTAAACTTATTTAAGTACATTCCATTTAGAAAGTCAGACTCTTCTGAATATCTGAACAAAGGCAGAATTTCTTAATCTGGCTCTATTCTATGTGTGTAAATGCATAATGGTTCCTGTGTGTGTGCTGCCTGTCGAGTGGCAGTAAGCAGCTTCTCCTTTTTAAGGTATTAGTTTGAAATACCAAGATTAAGATGTATTGAGTCTTCTTTTTTTCCTCTCTCTCTGTACTGAACACATTTGACTGTGCTTGGTCATTATTTATATAAGAATTTGTTTGAAATGTGTTTGGAGAAGTATTTCATACAACTGTTTCTCAGCCTTTGTGCTGGAAGTCTACTACCCTTACTGTTTTCCTCTGCACCAAACACACCTGATTTGCACCTGATCAGCTTGTTAACAGCCCACTATTAAGTGTGAGTGGGTGTGTTTTAGTGGGAAAAACACTAGAATGTGCAATAGCTTTGGGCATCCAGAAATAGGGTTGTGAAATGCTGGCTGTGTTCCAAAGTCAGGGAACGTTTTCTTGTAAATTACATTAGAAGAGGCTGTATCAAAATGAATGATCTCTTATTAATTTTTTTTATACTGATATGGGTAACGAATGTTTCCTTCATGCCCTTCTATTTCCCACAGTTGACTTTGATTACTACACATGTGCACACATGCTTTGACCGGTATATGGGCTACAGTTGTAGGTGATACAAAACCCTTTATTTCTGCAGTAAAAACTTTTATTTACATTCTGAAGATTTGAGGGCTTTGAAATCTCCTACAGGATAGTTGGAGAAGCTGCAGGTTCGCTCTCCACTCTACTTAATTGCTTAACAGTAAGGAAAATATTGATTTTAAAATGAAAAGGAAAGGAAAGAGCCAAATGTATTTTTTTATATTTTGACATTAGCAGATTTACTTACTTTATTTTTTTGGTTTTCTATTACAATTATGCTTAATGTTCATGTTCTGCTCCTACACTTCAAACGTAAGCCTAAATTCACCAATTCCCTTTTGTTTGCAGGTATGGTGAGAAGAACACGCCGTTCTGTGTGACTCTTCTTGAAGGGGAGAAGGGAGACAGTGAGTTCTCACGCAGGATTAACAACGCTGTGGAACGGGCTACCTCAGACTATCACTCTGGAACCTCCTCTGATGAGGAGAGCTGCAACAGCAGCATGATCAGCAGTAGCAGCAGCAGCACCACACTCTCAGCTCCAGAGCCGAAGTGCATCCCAACCGTGTCCAACCCAAACAGTGTCTACCAGGTACGTGTTCACAGAAATTCCTACTGAAGAGACCTGTAGGAGCCTCACGTCTGGCTCAAGTGCTCCAGTTTTAGCGCGGTGCCTTCAATGGGCCTTACTATGCATTCCTCGACTCCTATTGGACGGACCTGAGATTAGAGTTAAGCTGTCTGGCTATTGGATTGCTGAGGACAAACAAGGGCTGGACTGGGACAAAAAAACAGCCCTGGCATTTTTGGTTTAGACTGGCCCCTCATAATTATTCAGAGCACAACCGACTTGTAATTTATGTATGTGAGCTTACAGAGAAGCATAATATATCATTAATATATGAAATATAAGAAGGTTAGTGTTTATTGTTAACTCCACCATTTTTGGCTGGAGTTTTTTTTTTTTATTGAAATTTGTAATATGTATTTTCTGAATTTAACTGATAACAGCTCAATTCTAATTCTTCAGGTTAAAGGTGCTTCTTCCAACTATGCCTTAAATGCATTTGACACTGTTTTGCTCTAATGCTCTAATGTAGACATACCTTTTGCTAATACTTTTTTATATTTTTTTACACTTCCTTGCAAAGATTTTACTTATCATGTATCAGTTTTATCAAAATCTGTTATTACTTTTTAAAACATGAACCACAGCATAGAGGATACAAATTTAAACTACTATGCAGCCTTTCAACACCTTTAACCTACATATCTAAAATGCTATGAGTGTAGCCTAAAATGGACACTTGCTGCTCATTCAACACTTCTGTCTTGAACGTTTGCTATTTAATCAGAATAAGGGGGCGTGACTGCCAGATTTTGGGAAGGGTGAAAGTGTGGGGCCATTTTCATCCTATGTCCTGATTGGTTCAGTCCACTGTCTATATTGAAGATGGGCCAGTGGGCCACTCCCTTTAAATTGTGGGCTGGCCTCTTAAGAAAATAAAAGGGGAAGAGAAAAATCCTGGAGGACTGTTGGCCCACCGGGCAAATGCCCAGTACGCTAGATTACCAGTCCAGCCCTTTTACAAACCCTACACCCCTAAGGTTTTTCTGTGGGTGTTTTCTTTCTTTCCTTCTCCTCTAGACTAGTTTTGCTTATTGAATCAATTTGGTGTGTAGTATCAACATGAATTATTTAACCCATGTGTTTGTTTGTTTGTTTGTTTATTTATTTATTTTATTTAAAAGATTGAATTTCTGTTCTCACACCCCGTCCCCTCTCTCTTCAGTTCAGTGAGTTTGCGCCTCCTGCACCCATCCAGTCCTGGGCTCCCTATCCCAAAAGGAAGCCCTATAATGGAAATGGTTACCAGCAGCATTCGAATGGACCGTACCCTCCTCCACACAACGGCTTCAAAAATTACAGGCCCTCCTATGCTTTCTCTGGTCCGCGGGTGGACAAATACCATTGGGTCAGCAAGAATCGCTCCTAGAGACGGGTCCTTCACGCCCCCTCTCCCCCGTCTCTGTCCCTACTTGTTTCTGTGCAGGCATGTGACCATGGCTTAATTTAAGTGTTTAAGAAACTTTATTTATGAGAATCTATTGAGGTATTGCCTTACAGGCATTTTAATACTTGCTGTTTTAATAAATTATGCAATAAATCAAATGTAATTAAGTCTAAATAAAAAAAAAAATCCTTTTAAGAAACCAAAGTTGACTTGTTTCATTTTTTTAATTTGTGTGTGATGTATGTATTTATTATTAACTAAAATTTGGGGTGGTGGTCCGCAGGTAGAGGTGGGTGACATAATTTATTGTATTGTGACTTATACAATTAAAGGCATTACAAGATATTTAGAAGTTACATTGGCGGCACAGTGGCTTAGTGGTTAGTAGTGATGGGCAGATGAAGCCTCATTGGGTGTATGGCACATTTCCCAAACTGTATCGACACTGTGTTGAAACTGTGTTGCTGTATCACTTAATGGCGACATCTGCTGGACTAAGAAAGTCATTGCAAGCAACTGCTTGAAGAAATGCATCGGTCACGTGGTTTTCCTTAAAATGATACGCGGTCTGACACAGGGGTTCGCCTTGTTTGCTCGGTGCATGCGCTGAAGTTTCAGTGTCGTCAGACCCATCGCTACCAAACGATACAGGAAGTGTATCGGTCACGTGGTTTTCCTTAACTTGATACGCACACGGACACGGGGTTTCGCCTTGACAGCTCGGCACATGTGTCGAGGTTTCAGGGTCGTCAGACCCATCACTAGTGGTTAGCACGTTTGCCTCCCAGCACTGGGTTCAAGTCCCTATCTGGGTGGAGTTTCCATGTTCTCCCTGTGTCTGTGTGGGTTTCCTCCCGGGACTCTGGTTCCTCCCACAGTCCAAAAACATGGCAATCAGGTAAATTGGATACTCAAAATTGATATGATTAATTGACTACTTTTAAATTGAGTGTGTGTAATGTGTGACACTCTGTCCTGGGTAATTGCTGTAGTGCCCGATGCAGTTCTCCAGGTGGACGGTTGTTTCTGGTTGAGAGTACGATGTGCACTATTGGCTGCCGCTTCTCACCGGTGTGTGGATGAGTGCTGATGTGTAATGTGCTTGTGTGTAAAACGTGTAAATTGTAAAGCGTCCTTGGGTTTTTAGAAAGGCGCTACATAAGTTAAATTTCATTCTTTCATTAATTTATACTGTACTCAGTTGGGGGGAAATATTCCCCAAACTGAGTACATTTATTTTTTTGTTTGAAATATAACTTTTAAACTAGACTAAGTTGCTGTCCAATAAAAAACAAGTATCTCCATTTTTGTTTTTACATTACTACATAATTTGAACAGAAAAGCTGTCCCTTACACTGTGCCAAAATTCTTGATTAATGGTTCAATAGAAATACTTCAAAATGAACTGAAACTCTTTTCATTGACTTCCACTGAAAGATTGAAGTTTTTTTCTCTTTCCTGTAAAGTGGGTTTTTTGGAGATTCATGTTTTTCATTGGTCAGTGGCGTTATACTCTCCCTAATTAAATGGACAGCTAGGTCAGTATTATTTAAGTACTTAAAATGGGCAAACAGGCTCTCTGTGCAATGTGTGGGTGTGCGCATGCA
This sequence comes from Astyanax mexicanus, assembly GCF_023375975.1. Lineage (NCBI taxonomy): Eukaryota > Metazoa > Chordata > Actinopteri > Characiformes > Acestrorhamphidae > Astyanax > Astyanax mexicanus. Next base: position 26,705,163 of record NC_064408.1, read on the forward strand.
CACACAGTATAAATAAAAATAAATAAACCCATGCTCATGACACAATATTAATTGTGATTCATATGATTGCAGTTAAAAAAAGGCTGTATTGCAATCAATAATGTACATTATGACCATTACTGTCCAAACGTTGTGGTTTTTCATATGAACCAGTGTAGTACCGCATCACCATATGCTTGTAGGACTTCATACAGTTGGTCAATTTTGTGGCTTTACTAATAAAAGAAAAGGAAACTAGGTTATTTGATTATTTGAATAGTCATTTTCCCCTTTTAAGTTTTTTTTTTTAATTTATTGCAGAATGTCAACATTATATGGTCACCACTAGGTGGCAGCAAGGCAGTCACATTTGGCCAACTGGAATGCATGTCCCTGCATTTTTATTGGGCACACCCCAAACCAGAACAAAACCCTCTGCTTCTGTTGTATTTGAGCTGTGGTTTGTGTCTACTCTCCCCACACCCCCCTCTATACCCACTGTTAGCGACCTGGCAGCTAACAGCTACTAAGTTTCTACGTTCCTCTTCTGATTCACACGGCAGGTTTTGACACATGGCGTGCTTTAAAAAGTTCTACATTCAGTTTTGAGCAAGTAATCCTGGATTTTAAACTGAACTAGAGATTTGTGAGGCCTCCTTTTTCTGAAAGCGCTGTGGTAATCTCTGGGTTGGGCAGTTTCCTGTGGAGTATGGAAAGAGTTTTCAGTTGTTAGATGCTAAAAGTTGGACACCAGTAAAGTTGTCCATCTATACAACACAAAATGACTTTAAGGTTGGGTTTATTCAATTCAACTGCTCAAGAGAAACAATCCTTAATGAATAAAAAAATATTTAACCCTTCTGGAAATGCGGTGTGTATATATGAAACCTTTCTATAACTGGAGAAAATGTATATATTGACATTTGTCTGGTTCATAAAACATGTATGATTGCAAATTTGATATTTCATTCATAAAGTTTACAATCGTACATATTGCCTTTATTTATACATCAAACATATACTAAAATCTTTTTTTTTTTAAATTATTTTATTATTTTTCCCCATTTTATCCTAATTAAGCTAGGCCAATTGTCTCACCCATTTAGCTGCAACTCAGCTGTATATCCTTCATTACTGATGATGCCACAACACAAGAAGAGTTAAGACAAGCACATGCCACCGCCTCTTTTGGAATTGCTGCTGATGCAGTATTGCTGAGTAGCATCACAGCATGCTTGGAGGAAAGCGCAGCGACTCGGTTCCGATACATCAGCTCACAGACGCAGCCTTGTGCTGATTGACATCACCCTTTGGAGTAATGAGGGGAGAGAGCGCCTTCTACCCACCCAGAGAGAGCAAGCAAGGCAAATTGTGCTCTCTCTGGGTGGGTAGATGGCGCCCTTTCCTCTTAGCTATGAATGTGATTAAATTTTAAGTGATTTCTTGCGTCCAAAGTAAGAAACGGTAATGTTATTCAGAGCCATTTCTAGCAATAGCTTTTAAGCCGTTTAAAAACTAAGCAGTATATTACTGGGATCTGTAAAGTTGCTCTAGGGCAGGGGTGTCAAACTCATTTTCACTGAGGGCCACATCGGCATAAAGGCTGTCCTCAAAGATGTATATTATACTTAAATGAATGTAACTACTCAATGTTAAGTAATTTTGAATGTATTACTTATTCAATTAAAACATTGCATTTGCATAGAAAAATATATGTTTGCTTGTTGCTCTAAATCTTTTTAATTTGTCATGTTATAAAATCCAAAAACTAGTTTTTGCTATGTATTTTTAGACAATAGGACCTTTCAAGCTCTCGCAGGCCTTGCGTTTGGCGCATATGCTCTAGGGCAGGGGTTCTCAACCTTTTCTACCTTACGGCCCACCTGTTAACAACTTGAAAGCGTCAAGGCCCCACTAATAATAATAATAATAATAATAATAATAATAATAATAATAATAAAATATATAAAAAACAGAGTATAATAAACTCTTGCTACCATAGCTTTACCCTGAACTGGGATTTAGGCTTTCCAAAAATAGTACATGAACTTCTTACTGGAAACATGCTCTAATATTCTGCTTCTTTTGTATTTTAAATATACATATAAGTGTAGCACGGTTTGACAGGGTAGCACAACTCGACAGAACACCTGATGACTCGGCTCGCTGTGTGGGCATATCCGTGTGGGCGTATCCGTGATGGTTTTTTATTCAAATGAAGCAACAGGTTTAGTCAATCATATGTTTAAGATTTTTAATCAACCTCACTGTGATCTATAGTTCTAGAAATTAGACTTAAAAATTTGATTTTAAGTCGTGGCCACAAAATATCATTCTCCGGGCCGCAAATTGCCCGCTGGCCGCGAGTTTGAGACCCCTGATTTAAAGTGCTCACTACAGACTACTGTCTCCCTCTGAGGATGAGCCTGCGGACCCCTAGAGGGTGCTTCGTGGCCCCCCGGTTAAGAAACCCTGCTCTAGGGTGTGTAATTTCGGAGCAGTGAGCTTTTTTCTAGTATAATGGACTTGACTTAGGCTATTGTAGGTAGTGGTTAACTGCGTAAATTAACATGAGCTGGTTTATAACGTTGCTTGCCATGGTAAAAGTTATTGTACTCAGCTTGTACTCCTTCGTGTAGGCTTCGTGTATTGTCTGACGGCTGCAAGTGCTCAGCATATGACGTTTTCAGGTTAGACACAAAATTAATTATGTATAAATTGCCTTCTGGCATGTTGGCTCGCTGCACCAGCTGTTAGTTTCAGTTCGTACTGAAGAGTAAAAGAGTGATGCCAGGCCTGTTCCCTAGCAGAATGGAAAAGCATGCATGGGCCCTCAGCTGAGCTCTGATTGAATAGGTTTACAGCTGGGGGCTGGACTTGGCCCAGTTCCAATGTAATGATAAGATGGTCAGTGGGAAAGTACAGGAAAGGAGGGGCCCCTCCTCTATAGACTTCTGGTAAGCTTGACAAACTATAACCATTACCCCAGACTTTCGTTTAAGGCCGCACCTTCATAACAGGCAGTAAAATAAAGCTCATTTCTCATAGCCTGTGGGATTCTACTTGCTTGCCAGCACAAGCAGATTGACATCAATTAGCACTAGAACATTAGTTTTTTTGCCTTTTCAAGATTAAACATGAATGTTTGAATCTGAAACAGATGTTACTTGTTTGGTTTCAAATATTTGGATAGTTTTTTTCTTCAAATTGAATCATTTTGTTGCGAAGCAAAACTTCATAATGAAAGAAAAGTATGACCCTGTTTACACCTGACCACATCATGTGACTAGTATTCAGATCGTTTGTTGATTTAAGCCACTACAACACTGAATAACCATATATCAACTGTTTTTCCTTTTAGAGAGAATTTTTTTTCTTATTTACACTCCTGTTACGTAAATTAATTCTAAGATATTATTTGTTTATTTTTAAAATACAAATTTTAGGAAAATCACTAGAATGTGCTGAGTGTCCTCGTGCTTTTAGCATAGCCACCATTTAGCTATTTTTTTTGTTTTTGCTAATTCTATGCTAAAAACTCAGTCCTGTTACTTTCATTTCTGTTACTCAAACCATAAAAAGTAACAGGAATGAGTGCCATTAACATGAGTGATTTTTTTTTGTCATAAATATCAATTACATAACCATGAAGTCCACCATTTCTTTAAAATAAAGATTTTCTTGAGAGAAAATCTAAGGAATTAGTGGACTTGCTGTTAAACATGCTTTTTAAATGTCCCACAAGTTCATCTTCGGATTAGAAACCTGGTAAGAAATGAAGTAAAGCTGCCTGAGTTTGACCAGTACATGTTTTAAATAGCTAAATACATGTGTTATTAGATTCAGAGTTGAAAAAAGATAAAACAATAAGTTTAATTTGAAAGAGTTACATCAAGCAAATGGCATCTATTTGGTGGAATGGCCCTTAAACACTTTATGTAAATATTTTATTTTTCAAGAAATGTTTAACAATTAAACGTTTAAGTAAATAATTACAATTTTACCTAATGACAGAATTCTTCAGCAAGAGGAAACACTGTAATAACTAACCAGCATAGACATGCTTCACTTAACAGCACAGGCCAGACCGCATTGCGTGAGAACTGGCATTTTTGCTTTGGGCGAAATAAACTGCAAGGCTGAGGCTGAAAAACAAAAGTAAAAGCATTAGAGACATCAGTTAAACCTCGGGCAGATGGCACCAAAATGAACCTGTGTCAGTGTGAGGGTAAGCGTAGGTAAGCGTAACACATAGAGAGAAAAAAAGAACACACAGACCAAAGCATTTTACTTCATCTGTGAAACATGCTGTGGTTTGGGCAGCTATGGGTACCACAGCTACTGACACATGTACCTTTATTGATGACATGAATAAAACCTGTCTGTATATATTTATATATACACATACAGACTCAAGATGAACCATATGTTTGCACTAGATAGCTACTATATGTACAACAGGTTAAAACATGTTTAAAACAAAAGGCATGCTATACTCTACTCTTCCCTACTCTGATTGGTTTGCTTGCTTTGTTCTGTACTTGTGACAAGGCTATTTACTTGTTACAAGCACACATAAACCAAAACTATCAATAGAATTAGAATAATATAGTGGAGTAAAAAGTAAGACTTGAATTTGTAATGTTGTGGAGTTTACGTAAAAAGGCTGCCAAATTATAAATACGCGGGTAAATATGCACATTTTTCTATTCTACTCTTCTTAAGTGCAATAATGAATTACATTTACTTCACTACTGTTCACCATTTCCTGTCTAGCTTTATTGTAACTGGCAGAATGAGTCACTCTGTATCCTGTACTGGTTCTGTACCAGCGTCCAACTCTTGTTCAGAGCTCTTCCTGAAAAATGAAACTCAAGTAGGGTTAGGCTCAAATACAAGGTTGTAATGCAAAAAAAAATCCAACCTGAGGCTCTTTTTTTCCCCTTTTTTCTTTCTGTTCCTCACTCTCACTCTTTTTTTAAATGCTTTCCAAAATGACGCTGATAATAACAAGAACATTCTGTCTTTTCTGCCTATTCATTTCAGCCCTTTGCCAATTTTCCAATTTTTGCAAAATTAAGGACTGTGTAATCAGTATTATTGTACGAAAAAGCAGTAGAGGTGCAAAAAACTCTGATTAGACTGAACTGAAAGCAATATGTCGAGGAAGACAAAGACATTTTTTAAAAACACTGCTTTGATATACAAGAATCTCAAAGGAACAGAGGTAAGGTGTTTGGCACCTTCATAAGCCTTGTCCAGGCAGGATTCCTTTCTCAGGGGGTCCTGGGGTAATTTTCTCTTTTTTGGGGAGGTCCTCTGTGATTTTATTTCCTGTCTGGAACGACCATGTATGTGTTTTTCTCAGACATCCTCTGAGAAAATTACAGGTCGAACTGTTTTCACTGAACTCTGTGGTCTTCTGGTAATTTTAGTCCAGTCCGGATCCACATCTCTGAGTTTCGTCTCTTCTCACGTTTAATAAAATAGCTATTTGTCCACTGCTACACACCGTATTTACACATTGGGTGCACGTTTCCATGAAGATCCACGTAAACACAACAGTTAGTGGAAATGGAGGAGCTACTGAACGCGATGTCATGTGACCGAGGAAGCCTAAAAAATCACTGGTCCTCCTGTTTTTTCAGTTGCAGTCCGGATGCAAGAGTTTTATTACTGAGTAGAAGTGTTAATAATTTTTAAAGACATCCCCCTGAAAAACTAATCCCGTCCAGATAGGGCTCTACTCACTTATTCTCTCCAATCAAGCATGTAGCCAGCAAATATGTTAAACTTACATGTATATTACACGTTGCGTTTCCCATCATGTAGAGCTGTAAACATTCATTTCTTGAGATATTGACATATTTACTTCAGGGATTCTAATGAAAAGGTACTGTTTTGACAGAAATGTACAAGGTAAATTGTTATACAGTTCTTACCACAGGTATTCTGTAATTCCATTAATAAATCAAGTATTAACCAACCCTACTTTTTCTACAGCAAGGATCATAAAAATAGAATAGAGAAACAATAGAAAAAAATACACCTTTTCGTTTTTAAAATGAGATTTTATGCAAGCTTTGCGGTATGATTTGCTGCAGCTATGCTAGCTAGCAGTAACGGCTTTTCCATAAACTCTGGCAGTATAAAGTAGTCCAGCTCTTAAAAAGTGGTCAACCCCTGTTTAAAGCTTCCAAATCTGATACAAAAAAATAGCTAATTACATACTAACATTACATACACCATAATGTTAGCTAGCTAGCTCCCCATGCAAATGCTAACGATGTAGTTGCCTAATGCTAGTGAAATTTTTGGTCACAAACAGGCTTCTTGGGTTTTTACCGCAGTTATGTAAAGGTAATTTAGTTAACCCTGCAAAATAATGAATATTTTGTTAAACTCAATTTATTACTGGTAGTGACTCAGATGCAGCACTCTTCAGTAAGGAAAGAGGCTTTGTTCTGCTCGCTCAGCTCAAAGTTCGGTTTCGTTTAGCCATTTCTGCTGTTAATATGTTAAGGACTAGGACTAGGGCAGAGGGAGCTAACAAACACCACTAACAACAACGACAGAAAACACAACAGACCACCAGTACAGCAGCAGCAGCCAGAAGGCTAAAAAAAAAAATTCTAAATATTTTTTGCGTGCTTTATAAACAAATTTTCTGTTTTATTTTCAAAAACTTTGAGCTCCACAGTGCATTTCTTTATGTGGTTTAACTGACTCTATCAGCCAGAGTTGAGCCAGAGTGTTTATTGTTGACTATTGTTGTTATTATTAAAATAAAAACATTATTATATATTTTTTAACAGTAAATATAGGCTATTTTATACAGATAGATAGATAGATAGATAGATAGATAGATAGATAGATAGATAGATAGATAGATAGATAGATGATGTTTGCTGTGATACAAACAATATCAGGCATTTGTGTTGATGTTTGTATAAATAAAACATAAAATTGTAGAAAAAACACTCTGGCCTGTGTTTACACAAGATCTCAGGGCAATGACATAGCATTCACTGCTTCCTCACTTACTTCTCATTAGCTGTGTGCATATAAGGCCTCTGTCTGTCACTGGTATCAAACAGCTGACGTGCCATGCTCCATTATTTAACTCAAAGCTATTTGTGGGAAAGGTCATTAGCCGGTCACAGACAGCCATCTTTAGCTTTTAGCCTCCATAATACTGTGAGAATTCAGCCTGTGCTACATTATAATAAACAGAGACTGTTTACATGTGTCTCTATAGACCATAAATTAGCATGGGTACAACATGTAGAGAATTGTAATGTCCCTGTGGTTTTGGAGTTTTGTCTCTTTTTTGGTCTGTTGTCAGGTCTGCTGCTTTAGTGGTGATTGGCTGCTCTGTTGGCAATTGGCTAATTTGTAGCTCCACCCATGCTCACGTTCTATTGGCTGGATCAAAACCTTTTCCCTTGTCTGAGCCGACATGTGCTGCTGCGGTGAACGCCCACCAGCACAGACCTGTTTATTGTGTTTTGTGTGTTTGTTTATTGTAATGTTTAGTTTTCAGGATTTATAGGGGTGACCTTTCTTTTTTTGTTGGCACCTCTGTTGGCCTCTGTTTTTTTTATTTTTAAAAAGTTAGATTTTTTTTTTATTATTATTATTTTTGTTTGTTGTTTTGGCCTGGGGTAAATTATTGAATCCTGTTTTCTTTTGTTTCTTATTAAGTTTTAAAGCAGGAAAATTGACAAAAGTTTAATTTAAGAGCAAATAAAATTTTATTTAAAACATATTAAGTTGTTTTTGCTTGGTCTGATGCTGAGTGGACAGTCACTTGACATCCTTATTGCCTTCTAACCCTACAGAACATAATAAGAATATAGTAATAAAATGGGAAAGGTTTTAAATGTTATAAGGAGATATAACATTAAATTTAAATAGATATAAATTTTGTTTCACTTCACGATTGTGTCGCACTTGTTGTTGACTCTTCGCAACAAATTAAAATTTTATATCTTTGTGTTTGAAGCCTGAAATGTGGCAAACGGTTGAAAAGTTTTGCAATATATGTATACTACAGAGCTTTCTTTAACAGAGATTCTTAAAACTAACAGGAAAATTCTGTTTAATAACAGTGAACGAATTTTAAAGATCAGTATGAACCTATGGAGGCTATTCAGTTACAAACTATATGTATTGTTCTATTTATATACATATATTTCTTATATTTCTGTGTCTGCATATGCACATGTTGGTACAGAAAGATGGAGATGGCTTTGTGGCCTCTGTGGGTTTGCTAAAGTAGGGTAACTGTGTTCTGGCTTACAAGAATGCGGACAGTGAGGATAGAAACAGCATTCAGACACCCACCGTGTTGTGGCAGGGTATTTCAAATAGGCCTAAGATATCATGTAAAACAGCTGTGTGGTGTGTGAGGGTGGCAGGAAGTTAAACACCTCTAAAACCATGCAGCTATGACAATCCTCTGGGGTCAGATATGATGATTTTCTGTGTTTCTGTAAATAATTTTGTGATAATACAGTTAACAGGTTAAGAGCATTAAGGGGAACCGGGTGTGCTTGCTCCGAGGGGTCGGTACTTTTGGTCTTTTTTCAAACCCTTCTAAAATGGTGGTCTAGGGTTTACCTACCACAGTCTAGGATGCCTACCACAGCAGGTGTTAAAGCTATCCATGCCTGGTGCTGTGTTGGGGCTCATGTAATTGGTTATTTTGTAACATGATGCTTTGTTTTATTGCATTGTTTCCAGTTTCATTAGTCAACAATACTTGATTGGACTGGAGCGAGGCTACTGTATTAATCTGACATTTGTGGAGTGAGTGCAGGTACTGACAACATATATTTTAAATATATATATATATATATTTATCCAATAAAAGTAGCAAAAAAGGGCCACCAGACAAAGAGTTTATGAAACTCCACACAGAAAAGTGACTTATAGGATTCTGCAGTGAAAACGATTACTCAAATTATAAGTTACTCGATTAAAAAAATTGATCGAGTAATTTTCTGTGCCTCGAGTAATCGTTTATTTAATTAAAAAAACTCGCTGCACGGTAATTCGCGCTTTTAATGTGACAACGCGTTTAGCATTACGTCCCCCACGCGCAGGAAGAAGGAGCAGGTGGAGGAGGTTTTAGTTAAGAAGAGAGTATTTTGAAGTGTCGAGGGAAAAGAGCGACAACTTACGAGGAAAAAGGGCAATAATAATGCAGCATTTTAGGCTGGACAGCGTGTATTCATTTTTGCCTCCCACAACAGCACGATGTAATGCTGCACCATCTCAGCTGAGGACACGTTAGCGGTGGAGCCGAGAGAAGGTTAATATAACTTATTATAAAATCAGTGAGATTAACATTAATGTAGCTTAATAACACAACAACAGCGCTGATTATTAGAAATACTGTCTAATAAGTGGTTTGTTTACAAAAACAGACAATTCTGGACTTAATACCAGCTTTATGTAAACGAGCACAGCGCTGAGGAGTTTATAAACAAATACATGTAACCGGCCTGATGAGATGAACTGGCAACATCTCTGCTATTCAGAAGCTAAGATGCACAACATAATGCAAATGTTTTTGCTTTTTTTTATTGATTAATTCTCAGAAAATAATGTAACTTTATTTATCAAAGTACTAATTATTAAACTATTATTATTCCTTTATTTATTTTTATTTGTGTTTGCAGTTTGGAAATGTATGTTGTGGATTTAAAAATAAAACTTATATAAAAAAGGAAATCAATTGGTCATTCATTATTAAGTGAAATGTCTTGTTTATTTGTGTATTTTTAATTACTCTTTAAGCAAACAAAGTTTTATCCTATTACTTGATTAATCAAATAGATTTTTTTAGTAGAGTACCCGATTACGAAAATAATCGATAGCAGCAGCCCTACTCTGTAATAGTTCGTTTTGTATAAAACTGACCAATAGATACTCAGGAAAATATCTTAGAACTTACTTATTTGTATAGGTGTGGAATGACTTTAAATACAGCCTTTGAAAACTGTTTATAGCCTTGTAATTCCAGACACGAGACACATATGATCTTGTGATAAGATGCAATCAAAAGGGTAGACACCAAGGATTTAGCATAAGTTTTCTTATTTCAGAGCTGTATTATTGCAAATATATTAATAGAAGTATTGGTAAACACTGAATACATCAAAATCCAAAGGGTTAAGGTACATTTAAAAATACATTAAGGATTATATTTTCTGTAGTAACTCATAACATGAACAGCATGTATCATCAGATATTAAGAAAACATGCTGAGTTTAAGAACTGACTTATTTTGTGAGCAGAGCTTCAGACAGTATTTTCTTACTTGAACCGTGTGCTCTGTCACGGAAGCCTGTGTTGTTTGTAGCCTACGAATCTGCCCACCGACATTCCCCTAGGTATAGACAACAGCATGCAAACAATGTGCTGCAGCCATGAAAACAAACAAGCTGGCTACTTTTCTGCTGAACAGGTATTCACTACTAGCAAGCATAGCACTACTACTAGAGTAGTGGAGATTAGTAGTGAGCATTTTGGACAACGCACTCTATATATTCATTAATCAGCTACTGAGTAAGATGACTCTTAGTTGCTTTCATGGGTGTGTCAATCTGGCAACCAATGTGAGCTTTGTGTCTGAGGAGGGAGTGGGTGGGGCTGAAAACTTAAATCAGTGTTTGAAAATGGGACTCCTGCAGCCATTTCACATACTAATTTAGCTTTTTTTTCCTCATTGTCTTTAAAAAGGAATGTAAGTGATAATAAAATATCTGCATGATAAAATTATAATAATATGATAAGGTCATAGCCTTTATTGTACACTCTAGTGAACAGAATCACAGAATGCTTTACTCCCTAGACAACGATGGCAAATACAGCATCAGTGTTGGGGATTCCTGTGGGAAAATAAATGGCAGCCAATAAACAACAACCAAAAACCACCCAAGGCACTCACTGTAATCTGCAACTTTTGCTTGTAAATGAGAGCAAGGCATTCTACTTGGCTGTGATTCATTTTTTCCATGTTATGCATCATTTACTGCCAGTTATTCCTCTGCCCTTTTAAGTGCACTCTTGAACCCACCCTCCATCCAGGAAGCAGGCAGCAGAATTCCTGTGGAATCCCAGTAGTGGATTTTCCTCCGTTTTGGCTGTTGTTTGAGCAAACTGAGAGACATGTATTTACATCAAGTCAAGTCAAGTCAAGTAGTTTTATTGTCAATGCTGCATATGTACAGGACATACATAGAATTGAAATTACGTTACTCTCCTTCCCAATTTTACAGCAAGTACAGATAATGGATAATAAAGAAAAATAAAGAAAAAGGGGAGACACTATGTGTACAATACAGCAGCACTGACACAGACATACATGAGACAGAACAAGGTGCAGTAGTGGTGGGGGTGAAATAGATATATAAATAGAAATAAAAAGAAATAAATATAAAATCTAAATCTAAATGAGTGGGAGACACTATATGTACAATACAACAAAAACACAATAGACATTTGTGAGACAGAAGATAATAGTGCAATATTAATGGTGATTAAGATCAAGTGACAATATAAATAGAACCCGTATAACAGTAGTGCAATGTTGTATCTAGCTTAAGGCTGGTAAAGTTCTTAAAGTTCCCAGTTCTTGGGGAATTAAAGTGTGTATGACAGTGCAGCGTAACAGTAGTGCAGGTATTGGGTGTGTAGTGCAGGTCCTTTTACAAAAGTTACAGTACTGTGTGTGTTCTAGTGCAGAGTTTCAGTACTGTGTTGGTGGGAGGATGTGGGGTCAGGATGATGAGAGTGTGTGTGCTGTGGGCAGGATTGGGATGGGGGGTAGAGCAGGAAGAGAGTTCAGCATCCTCACAGCCTGATGGATGGGGCTGTCTCGCAGTCTGCTGGTCCTAGACCCGAGACTCCGCAGTCTTCTCCCTGATGGCAGCAGGCTGAAGAAGCTGTGTAGTGGGTGGGAGGGATCTCCTGCCAGACGGAGGGCTTTCCGCGTGAGGCGGGAGCTGTACAAGTCCTGAAGGGAGGGGAGAGAGGTGCCAACGATCTTCTCAGCTGCTCTCACGATGCGCTGGAGGGTCCTGCGGCAGGATGCTGTGCAGGCCCCGTACCACACGGTGAAACAGCTGGTCAGGATGCTCTCGATGGCCCCTCTGTAGAAAGTGGTCATGATGGGGGTGGGGGCTCCAGCTCTTCTCAGCTTGAGGAGAAAGTAGAGACGCTGGTTTGCCTTCCTGGCCAGTGATGCTGAGTTGGTGCTCCAGGAGAGGTCCTCTGTGACGTGCACACCCAGGAACTTGGTGCTGCTCACCCTCTCCACAGCAGTTCCGTTGATGGACAGAGGAGTGTGCAGTGTGTGAGTTCTCCTGAAGTCCACAACAATCTCCTTAGTCTTCTCTGTGTTCAGAGAGAGATTGTTGTGTTTGCACCAGGAGGCCAGGCGGCTCACCTCGCTCCTGTAGTGTGACTCATCGTTGTTGCTGATGAGACCCACCACCGTCGTGTCATCCGCAAACTTGACGAAGAGGTTGGAGGTGTGTTCTGGTGTGCAGTCGTGGGTCAGCAGAGTGAACAGGAGTGGGCTCAGTACACATCCTTGGGGAGCCCCTGTGTTCAGTGTGGTGATGCTGGATGTGTTGCTGCCAACCCGCACTGCCTGTGGTCTACCAGTCAGGAAGTCCAACAGCCAGTTGCACAGGGAAGTGCTCAGCCCCAGACTGTCCAGTTTGTGTATGAGCTGTTGGGGGATGATTGTGTTGAATGCTGAACTGAAGTCAACAAACAGCATTCTGACGTGCAATTCTGACATGGGCATATATTTACGAAGATGATTATTAGCAATGTTAGCATAGCATCTACCTGTAGTTTAGAGACATCTTTCTAAAATAAAGAGACAAACTTCAAACACAAAACATATCCAGTCTGATCGAATGCATGTAAAATATCATGATTGTACAGAACTCAGGCAGAGACCAAAAAGATACCTAATTTAAGACTGTAGTTCCTGCAGAAACTGCAAGTGTGATTGCAGTGCTAATTCGTGGCAGGTTGGTATGGTGTCTCTGCTGGTTGCTAAGCTGTTGCTAAGCATTTGCTCGGTGGTTGCTAAGGTGTTGTTATGGAATCTCTGGTGGTTGTTAGGGTGTTGCTAAGTAGTTGCTAAGGTTTTGCTATGGTGTCCGTGGTGATTGCTATGATGTTGCTAGGTGATTGCTAAGATGCTGCCATGGTATCTGTTGTGGTTGCTATGGTGTTGCTAAGGTGTTGCTATGGTATCTGTGGTGGTTGCTAGGTGGTTGCTAAGGTGTTGCTAGGTGGTAGCTAAGGTGTTAGTATAGTATCTGTGGTGGTGGCTAAAGTGTTGCAAATTTTCCCCCATTCATTTTCAATGGGCAAAAAATGTACAAAGTTTTAACGGAATTCGTACGTCCAATCAAAAAGCTGTATACAAGCCCACCATTCCCGATAAGGACGCACATTTTAGCGTTTAGCGGCCATATATCAAAAATTTTTGCACTTGCCTACTGCAATCACACTATGTATCATCTAAAAAAATTATTACTATATTAAAGTATATGTAACCAACATTTCTAATTAAGTATTTTTTCTTTACTATTTAATACCTTTGCACATAATGCATCATAAATGCATTAACAATGCATTAGGAATACAGGATTCAGAGGGTTGTGATCATTATTTTCTATACATTTTGCGTAAACAATATTTTGGAGTGCAGTATATTCTGATATTTTTTTTTTGCCCTTTCATATTACTCTGTGTTTATAATCTTGTGCTCATATATTATCCTATTATCCTATATTTTAGGAGAATAATGCAGCATATATATCTGCAATCACAATTATTATCAGGAGTATTAGGAAGCATGATTGGCCTTGCTCTTCAAATGACCCTCACTTAATCCAGTCAGTGAGCAAAATAGACTCAAGGCTGCGGTCTGTTTGCTGGTATAATAAAATTAGCATATAGTTTTTCCTGTAAGTGTGTTCAGCTGTCCAGTGATTAAAAGGCTGCAGTGGTGCCAAATCATGTACCAATTTTTATTTCTGTTTATTCCACCTCAAATTGGCATTAAGGCAAATGCTGTTAAAGAATTTTGATCTGGTTCTAGGTACCTTTAACTGATCAGTCTTTTAGTGATCTAGGGTAGTTTATTACTTGTATTTATAGCCTTTTAATGTAATTGAGAGCATCAGTTGTAACACTATGAACAGGTAGAGTTGGTATACAGTGAATAACCCTATTTGAGTAATGTTTTTATCAATTTCATGTTAATAACTGCTCAACTAAGTTCAGAAAAAAACTTGAAGACATAAAAATCTATCAATCTGAAAAGAATTATGAACTTAAAAAAATATATCCTTAAGTGCATTAACCATCAAAAATGTCATGATGGAACTGGCTCTCATCAGGACCACCCCAGGAAAGGAAGACCAAGAGTCTGAAGTCCCAGAATCTGCAAATTAACAGCACCCCAGATAAAAGCCCCTATATGCTTCACAGAGTATTTTGGATTGTTAAACACATTTGAGTTTGTTACCTTATATGTTTATTCATAATCTGGATGACTTCAGTATTCATTTACAATGTAGAAAAAAAACATTGAATGAGTGTGTTTAAACGTTTTATTGGTACTGTACTTCCCCAATAAATCATTTATATTGGTGTGATCAGAGGCTGACATAAGCTATCTGTGGTATCTGATATCATGCTGGTTAAGTGCTACACTACAATAATGGTGTGAAGTATTAATTTGGTCATGTGTCTAACAATAGTTTTATGTAAAGTTAACCTTCCCTGAATAAGTAATGATTAATTATATTAAATAATCATAATTATTTATTTATTTGTCTATTTATTTTCAATTAACAATGCCAATTGTTTAACCCACTTATTAGCAATCCCCCTATCCCTATAAAAAGTAAACTACCCAGTCAGGAGGACCTGTTCAGCTCTCGCTGTCTCAGCAGAGCAGCCAACATCCTGAAAGACTCCTCCCACACTGGACATCATCTTTTCCAACAGCTGCCCTGTGAAAAAACGCTTCATGTCCATTACTTCCAGGACAAACAGACTGAAAAACAGTTTTTACCCCAGTACTGTACGGGAACTGAACACTGCAAAACGCACACACACTCTCAGACCACTAGCAAGGAACTGAAAAAATGAAATTAACAAACCTAAGTAAACGAACTTTCAATGCACTGTGCACTTTCTGTATTTATTATTGGGTAAATTTGTTACTTATATTGTATATATTTTCATACATCCACTGTAAATTTTGTGTATTTGTACATAGAGCTGTTTTTATTTTATTTTATTTTTGTTCAGACACCTTAAGGATTGCTGCTAAATTGCGTTGTACACTGTGCAATGACAATAAAAGTATCTTATCTTATCTTATCTTATCTTATCTTATAAATGCCCTAACACCAGAAGGGTGAAGACTAGCACATGCCTCCTCCGATACATGTGAAGTCAGCCACCGCCTCTTTTTAAATTGCTACTGATGCAGCATTGCTGAGTAGCATCACAGCGCACTCGGAGGAAAGCGCAGCGACTGGGTTCCGATACATCAGCTCACAGACGCCTTGTGCTGAGCGACATCACCCTTTGGAGTGATGTGGGGAGAGATCGCCATCTTTTTATTATTATTTTATAATTGTATTATTTATTACTCACTTTTTAACGGAATTAGTTTTGCAATATATTGAGAAATGTTAGAAATATTTTATCTTATCTCATAGTGCGTCATAGCTGTGATTGCATATGTGATATTACTGAAAGTATGGGGTGAGCTCTGTTCTATCTTTGGACAAAAGCAAAGTGAGTAATTTGAATGGTGTTTTTTTTTTTTTTTTTGAGGGTGTGTACTGAACCATCTACAAGAGAATGTTATTGTTATGGTTATTCTAAAGAACCCCCACCTCCCCCATTTTATGATGTAGCTTATCTGTCATACTGCTGTGACTGCTGTGTGTTCGTTTTCACGGAGACGTGGTTAACGGACTCCATCCCGGACTCCGCGATTGAGGTGAGCGGCATGCTATGCTACCACGCGGACCGCGACGCCGGCCTCTCGGGCAAAGTACGTGGAGGTGGGGTGTGTGTTTACATCAACACAGCATGGTGTAACAACGCTGCGCTGATCTCCAGCTACTGCTCGTCGCTGGTAGAGTTTGCTGTAGTCAGAGCCAAGCCATTCTACCTGCCCAGAGAGCTTAGCAGCGTGTACATAATAGCAGTGTATGTAGCACCCAGTGCTAATGCTAACGCTAACGGTGCTAATGCTAACGCTCTGCAAGAACTGTACACTGTTATCTCCAAACTCCAGAACTCACACCCCGACGGACTGTTTATTGTTGCTGGTGCTTTCAATCACAGTAGTCTGAAGGCTCTGCTGCCCAGCTTTCACCAACATGTGGATTTTCCAACCCGTGGAGCTAACCTGCTCGATTGTGTGTATACTAACATTCCCGGTTCGTACAGAGCAGAGCCCCATCCCCACTACGGCTACTCTGATCATATCACTGTCATGCTCATCCCAGCATACAGACAGCTCATCAGACGTGCCAAATCAGAGAAGAAGCAAGTTACAACCTGGCCTCAAGGAGCCATCTCTGCTCTTCAGGACTGTTTTGAGCACACTGACTGGGACATGTTCAGAGAAGCTGCTACTTCTGATGACTCCATCAACCTGGAGGAGTACACAGACTCAGTGACTGGCTACATCAGCAAGTGCATTGAGGATGTTACTGTCTCCAAAACCATCACATCCCGCCCCAACCAGAAGCCGTGGATGACTGCAGAGGTGCGTGTGCTGCTGAGATCCCGAGACAAGGCCTTTAAGTCAGAGGACAGGGCTGGCCTCCGAACAGCTAGAGCCAAGCTCTCCCGGGGGATCAGAGAGGCAAAGCGCACCTACGCAAAGAAAATCCACGCCCACTTCCAGGACACTACTGACACTCGGCGCATGTGGCAGGGCATCCAGACCATCACCAACTACAAGTCACCCTCCCCTGCTTGTATCAGTGATGCCTCCCTTCCAGATGCACTGAACTCCTTCTACGCAAGGTTCGAAGCACAGAACTACACGACAGCAAGGAAGACTACACCTCCTCCAAACGACCAGGTACTGTGCCTGTCCTCAGCTGATGTGCGGAAAACTCTACTCAGAGTCAACCCACGGAAAGCCCCTGGACCAGACAGCATACCTGGCAGAGTGCTCAGAGGATGTGCAGAACAACTCACGGATGTTCTCACGGACATTTTCAACATCTGTCTGAGTACTGCAATCGTGCCGACGTGCTTCAAGACGACCACCATCGTCCCTGTGCCGAAGAAGTCTCAAGTGTCCTGCCTTAATGACTACCGTCCCATTGCACTTACTCCCATCATCATGAAGTGCTTTGAGAAGCTGGTCATGAGGCACATCAAAAACCAGCTCCCGTCCTCACTGGACCCTCTGCAGTTTGCGTATCGTCCAAACAGATCAACAGACGATGCCATCTCTACTGCGCTCCACCTGGCTCTCACCCACCTGGACAACTATGTTCGAATGCTGTTCATCGACTTCAGTTCAGCATTCAACACCATCATTCCTCAGCATCTGATCGGAAAACTGAGCTTGCTGGGCCTGAACTCCTCCCTCTGCAACTGGGTTTTAGACTTCCTGACTGAGAGACCACAATCAGTCAGGATTGGAAACAACACCTCCAGCACCACCATACTGAGCACCGGCGCCCCCCAGGGCTGTGTGCTCAGCCCACTGCTGTTCACTCTGCTGACTCATGACTGTACTGCAAAGTACAGCTCAAACCACATCATCAAGTTCGCTGAAGTTGGCCTCATCAGCAAGAACGACGAGTCAGCATACAGAGAGGAGGTGCAGTGGCTGACGGACTGGTGCAGAACCAACAACCTATCTCTTAACGTGGATAAAACCAAGGAGATGGTTGTTGACTTCAGGAGAGCTCCAGGTGTCCACCACCCGCTGAACATCAACGGCTCTGCTGTGGAAATTGTGGATAACACCAAGTTCCTCGGTGTTCACATTGCAGAGAACCTCACCTGGTCCCTCAACACCAGCTCCATAACCAAGAAAGCCCAGCAGCGCCTCTACTTCCTGCGGAGACTGAGGAAAGCACATCTCCCACCCCCCATCCTCACCATGTTCTACAGAGGGACTGTAGAAAGCATCCTGAGCACCTGCATTACCGTCTGGTTTGGGAATTGCAACACCTCAGACCGCAAGACCCTACAGCGGATAGTGCGGACAGCTGAGAAAATCATCGGAGTCTCTCTTCCCTCCATCACCGAGATCTACACCACACGCTGCATCCGCAAAGCCACCAGCATTGTGGACGACCCCACCCATCCCTCACATGGACTCTTCGCTCTGATGCCGTCCGGCAGAAGATACAGGAGCATCCGAGCCTCCACTACTAGACTCTGCAACAGCTTCATCCACCAGGCAGTCAGACTTCTCAACGCACAGAGACAGAACTGAACTCCCACCCCACCCACCACTCACCCAACACACTCGCACAAAACTAAACTGTACACCCCCCCCTTTACACTCACAAAGAACTGAACTTCACCCACACACACAACCAGTCAGCACACAGAGGCTGACATGACTTTATTTGCTGCACTCTTAAAAACTATAAACTCTACCTCAGTAACTGCTGTGATTATATATGTTACAGTATGTCACACATCTCTGCACCTTATCCCCACTATACACTTTATTATACCGTATCAGTACTGCACTGTCCTGTCTTTAAATTGTCTCGTCTTTTGTATTTATTGTATTTATTGTTATTTAGTGTTATAATTTTATAATTTTATGTTGCACTGTCATCACTCCTGCACTTTATGTTGTCTATTGCTTGTTGTTCTATGTTGCACCATGACTTGTCAAGTGTTTGATGTGCAGTTATCTGTAACTTCACCGGCATGTTGTGAGTGTCAGCAGTGGGAGGTGAAGATAACTATCTGCACATCAAATACCAGATCATATGACACACTCAGAGTGTTATCCACACTGGTTTGTTATTGCGGTGATGTCAAGTGAGCTTGTCATGTAATGTAGTGGGTAACACCTATACCCTGTTTCACGGGAGAACGGTTTGGTGCACCTCCTTGGCAAGCACTCACAACAACTCACTATACAGAGTAGTAGCAATACCAAGAATGCTTGTTCAAGACCCCTCATGCTACATTTACCCACCTCAGCTAAATCACTTTAAGCATCTGCCAAATGCAGAAATAGCCATTTATGTGAAATATTTTCACCATAACTTTGGGTGAACTTCTGGTGAACACACCTCAGGATTTCCTTGAAACATTTCTGTCTGGAGATACTCACACCAGTTAACTTATATAATAAGTTAATATATAGTTAATATTTGGTTATTTATTAAGAATAACTTAGGAAGTTTGCAATGATTTTGTAAACCATGTGGTGAATGTGGGATTTTCAGGGGTGTAGATATTTGTAAGCTGTTGCCACCTCCTTGTACAGTTGGCACAGGTGGTCTAGTTTTAAAAGGGTATTCACTGGATTGCAATACAGAATTTTTGAAATCCTAACCAATGTGGAAAACACGAAAGATCCCACACATACAGACTTTTTTTCTGTCTTTAATCGACAGAGAAACAATTGCTAAGATAGATGTGATGCTTTCTGCTCAGACAAAGCCAAGAAAAAGAAAAGTACATGGATGTAAAAAGAAAAATAGGAATATATATACGATGCATCTCAAAACAGTTTTAAAATCATTGAAAGGTTGCTTTATTTCAGCAATTCAGTTCAAAATGTGAAACTTATATATAGATGTGTTACACACAGAGTGATCTATTTTAAGTGTTTATTTCATTTATTGTTATTTTATTATGGCTTACAGCCAATAAAAATCTCATAAAATGTGGATATTATATAAGACCAATTGGTACTTTTGGCAGTGTGGACAGTCAGCCAAGTCCTGCTGGAAAATGAAATTCGCATCTCCATAAAAGTTGTCAGCAGAGTGAAACATAAAGTGCTTTAAGAATTTCCGGGAAAACACTGCACTGACCAACCACACTGGACAAACAGCAGCAGATGACATGTCTCTCCAAACCATCACAGATTGTGGAAACTTCACACTAGACCTTAAACAGCTTGAACTGTGTGTCTCTACACTCTTCCTCCAGACTCTGGAATGCAGAATTTACTGATAGTCAGTGATGGTGTTTGTCTACTGACTTGTGATTTGTGATTGTTGGACAGAGCAAATTAGCCTCAAAATCAACTTGGTTCATTGTGGATTTTTGAGGTGTGTATTTTGCAATGAATGCTAGATAAGAAACTTGTGGTGACTGCTTGCTGGGCCGTGGTTTGAAGAGTCTGTGTATGTAAAACGCTTTAAAATCATTAGGAGCAAATCATAATCCTGACATGCTAATTAAGCTCAAATACACTCACTGACCAAAATATCCACAAATCAAATAATACTTTAGTGTATGTGTGTGTCCTGGGGAAATTTTCTCTTTTATGGTGGGGTCCTCTGTGATTTTATTTCTGTCCAAAACGACTATGTATGTCTTTTTGTCAGATGTCCTCTGAGAAAATTAAAGGCTGAATTACCTACTGTTTTTCCCTGAACTCAGTGGTCTCTTCTCGCATTTAATTAAATAGCTATTTGTCCACTGCCACGTAATGTACTTACACTTTGGGCTCACGTTTCCATGGAGATCCACTTAAAAACACAACAGCGAGTGGAAATGGAGGAGCTACTGAACGCGATGATGTCATGTAACCGAGAAAACCTAAAAACTGGTCCTCCTGTTTTTTAATTGCAGTCCTGATTCATGAGTTTTATTATTGAGTAGAAGTGTAAAATATTTTTATTTTAAATTCACAATAGTGCATTCAAAACTAGAAGAGAATAGCACATATATATGTATTTTAAAACAATCACAATTCAATAAAATCAGATTACATTATGGCAGCAAAAAATGAAATACAAATACAATACAACAGAAATGTTTGAAAAAACAAACCAAAAAATCGTACATTCGATTTTCAGACAAAAAGCTTTGGGACGGTTCTGGGATGATTGTGAAAAAAGTTAGTCTGAAGCCCTGATGTAAACAATAAGCTATTAGTTATACGTCAGTCATGGCGGCAGTGGGTTTGGCTCTGTTTCAAGGCGTTCTGTTTTCAGTAAGACTGAGCCCTCCAGGAATTCCTGTGTTTATCTGAACTGTGTAGTCAGTCTGTGTTTGTGTATTCACTTCTACACACTGACTGTTTCTCGTGCCGGGAACAGCATCATATCTAACTTTGCTAACTTCACTACATTTCACACACACACTCACAGCCACCTTACTTCTCCCACTTGTATTCTTTAGGAAATGCACTTATCTGTTTCAAACCTGCTACTGATTAGAGAGTCTAGAATGTTAGCTTGCTGTTTAGTTAGCATTAGTTGATTTTCAATATATTTATATTCATTATTATTTTTCTCAGTTTCAAGTCATTTTAGTGACCATTTAATTTTTTTTTCTTTAACAGAAGAGTACCAACATTTCTGTCCACATCTGTAGATTTTAGATTTTACAATAGGCAATGTGTTACCGTGAAGCAACATTGTGAAATGAAGAACTTAATGTTCACTTACTTGGTTAAAGCAGTGTGTTGGGCAGTGGGGAACTCAGGCTTTTTGCAGGGTAAGGGTGGAAATAAGCAGGAATTTACTGCATGCCATGGGGCCCCACCAGCACAGAAAAAAGCTATGAGGCACCCTGTATGATAACACTGAAAAAAAAAAAAACGCTTCCTGTTTTACCTCCACATGCCATGCTAGGCTGTCAGGGTTCCAGTTTCAACTAGTAATAAGTATTAAAACCCTTTAAAGCTGTATGTTTTAGATTTGATTTATATGTGAGTTTTTGTGGTAGATAGATAGACAGACAGACAGACAGACAGATAGACAGACAGACAGATAGATAGACAGACAGACAGACAGACAGACAGATAGATAGATAGATAGACAGAGAGAGAGAGAGATAGATAGATAGATAGATAGAGAGAGAGAGAGAGAGAGAGAGAGATAGAGAGATAGAGAGAGATATATATAGAGAGAGAGATAGATAGAGAGAGAGGGAGAGAGAGAGAGAGAGAGAGATAGATCAAGTACCCAAAGAGTTCAGCAGAAAGGGGGATAACACAGTATTATTGCACTCTGTCTAAGAATTATTGCATATTGTCCAATTTGTGTTTTAATCAGTCTTTTAGAAATGACTGCATTATTGGTCTCTTGTGTGTTAGTTGAAATATGTAATGTTAAACATTAAACAAAAATACATGCATGTTAAAAAATTGTTATATAGAAACAGCCTTTTCTTTCAGGTAATCCACTGGTGGGACACATTATTAGTTGATTATTGGAACACCAAACTTTGAAGTCACTGCACAACTGCACCCTTGTCTGTTGGGAATCGATTTTTTATACATAAATGGGAAGCCACTAGAGCACCTCATGTCATTTTTTGTGTATTTAGAGAGAATAACAAGCAATGCTTTTTTAAGACCCACTTCCCAACCTACCAGCAGTGTTGGAAATCCCCTGACGTCACCAGTAAATGTAAGTGATTATAGACGTGTTTCCTGTGTACAAACATTCCTGGGTGAACGTGCAGCTGGGGGCACAGGCAGCACGACTTTGGCAGCACAGTCAGAGAAAAGACTGTAACATTACCCAACTGCTGTAATTTTGAATGAAGATTTGCAGTGTTTAATTAAATTCTTGTGTATTTAATACATTACATAGGGTGTCTTGGACCCCCTCAGACACTCCCTTGATTGGCTTGATTATTCTTTTTCATACAAATCTGTTAAATATCTTTTTCTTTTTAAGTCAAATGGGCTCAGAATGGAGAAAAACAGAGGTTATTACTCTTTTATACCATACGGTTTTTGGAATAGACTTTAATAAATGTTTTTGTGTGTCTGCTGCCATGTAGTTATTACAGTATGTGTGACAGTGTTTATATTTACAATTTATAATTAGAATTAATGAGATGTTTTTTTTATTTTATTTTATTGCTCATAGTTTCTGGGAACTCATTTTCATTGTTCTCACTGACTCTTTCCTGATTCCTTTGTTTATATTAATATGAGGTCACACACATGTTCAATCCATTTGTACTCAATCAGACGATCAGAGTGACAATAATAAGGTTTGTAAAGTGTGGAATGTTTGAATATTTGATATGAATGCCTACAGTGGCTTGCAAAAAAGTATTCACATCCCTTTAAGTATTCCACATTTTCACATCTTACAACCACAAACATAAAGAGAAGAAAGCAGCATGGTTTAGATGGGTTGGAGATTAAAAAAAAAAAGTTTCCACCAGAGGCTTGACCTGAACTCCTTCTGGTAGTTCCACAGAAGAAACCTTTCCTAAGAGCAAACCTCAAAGCAGGGTGGTGAATCATAGATGATTTCCACACACAGAAGCTTCTAGCACAGGTAATCATGGTTGTCTTATCTTGTCTTCTGTTATGGTTTCAAGTGGATTGTATGTGCTGTTTTGTATTCTGGTATTTTTCAGGTGAATCTCACATGCACTCGGTTTCAAGACTTAAATGTTACATAGAGTAAATAAGTGAACTGAACTTCAGTCAATCCTTTCTTTCAGTAAACTTTACTTCATTTATTTTTACTAAATCAAGCCTTTCTTTTAGTAACCTTTACTTAATTTCTGCTTACAATATTACCTAAATGCAATTACTTACTTGTATTTATAAAATATTACTCAAATAATTTATGATACATAATATATTAATTAATAATTCCTGAAATTTAAATATATTAACATCCACTAATGTATTACATGCCATCCACATGTTGAAAGAGTGTAATATGTGTGTTTTAACAACAAAAAAAAAATACTATTTCAGGAATTATAATATATTATGTATCATAAATTATTTGAGTAATATTGTATGAATGAAGTAATTGTAATTAGGTAATATTGTATGCAGAAATTAAGTAAAGTTTACTAAAAGAAAGGATTGACTGAAGTTCAGTTCACTTATTTACTCTATGTAACATTTAAGTCTTGAAATCTGAAATTAAATTTACTTAAAAAAAACTTTGTTAAAGTAAATTTTAGGCATCATTTTTCAGTGTAGGCCAACAGACTTGGGCTCACTCTTTGTAAAAGCTTTACTTAAATTAGTTTTAGTAGTCTTTGTACATTACACTAACCTTCACATATGTAGGGGTGGTTGCTGTTTATTTTTTTATCTCCTTTTCTCCTGTTTATTTCTGTAGGGAGGTAGGTTATTTTCTGTCTTTTTTTATTTTATTTTGTTGTGCTTCCAGGTAAGCTAGCTGGGGCTGGGTTAAGATTTGTTTTGTTTGTTATTTTGGCATTAAGCTCACCCTGAAGTCATTGTGAAGTTTTTTTGTGTATTTAAGTGATTGGTCTTGATCTTAATACATATTTACTGAAACAATCTATCTGTGCTTGGTTTGTGTGTCTTTACTACTCTAGACATTTTGATTAGTTGGGGATTTTTTTCCTGTAAAATGAAAAGGGGGTTGTAACACTTTAGCGCTAAATCTGACTGCTTCTGCAATAATGTTACCATATATTTAAATATATATATATATATATATATATATATATATATATATATATATATATATATATATATATATATATATTGCTTCTTAAGGCTAAAACCTGACTGTAAGTGAAACTTTCAAACACACATCATTCTACACAGAGTACAACATGCTGTACTGTATTGTACTGTATTGAATGTTAATAGGATCAGAAGCAGAAGATGTGCCTCTGCATGCAGTGAGGGATCTAGTAGAGCTACTGTGAGTTGGGCAGGATACTGCATGCCAGATGCAATAATAAAGGCCAGAGGGGGGTTGAATACTTTTGATGTCTTTAGGACAAAGTTGATGAACTCCAACACAGACTCAGTGGGAGCCACATACACAAACCTTACTGGGCAAGTCCTTTAAAATGCAACTTTATTATGAAATACAGAAGCTTTCTTAATGCGTTATGTCCTTATCAATAAAATACAAAAAAAAAATAAACAAATAATGTTGTATATGATTTGTTTGTGGCAATACCAAAACAGTTTTTTTTAAATAATCATTAATTAAAAATGAAAAATAAACAACTGTGATAAATTTGAGAACATAAACCACAGTTATTTTTTAACTATTTTTTTGTTCTTTCTAATTTTCTCCTCAGTTTACACAGCCTGGTTTTAGTTGTGCAGTAGCAGTGCTGTATGACCCAGACAAGCTTTCTTTTTTTTTTTTCTCATCTTCTTAGCAATGACTTTATTAATGCTCATCACTTCATCTTTCAGACCTTCTCTCTAAGTCTTCTTTTCGCTGCTGTAACGCCGATGTTAAGCTGAGATAAAGGCGTTGCCATGTGGGTCAGCCAGACTATATTTTCACAATATACTTCTACACTATATATTTTTTACAATACTAAAATTACTTTTTTCAGTTTTTAGTTATTTTTTTTACTTAAAGGCCCAGGCAGTTGTTAGGTAGGGAGCATGAACGAGACGTGGAGAGCGGACGCAATTGCAATTATTTATTGAACTAAATAATGATAAACAGACAAAGAAACAAAACACTGAAGCAAAAAGAGAAATGAAGAACATGAGGACAAGAAACGTAACACATAACCTGACTGACGTAAGACGTACAACCACGGGCAAGGAACACAGGAATAAGGAGAACCGTTTGTACACACACAAGGGGAGAGGAAACACCTGGTATTGGGTAACAAGGGGGCGGAGCTACAAATGAACAGGTGAGCAACACATGGGATAAACATAGGGCACATGCAGGAGAGGGTAAATAAACACAGGGAGCCAAAGAGCTTGAATGACCAAAATAAAGGGAAAAAAATGGGGATGTTCTAAAACGTTGTATCAGTAATGTAAATGATCACTAAGTGATTTGTATGGATCATTTATGGGTAAACGTGTACTGCACAAAGCAGAACACAGAGATGTTTGACCTGTGCATGTTTTGAAGAAGATTATGATTCATAAAGAGGAAAGAGAGTTCAGGTTCAGAATATAAATCTCAATTTTGTTGGCAGACAATGTTTCCTGGCTTTTTTAAGTGTTTGCACACTTTTACTCCAGAATCCATTCAAAGTTTTATAGATGATGGGCACTAAAGACTAAGCAGAGCAGAGTCATATTCTACAGTGTGCAGGGCAGGCCAAAGCAAACACTTACAGGAAGAGCAGGAAGGGCAGAAACGAGGTTACGAAAATAAGTGAACAAATCCTCTACAGGAAACAACCAACCTTATATTGGAAACAACAAAATTATCTACAGGAAATAAACTTAAGTGTGAGACCCGAATGTAATTTATGCGCAGAATTTAGCATGTTGGACAAAACAATACACAACCTCTGTACATTTACAAATTTAATACTTAAATTAAAGAAATAAAAAGCACACATTTATAAAAAAAATTTTCAGAAGTAGGCATGCTCTTTGCAGAGAGTGTGTAATTTTAAAGGGGACATTATATCTATTTTTAAGCAAGTTAGAATGGGTCTATGAGCTGTACTAAAAATTAAAATCTTTTTTTTTGCACAAAATCATTCAATCACTCTCACATAAAGAGATCTCACCAACTCGATTATTGTCAGTTTCAACTCCTTTCAGAATGAGCCATTTAAGGGCTCTGTCACTTTTATGCAAATAAGCTGTTGCTGACCACGCCCATGTTTACACTGAGTATTAACCACAGGTTAGTGATAGCTTTTGCTAAGATGTAATACTTGAATGAACTAGTTTATGCTTAACTGCAATAAAACTCACTAAACTCACATGTTGGAAAATTCTGTACCACTTCAAAATAAGACTACCTTTATAAAGCATTCATAAATGGTTTACAATTAGTTTATTAATGGTTACTAATTAGGTTGTAAATGCCTTAAAAATCATTAATTGTCATTTATATCACATACATAGAAAGGGCAACAATATAGACGACTGTGGGTTCACTATTTGGCAAACAACAGATCATTTCTGCCCTTTCTTAATATGTGTTATAACTTATTATGAATGATTTTTAAGGCACAACCCAATTAGTAACCATTAATAAACTAATTGTAAACCATTTATAAACCCTTTATAAAGGTAGTCTTATTTTACAGTGGTACCGAAAATTCTTACTTTCCCCTCAGATCCCTTCATCAGATGAAGTCTGCTGGCCAGTTCTGCAATTTACTGTGAGAGTTTCTTAACCAGCTGTGCAAAGTGTGTGTTTCTTTAACTGATCTATTGGGTGGGGCTCTGGTGGGGGTTGATGGGTGAGAGGTGCTGCAATCATTCAGTGCTTATAGATGTGTAACAGAAATGCCTGTACAAATCCTATAAAACTCTAAATGAAATCTATTAAAACTGAAATTTAAACTGCACTTTTTAACAGTTCGAACTGATTACTGCATGCATATGTTTACATTTCTAGTTTTAGTTGTTTTTCTTTATTCTTCTACTTTCTTATGCTGTATAATATACATTCCACACTAAATGCTGGAAGTGACTCATACTGTCTGGAATTTCGTCCCCCTTTAGAGGACCCTCTGAGCTGTGAGCTCCGGCCTCAGCTTCAGCCGGACTGTAGAACTGGGTCTTCTGTTTAACTGTGGAGCTGAACTGTTCATGATGACATTTACGATGCTGAACATGCTACTTCTCTGGCAGATAGACAGATAGACAATATTCCTTTGTTCCGAAGTACAAATGATCTTCTGTTCTGTTAAACTTTTAAACTCTATTATAATTTTTTTTTTATCCATCTTCATTAATCCTAATTAATGTTGTTTACTATTGTAGTTACTTCTGCTGAAACCAATCTTAGATAAGATAAAATAAGATAGTCTTTCATTAGTCACACAGTGGGGTAATATATGATATTATAGCATGATAAAAATAACATGCCACAGTATCCAACACCATGGTTTTTTTTTTATATTTTATTATATTTTTTAATAGGAGAAGATTGTAGAAATGAAGCTTGGAAAATAGATATAGTTCAGACCAGTCGGTTAACAGTTTATCTGTATAGCAGTATAGATTTACTTGCGCTAAAAATAATTTAACACACAGCAATTAATGTGTAAATAGCTGGTAACACAAGTGAGTACACCTCACAGTGAACATTACACACAGGCAAGACACAAGACAGACAGTGAGGGACAGGCATAGTCAGTAACCTAATGGCAGCAAATATAAAAAACAGACCAGAGAGTAATCAGGCAAACCATGGTCATACAAAGAGATCCAGCAAGAAGAAGGAGTAGGCAAGAGATGAGTCAAAATACAAAAATAGGTCAGTAACAAGGAAATCAATAAACTGGGCATGGCAAAATAGGATAATCAGAGATACAAAAAAAAAACAAGTTAAAAAATGGCAAATACAAAGAAACGTGTCAGAAAAGAGCTAGCAAACTAGATTCAATACTCAAAGCAAGAGCAAGGCAAACTGAGGGGTATTTATACAGGGGAGAACAGGTGAAATCAATCAGTAGCTCAGAGAGCGAGAATGCCGTAGCATCACAGGATCAGCGGAGTAAGGAGAAATCTGGTGTTGGTTAATGCTGGGAAATGGAGTCTTTAGTGACAAGTGCTGAGTCCAGAGCAGGCAGGCTGAGAGCATCAGGGCTGACAGAAAATGTTCAAATTGTGCAAAATGTGTAACTAAATTAGTATAAACTTTAAGTATAGGGATAAAAAACCTGTAAAAATAATTAATTCTTTAAAGATTAGAACACGTTTAACACATCAAAAAACGTACATACTTATGACATGGTAAAAATGTAATTAAATGGTAAATAATATCTTAACTAATTATTAACTGAATCAATGTTTTCTTAACTAGTGTCAATGAATGATTAATAGAGAAAATATGTTAATAAATGTACTCTTATTGTAAAATTCTACCACGGAAATTTACTCAGTATATATCAGTATTTACAATTACACATGAAAAAAACATAATGCATAAGTAGATATTACATACACAGGAAATTTGGCAGTGTTAAATCAACACTGTTAGTGTTAAATTAACACTGAGAGTATAAAGTTCAACACTAATAAGTGTTGATTTAACACTGCCAAATTTCCTGTGTACTGTTCTGCAGCCTGTAAGTATATAGTGTGTGTAGTGAATGTGTAGAGTGTGTGTATATGTGTGTATGTGTATACTGTGTGTGTTTATATGTGTAGTGTATGTGTGTAGTGTGTGTATATGGGAGCAGTGTTGGTTCTACACTTTAACTGCAGCAGGAAGGAAATACCTGTGTTAGTGTTCATTCACACAATTGAGCTACACACAATATACAATACCAGTCAAAAGTTTGGACACACCTTTTTTCAATATGTTTATTTTTATATTTCTTCCTACATTGTTAATGAATACTAAAGTCATCCAGGCTATGAAGGAACACATAAAGAACCAGGTAGTAAACTCGTTAGTCGACGGGTTAAACAAACCAAATTAAAGTGCTGTCAACTTGTGGTTTCTGAGGCTGGTAATAGTGATGAACTTATCCTGTGCAACAGAGGTAACTCTTGTTCTTTCTTTGGGGCGGTCCTGATGAGAGCCAGTTTCGTCATGACGATTCTGATGGTCTTTGCAACTGCACTTAAGGATACTTTTTAAACTTCTCGATTTTTTTTGGATTGACTTCAGGTGTTACATGTGTTTGTTTAAATTATTTTATTATTACCTTTAAAAAGACCTCTGGTCCTACAGAATATGCAAACTGTCCCTTAATACTGTGAAAAAAAAATAGATGACACAATCACTTAGATATTTCAGTACAGCTTGCACAGCAACATTGTTTAACATTGGGAAACTGTAGTGGTGAAATCATTTGCTTTCCAATGTTTAGTCAAGCATCATTAACAGTCTCTCTAAAGGGAAAGCCTTGGCTGGATCTCTTGTACATCTAGAATTGTACATCTAGAAATGTTTTAAACTGCGAAGTACTGACGCATTATAACACTTATTATAACACTTGCAATTGTTTTATATTACTTAATTTATCACAAACACAGCATTCTAGCAATTATTGATTTGTTGCAAACAATTACTGAACTACCTTTTGTTTTGTCTGTGAAAAAACAACAAATATAGCAAATTACAGCTATTATATAAGTAGTGGGTCATTCTCAGCACTGCAGTCACACTGATAGGGGGTGGTGTGGTAGTGTGTGTTGTGCTGGTACGAGTGGATCAAACACAGCAGTGCTGCTGGAGTTCTTAAACACCTCATTGTCACTGCTGGACTGATCATAGCCCTCCAATAGTGACCTGTGTGCAGCATCTTGTAGGCAGCTGTACAGTAACATATGAGCTCATGTCTCTGACTGTACATTAACAAGGTGGACCAGCTGGTAGGAGTACCTAAATAAGTGGACACAGTGTTTAAAAACTCCAGCCACACTGCTGCTTCTGATCCACATGTACCAGTACATCACACACATCCATTGAAAATGTTTATTTTGGTCACGTTAGAGCACAGGACATGTTTTCTCTTTGCAGACTTTTTTGAGCATCAGCTTTAGAAGAGGCCTCCTTCTAGGATAGTGCCATGCAAAAAGAGTTAATGCTGTATGTGATGTATGGTCTGAGAACAGCATGATGACCTCCCACTTCTTTAAGCTCTGCAGCAATGCTGGCAGCACACATGCATCTATTGTTAAAGGCAACCTCTGGATATTACACTGAACATGTGAACTCAACTTATTCCTGGAAAATCTTAGTGTTAGGGTATTAGCAAACTTCTTGTAGCTTTGGACACCTTTGCAGAGAGCAACAATTCTGTTTCTCACATTCTTAGTTTTTTTTTTTTTTTGCCGTGAAGTTATACGTTAAATATCTGATGGCCAGTATGAGGGAATTGTACCTAAAACACAGGATTTAACAGCCCTGCTCCTCAATCACACCTAAGACCTTGTAACTCTAATACGTTACGTGGCACCAGGGAGAAAAAAAGGCTAACTGGGCACAGTTTTGCCATTTTCACTTAGGGGTGTTCTCACTTTTGTTGGCAGTGGTTTAGACATTAGAGAGATTATAAGGGGCACAGTCAATCAAACTTTTTGACAGGTGACCTTTGACCTTTGCCAGGTGACCTTTGACCCCTCCCCCACACCACGTGCCTCCTTTTCTGGAATGTGACCTTTGACCCCTCCCCCACACCACGTGCCTCCTTTTCTGGAATGTGACCTTTGACCCCTCAGATCACCCTATGATGAGGTCTGTTAGTAATTATGTTTTCATTCATCTGTAATTACCTTTGACCCCTCAGATCACCCTATGATGAGGTCTGTTAGTAATTATGTTTTCAATCATCTGTAATTACCTTTGACCCCTCAGATCCCCTGACCCTTGAACTCTCTTAATTACTTTTCTGATATCAATGACCACGAGTCTCCAGTAATTATTAACTGGTGGCGTGTAATTACCCCTGCCATTCGTCATTCATGTTTTGGATATGAGGTAATTTAAACCATGGTGACACACCGCCCCGCCCATCCCTCCGCCCCTTCCTGCCCCATCCCCACCTCTTCCCGTCCCGCCCCAGCCCCGCCCCATCATTATTCAGATTGTCCTGATTGGTCAAAAAAATTCCCGCCAAAAGTATTGACCAATAAGGTTGTTATTCCTATGGAGCAATCACAGCAAGCCTACGAGTGAAATGTGTATTTAAGAGTTAGGGGTTAGCGAGATGTGTGAAGGACCGAGAGAACGGAGCAATGGCTTGTGTTTCTGAGGTTGCTGAAAACCAAAGCTTCCCATACCGGGATTCGAACCCGGACCGTCTGGATGAAAGCCAGAAATCCTACGCGTTAGACCATATGGGAGGATCTGTAGAAGAGCACGATGACGAGAATCTAAAAAGGTACCGAACAATGGAGAGCATTCCTGAACCAGTCGCTCAAGG
Source organism: Astyanax mexicanus (assembly GCF_023375975.1). NCBI lineage: Eukaryota > Metazoa > Chordata > Actinopteri > Characiformes > Acestrorhamphidae > Astyanax > Astyanax mexicanus. The sequence continues at coordinate 26,737,188 of NC_064408.1, forward strand.
AGCGCTCAAGGATCAAGTCTGGCGTTTGTCAGATGGAACTTACTTCGGATATGTTTTTCTTAAGGATATATATAGCGTTGCTATGTACGTCGGAAAAACGGTTAGATACGATGATGCCTCAGCTCGTTTTACTTTGAACCATATAGAATGGTTTAGCTTCAGAAGACACTGCTCTGTTTTTAATGCCTACGTCAATTACAGAAATACAGCGCTGCTCTCTTTTCTTCTTCTCTTTCTTTCTCTCTCTTGCCCTTTACCTTCATTGCAGTTCTCCCTCTGCGACCTTTGGGCCTACAGTGACGTCCAAGCAATGCTGATTTTAGAACACCCTGTTTATTCCCTTCATTTTTGCCATTTAACCTCTTAAGCTCCAAGCCTATTTTGACCAATTTCCCATTTGAAGGCTTATCACTCCAATATTAAATAATTCAGAGTCAATTCTATGATTTAATATCACTTAGAAGCCTTTACACAATTCATTTAAGACACTTTAATTATTCAATTGAACATGTAATGGCCAAAATATGGTAAAAACCAGGAACTATTTTATTTTTTTTATTTCCAGACACATAAAATGAACTATTTATATGGATGTAGTGTTTTAGCAGCTCTATATTGTGCTATAATGTGTTTACAGTCATCATATAAAATCATAAACTGCTGCCTTTTAGCTCTTTAGGTCGAGTCAATAACTGGAAATTATACAAAACTAATGAACTAAAAACCTGATAAAATCATACATTGTTTATATATATGGAATTTTTAGGAACAAATATACATTTCCAAAGCCTTGTCTGTAGTAAAGCAGTGCTGGAAGACTTAATACTGTAACTAATAACTAGAAAAAGACTAAAACAGAAACACAGAGAGAGAGAGAACTCTGTTAAAACTATTAAAAGTAGAAAATCATTCTTTTCTTAAGAGAAATTACAGATACAGAAGCCAGAGAGCGGTGAGTACTGTTTCCTATACCTTCAAATAAAGACTCTTAGAAACTGGAGAAAAAAAACTGCTACAGGAAGACGTCTGGCTGACCCACATGAAAACAGCAGCTTTAGCCTCTTTAACTCTTTAGATTAACATGATTAAGGACTAAAAACTAGAGTTAGTCTAACAGGAGAAGAACTGCAGAAATAAAGTCATTAATAAGATGAGTAGATTCACTACTAAACAGTAGGGGTGTTCTAAAACATAGAGAACTTCTAAACTTCTAAAAATGAAGAGAGCACTTCATTTTCTGAATCAGTTTCTCTGATTTTGCTATTTATAGTTTTATGTTTGAGTAAAATGAACATTGTTGTTTTATTCTATAAACTACAGACAACACTTCTCCCAAATTATAAATAAAAATATTCTCATTTAGAACATTTATTTATTATATGCAGAAAATGAGTTCAGAAATCAATATTTGGTGGAATAACCATGGTTTTTAATCACATTTTTTTAAAATGCATCTTGGCATCATGTTCTCCTCCTCCACCAGTCTTACACACTGCTTTTGGATAACTTTATGCTGCTTTACTCCTGGTGCAAAAATCAAATTCAAGCAGTTCAGTTTGGTGGTTTGATGGTTTGTGATCATCCATCTTCCTCTTGATTATATTCCAGAGGTTTTCAATTTGGTAAAATCTGTATATGGAAACACATAGCTGCAGTAATCCTTGCAAAACCAATCAGGTATGGTGTTAAGGTGACCAGCGTGTGCTGGAAGTGAAGCATACTGTCCTTTCTTTTCTTCCTCTCTCTCTCTCTTTTTCTTTTTCTCTACATGTCAGAGTATAATGAGATTTTCTTGATCCTTTTTTTTTCACTGTATGTCTTTACATCCAGTAGAACACAGGAGCAACACACACACACACACACACACACACACACACACAAAGTTGATATAAACTCATCATGGACATGAACAGCATTGCAATATTGGGCTTCAAAGATTTCTTTGAACTGCTCTTTTTCTGGGGCAGCATACATCTTTAATACAACAAAAATACACGTGTTTTCAGTTTAACAGTCGACACAGAAACACAATTATATCTATAGGGTGTAAAATATGCATATACCTATTCTGATTATTAATTCCATGGTGCTCATCGCTCCAAATTAGCAGCATCCCAAACACTAGACAGCACAAGTTTGTGAAACCTTTAGGATTTTTTTATTTTCTATTTCGGCATTAATATAACCTAAAACATCATCAGAATTGCACAATACAAGTTAGATAATAGATAAAGAAAAAAAAATAGATAAAGAAAACCTAACCGTGTGAAAAGTAAGTATACTGAAGAGCATTTAAAGTGTGTTCAAATTAGAAAGTAAGGAATACTAAAGGTGCATTTTCAATTTAATATACGTTAAATCTACTTTCTCTCTATTTCCGTAAAATGTATTTTTAAGCCATGCTTTAAATTATACATTGTGTTGATAGAAAAAAAAAATATATATATATATGGTGCCATAAGTTGATTCCAAAATAGTACATTTAATATGTATTTAAGTTTTTAAGTACACATTTTAATTTTAAAAAGTGTTAAAAAAAATGTGGAAAAGGAGTTGTGAACAAATAATTAATATACTACCAGAATACATAAGAGGATTAAACATATGTTCAAATTAAAAAGTAAATAACACTAAAAGTGCATTTTTTTTTATTTAATATACTTTATTAAAACATACACAGTAAATATACTTTCTCTCTATTTCCATAAAATGTATTTTTAAGCCATGCTTTAAATTCTACATTGTGTTAACAGAAAAAAAAAAAATATATATAGTGGCATTACATACTGATTAAAGTGCACTTTAGTGTTTTTTTCTTTTTTCTAGTAGCATTAAGGTGTACAAAATATGTGCATCAGTATGCAAAGTAGAACATTTACATTTACATAATATACTTTAAGTGTATTTGCAAGTTCACAAAAGTTGTATGAAAAAACACTCAAAACCACAGTTGCGTACTTTTATACTTTTATTACAACTGAAATATACTTAAGTTGCCATAAATTGTGGCCAAATTGTACATTTAGTATGTATTTAAGTACATATTTTAATTTTAAAAGTATGTACTTTTCCATGTTAAATATAATAATAAAAAAAAAATACTTAATATACATTTCTTTTACAAGGGCGGTTAAACTTAAAATGAGACACAATATTATACTTTCTGATTGGTTTATTTGTTGAGAAAATGATTAAATAATTGAGAAAAGTATTAAATAATTGTGAATAGTTTTGTTTTTAGTATCTTTCAGTGTGATTTCACCCCATTTTGCAGCAATAACTGCTATAACTAAACGTTTCCAGTAAATTAAACATATGATGTAGCATTTAAACAATTACACTAGCAGCACACTCACACTTTTATTAGCATAATAACATATTATTCTAGAAAAAGACTAAAACAGGAACACACACAGAGAGAACTCTCTTAAAACTATTAAAAGTAGAAGTTCTTTCTTTTCTTTAGAGAAATTACAGATACAGAAGTCAGAGATCAGTGAGAACTGTTTTCTACACCTTCAAACTCAAGAAGGAGTCTGGATGACCCACATGGAAACAGCAGCTTTAGCCTTTAGCTCAACAGTGCCTTTAGACATATTTTTGTCTCTTGTAAAAAAAAAAAAAATCCTTTACCGTCCGTATTTTATCACTCCATCCATGCCTGTCAATACTGCCCAAAAATCCACAGCAAATGACAAAAAGCAAGACAAAGGAAAGTGAACATATTGATTTGATGTCACAGTGAATCACCAATAAAAGCATACTTTAAATATACTACCAGATTTATGAACTCACTTACAATACATTAAAAGTACATTAATATTATGCTTTCAGTAAAGGTTTGAAAGTAAACTTTGATCATACTTTTTAAAAAGTACAATATAATGTCTTAAAAAAAAGACATTGTGATGCTAATTGCTATCTTACACCCTGTCAACAGTCTAGTTTTACTTCATTTTTACTTGCATATGCACTGGTTTAGGAGTTTAGGAATAAATCTGCACTAATGTGTAGTACGTGTTTCTATATATCTTGGTGGTGGAAAACAAAAGTGCTCCACTGTCTGATTAAAACCCTGACAACAGTCAACAGGTCAGAGTCAATTCTTATAGATGCTGCAGAGTGCAAACCTGACTTTTAACTCTTAAAAATAACAAGAATAAAGAATAAAATACAGTAGCATTGCTGTTCCTGTAAATAAATGAGCTCCTGGAGCTCCTTCACAGCGTCAACCAGCAGCTCAGTATCCTCTGCTGAGACGCACAAAAGCGATGCACTGTTAAGATAAGGAACGTGCCAAAGTCAGAGCTCATCCGACTCTTAAAGGGAATGACAACTGGCACATTGATTGGTTTATTTTAACACACCTATGATTAGTTAAGAGAATAAATTAACGTCTTTTGCGCGTTTTAAGCTGCACAAGGCGTATTTTTTGTACTATTAAGATACCAAAGACACACTAAAACACCTTAAATTCAGATACGCGATCTGCAACTGACGATATAGTCGATATAGTCAACTGAATCGCTATAGTTGTAGTTATAGTGTATGAGTGAGATTAAAATAAAGAGAATAATAAAAAGAGAAGTGCGTAATGAGTGAATTTTAGGTTTCTCTTCTCTGCCCCAGTGAGTTCTGATCACTCACACATTTCTGAAGCAAAGGTGACAAGCAGCAGCTCGTGGCGACACAAGCGCATCACTTCTGTTTCAGTGAGCACTGAGAATAGAAACACACACACACACACACTAAACAAGGGGTTAGGAATAGGAACTTAAATGTATATCATAAAATTTACAACTTTGTGACAAGCGACGATATTTACGTCTAATGAAGCAACTTTACAAACTAAAGCCAAACTTTAATTATTAATAATATGTAGTGTAATAAAGCTAATATATAAATAAAAAATGCACTTTTATGTAATTTTATTCTATTTCTGTGGGCCCTTTCATAGGTTTTCATTTCACATAATAAAATAAGAATAAAGTGTTACTCCTTTAAAAAATGAGACATATTGATTTGCAATGTAAATTTGAATACATCGTTGCTGTCCAATGAAAAACACTTATCTGTCCATTTTTGTTGATTCTTAGTTTACTACATAATTTGAACAGACAACCTGTCCTTTACACTGTGCCAAAATTTCTTGATGAACGGACCAATAGAAACTCTTCAAAATGACCTGAAATAAACTCTTTTCTCATTGACGTCCATTGAAAGTTTACAAGGTTTTTTCTTGCTCCTGTAAAGTTCCTGTTTTCATTGGACGGTGACGACATAATGTATTTCATATGGAAAACTTGTAAAAAAATGTAATTTTAGGGATTATTTCCCTGCAGCAGGGTCCAGCAGCATCACTTCAAGAAGAGAATTATAGTTTCATATGACTTCATATGAAAATAATCAAAAATTAATTGACAAAAACAAATGTATAGTGTGTCTAGTCTAGTATGTCACATCTACTACAACTAGACGTCAATCGTAAAAAAAAAAAAAAAAAACGCAGATTATTTGTTTTGGACAGGATTTACAATAGTGCACAGTTCACTGTGATAGTATAGACATATGAGCTTTCATAGCTTGAAAGATGTTAAGAAAAGAAATCTGAATATGTGAAAATGAAACCAACACCACTGCTGGTAAAATGTCTCTGGTAACACATGAACACTCAGGTATCTATAAAGCATTATAAATGTATTCATAAAGCTTTGTTATAACACCACAGTATAAAATTTTATATCACAAAGAGATATAATGCATTATAATATATGTATATATAGCTTTATAATGTGTTATATGCCTTCTCATCATTTTACCTAAAGTCTGTAAAAAGCGCTTATAAGTGTTCATTAGATGTTATGTGCATTTACAGAACAGTTTTAATTATAACATATAGCAGTTAGAGGAAACGCATCTTGGTAAAGCATTATGTGAGTAAACTTAACATCTATTACGCTTTATGAAACAGGTCTGACCAACAATGTTAAGAACAGCAACTTCACATATATTATAATGCATTATATAGCGCTTTGTGACATAAAGCTTTATACTGTGGTGTTATAACCTTTTATGTTTGAGATTATAAACATGTATGTATAGTTAGAAAGGCTTATGTCAAGGGTCATAAAGCTTCATGAACCATTCATAATGCTTTATAACCCTTGACATAAGCCTTTCTAACTATACATACATGTTTATAATCTCAAACATAAAAGGTTATAACACCACAGTATAAAGCTTTATGTCACAAAGCGCTATATAATGCATTATAATATATGTGAAGTTGCTGTTCTTAACATTGTTGGTCAGACCTGTTTCATAAAGCGTAATAGATGTTAAGTTTACTCACATAATGCTTTACCAAGATGCGTTTCCTCTAACTGCTATATGTTATAATTAAAACTGTTCTGTAAATGCACATAACATCTAATGAACACTTATAAGCGCTTTTTACAGACTTTAGGTAAAATGATGAGAAGGCATATAACACATTATAAAGCTATATATACATATATTATAATGCATTATATCTCTTTGTGATATAAAATTTTATACTGTGGTGTTATAACAAAGCTTTATGAATACATTTATAATGCTTTATAGATACCTGAGTGTTCATGTGTTACCAGAGACATTTTACCAGCAGTGGTGTTGGTTTCATTTTCACATATTCAGATTTCTTTTCTTAACATCTTTCAAGCTATGAAAGCTCATATGTCTATACTATCACAGTGAACTGTGCACTATTGTAAATCCTGTCCAAAACAAATAATCTGCGTTTTTTTTTTTTTTTTTTTTTTTTTACGATTGACGTCTAGTTGTAGTAGATGTGACATACTAGACTAGACACACTATACATTTGTTTTTGTCAATTAATTTTTGATTATTTTCATATGAAGTCATATGAAACTATAATTCTCTTCTTGAAGTGATGCTGCTGGACCCTGCTGCAGGGAAATAATCCCTAAAATTACATTTTTTTTACAAGTTTTCCATATGAAATACATTATGTCGTCACCGTCCAATGAAAACAGGAACTTTACAGGAGCAAGAAAAAACCTTGTAAACTTTCAATGGACGTCAATGAGAAAAGAGTTTATTTCAGGTCATTTTGAAGAGTTTCTATTGGTCCGTTCATCAAGAAATTTTGGCACAGTGTAAAGGACAGGTTGTCTGTTCAAATTATGTAGTAAACTAAGAATCAACAAAAATGGACAGATAAGTGTTTTTCATTGGACAGCAACGATGTATTCAAATTTACATTGCAAATCAATATGTCTCATTTTTTAAAGGAGTAACACTTTATTCTTATTTTATTATGTGAAATGAAAACCTATGAAAGGGCCCACAGAAATAGAATAAAATTACATAAAAGTGCATTTTTTATTTATATATTAGCTTTATTACACTACATATTATTAATAATTAAAGTTTGGCTTTAGTTTGTAAAGTTGCTTCATTAGACGTAAATATCGTTGCTTGTCACAAAGTTGTAAATTTTATGATATACATTTAAGTTCCTATTCCTAACCCCTTGTTTAGTGTGTGTGTGTGTGTGTTTCTATTCTCAGTGCTCACTGAAACAGAAGTGATGCGCTTGTGTCGCCACGAGCTGCTGCTTGTCACCTTTGCTTCAGAAATGTGTGAGTGATCAGAACTCACTGGGGCAGAGAAGAGAAACCTAAAATTCACTCATTACGCACTTCTCTTTTTATTATTCTCTTTATTTTAATCTCACTCATACACTATAACTACAACTATAGCGATTCAGTTGACTATATCGACTATATCGTCAGTTGCAGATCGCGTATCTGAATTTAAGGTGTTTTAGTGTGTCTTTGGTATCTTAATAGTACAAAAAATACGCCTTGTGCAGCTTTAAACGCGCAAAAGACGTTAATTTATTCTCTTAACTAATCATAGGTGTGTTAAAATAAACCAATCAATGTGCCAGTTGTCATTCCCTTTAAGAGTCGGATGAGCTCTGACTTTGGCACGTTCCTTATCTTAACAGTGCATCGCTTTTGTTCGTCTCAGCAGAGGATACTGAGCTGCTGGTTGACGCTGTGAAGGAGCTCCAGGAGCTCATTTATTTACAGGAACAGCAATGCTACTGTATTTTATTCTTTATTCTTGTTATTTTTAAGAGTTAAAAGTCAGGTTTGCACTTTGCAGCATCTATAAGAATTGACTCTGACCTGTTGACTGTTGTCAGGGTTTTAATCAGACAGTGGAGCACTTTTGTTTTCCACCACCAAGATATATAGAAACACGTACTACACATTAGTGCAGATTTATTCCTAAACTCCTAAACCAGTGCATATGCAAGTAAAAATGAAGTAAAACTAGACTGTTGACAGGGTGTAAGATAGCAATTAGCATCACAATGTCTTTTTTTTAAGACATTATATTGTACTTTTTAAAAAGTATGATCAAAGTTTACTTTCAAACCTTTACTGAAAGCATAATATTAATGTACTTTTAATGTATTGTAAGTGAGTTCATAAATCTGGTAGTATATTTAAAGTAAGCTTTTATTGGTGATTCACTGTGACATCAAATCAATATGTTCACTTTCCTTTGTCTTGCTTTTTGTCATTTGCTGTGTATTTTTGGGCAGTATTGACAGGCATGGATGGAGTGATAAAATACGGACGGTAAAGGATTTTTTTTTTTACAAGAGACAAAAATATGTCTAAAGGCACTGTTGAGCTAAAGGCTAAAGCTGCTGTTTCCATGTGGGTCATCCAGACGCCTTCTTGAGTTTGAAGGTGTAGAAAACAGTTCTCACTGATCTCTGACTTCTGTATCTGTAATTTCTCTAAAGAAAAGAAAGAACTTCTACTTTTAATAGTTTTAAAAGAGTTCTCTCTGTGTGTGTTCCTGTTTTAGTCTTTTTCTAGAATAATATGTTATTATGCTAATAAAAGTGTGAGTGTGCTGCTAGTGTAATTGTTTAAATGCTACATCATATGTTTAATTTACTGGAAACGTTTAGTTATAGCAGTTATTGCTGCAAAATGGGGTGAAATCACACTGAAAGATACTAAAAACAAAACTATTCACAATTATTTAATACTTTTCTCAATTATTTAATCATTTTCTCAACAAATAAACCAATCAGAAAGTATAATATTGTGTCTCATTTTAAGTTTAACCGCCCTTGTAAAAGAAATGTATATTAAGTATTTTTTTTTTATTATTATATTTAACATGGAAAAGTACATACTTTTAAAATTAAAATATGTACTTAAATACATACTAAATGTACAATTTGGCCACAATTTATGGCAACTTAAGTATATTTCAGTTGTAATAAAAGTATAAAAGTACGCAACTGTGGTTTTGAGTGTTTTTTCATACAACTTTTGTGAACTTGCAAATACACTTAAAGTATATTATGTAAATGTAAATGTTCTACTTTGCATACTGATGCACATATTTTGTACACCTTAATGCTACTAGAAAAAAGAAAAAAACACTAAAGTGCACTTTAATCAGTATGTAATGCCACTATATATATATTTTTTTTTTCTGTTAACACAATGTAGAATTTAAAGCATGGCTTAAAAATACATTTTATGGAAATAGAGAGAAAGTATATTTACTGTGTATGTTTTAATAAAGTATATTAAATAAAAAAAATGCACTTTTAGTGTTATTTACTTTTTAATTTGAACATATGTTTAATCCTCTTATGTATTCTGGTAGTATATTAATTATTTGTTCACAACTCCTTTTCCACATTTTTTTTAACACTTTTTAAAATTAAAATGTGTACTTAAAAACTTAAATACATATTAAATGTACTATTTTGGAATCAACTTATGGCACCATATATATATATATATATATATATATATATATATATATATATATATATATATATATATATATATATATATATATATATTTTTTTTTTTCTATCAACACAATGGATAATTTAAAGCATGGCTTAAAAATACATTTTACGGAAATAGAGAGAAAGTAGATTTAACGTATATTAAATTGAAAATGCACCTTTAGTATTCCTTACTTTCTAATTTGAACACACTTTAAATGCTCTTCAGTATACTTACTTTTCACACGGGTGGGTTTTCTTTATCTATTTTTTTTTTCTTTATCTATTATCTAACTTGTATTGTGCAATTCTGATGATGTTTTAGGTTATATTAATGCCGAAATAGAAAATAAAAAAATCCTAAAGGTTTCACAAACTTGTGCTGTCTAGTGTTTGGGATGCTGCTAATTTGGAGCGATGAGCACCATGGAATTAATAATCAGAATAGGTATATGCATATTTTACACCCTATAGATATAATTGTGTTTCTGTGTCGACTGTTAAACTGAAAACACGTGTATTTTTGTTGTATTAAAGATGTATGCTGCCCCAGAAAAAGAGCAGTTCAAAGAAATCTTTGAAGCCCAATATTGCAATGCTGTTCATGTCCATGATGAGTTTATATCAACTTTTGACCATAAAGTGTGTGTGTGTGTGTGTGTGTGTGTGTGTGTGTGTGTGTGTTGCTCCTGTGTTCTACTGGATGTAAAGACATACAGTGAAAAAAAAAGGATCAAGAAAATCTCATTATACTCTGACATGTAGAGAAAAAGAAAAAGAGAGAGAGAGAGGAAGAAAAGAAAGGACAGTATGCTTCACTTCCAGCACACGCTGGTCACCTTAACACCATACCTGATTGGTTTTGCAAGGATTACAGCAGCTATGTGTTTCCATATACAGATTTTACCAAATTGAAAACCTCTGGAATATAATCAAGAGGAAGATGGATGATCACAAACCATCAAACCACCAAACTGAACTGCTTGAATTTGATTTTTGCACCAGGAGTAAAGCAGCATAAAGTTATCCAAAAGCAGTGTGTAAGACTGGTGGAGGAGGAGAACATGATGCCAAGATGCATTTAAAAATAAATGTGATTAAAAACCATGGTTATTCCACCAAATATTGATTTCTGAACTCATTTTCTGCATATAATAAATAAATGTTCTAAATGAGAATATTTTTATTTATAATTTGGGAGAAGTGTTGTCTGTAGTTTATAGAATAAAACAACAATGTTCATTTTACTCAAACATAAAACTATAAATAGCAAAATCAGAGAAACTGATTCAGAAACTGAAGTGCTCTCTTCATTTTTAGAAGTTTAGAAGTTCTCTATGTTTTAGAACACCCCTACTGTTTAGTAGTGAATCTACTCATCTTATTAATGACTTTATTTCTGCAGTTCTTCTCCTGTTAGACTAACTCTAGTTTTTAGTCCTTAATCATGTTAATCTAAAGAGTTAAAGAGGCTAAAGCTGCTGTTTTCATGTGGGTCAGCCAGACGTCTTCCTGTAGCAGTTTTTTTTCTCCAGTTTCTAAGAGTCTTTATTTGAAGGTATAGGAAACAGTACTCACCGCTCTCTGGCTTCTGTATCTGTAATTTCTCTTAAGAAAAGAATGATTTTCTACTTTTAATAGTTTTAACAGAGTTCTCTCTCTCTCTCTGTGTTTCTGTTTTAGTCTTTTTCTAGTTATTAGTTACAGTATTAAGTCTTCCAGCACTGCTTTACTACAGACAAGGCTTTGGAAATGTATATTTGTTCCTAAAAATTCCATATATATAAACAATGTATGATTTTATCAGGTTTTTAGTTCATTAGTTTTGTATAATTTCCAGTTATTGACTCGACCTAAAGAGCTAAAAGGCAGCAGTTTATGATTTTATATGATGACTGTAAACACATTATAGCACAATATAGAGCTGCTAAAACACTACATCCATATAAATAGTTCATTTTATGTGTCTGGAAATAAAAAAAATAAAATAGTTCCTGGTTTTTACCATATTTTGGCCATTACATGTTCAATTGAATAATTAAAGTGTCTTAAATGAATTGTGTAAAGGCTTCTAAGTGATATTAAATCATAGAATTGACTCTGAATTATTTAATATTGGAGTGATAAGCCTTCAAATGGGAAATTGGTCAAAATAGGCTTGGAGCTTAAGAGGTTAAATGGCAAAAATGAAGGGAATAAACAGGGTGTTCTAAAATCAGCATTGCTTGGACGTCACTGTAGGCCCAAAGGTCGCAGAGGGAGAACTGCAATGAAGGTAAAGGGCAAGAGAGAGAAAGAAAGAGAAGAAGAAAAGAGAGCAGCGCTGTATTTCTGTAATTGACGTAGGCATTAAAAACAGAGCAGTGTCTTCTGAAGCTAAACCATTCTATATGGTTCAAAGTAAAACGAGCTGAGGCATCATCGTATCTAACCGTTTTTCCGACGTACATAGCAACGCTATATATATCCTTAAGAAAAACATATCCGAAGTAAGTTCCATCTGACAAACGCCAGACTTGATCCTTGAGCGCTCCTTGAGCGACTGGTTCAGGAATGCTCTCCATTGTTCGGTACCTTTTTAGATTCTCGTCATCGTGCCCTTCTTCTACAGATCCTCCCATATGGTCTAACGCGTAGGATTTCTGGCTTTCATCCAGACGGTCCGGGTTCGAATCCCGGTATGGGAAGCTTTGGTTTTCAGCAGCCTCAGAAACACAAGCCATTGCTCCGTTCTCTCGGTCCTTCACACATCTCGCTAACCCCTAACTCTTAAATACACATTTCACTCGTAGGCTTGCTGTGATTGCTCCATAGGAATAACAACCTTATTGGTCAATACTTTTGGCGGGAATTTTTCTGACCAATCAGGACAATCTGAATAATGATGGGGCGGGGCTGGGGCGGGACGGGAAGAGGTGGGGATGGGGCAGGAAGGGGCGGAGGGATGGGCGGGGCGGTGTGTCACCATGGTTTAAATTACCTCATATCCAAAACATGAATGACGAATGGCAGGGGTAATTACACGCCACCAGTTAATAATTACTGGAGACTCGTGGTCATTGATATCAGAAAAGTAATTAAGAGAGTTCAAGGGTCAGGGGATCTGAGGGGTCAAAGGTAATTACAGATGATTGAAAACATAATTACTAACAGACCTCATCATAGGGTGATCTGAGGGGTCAAAGGTAATTACAGATGAATGAAAACATAATTACTAACAGACCTCATCATAGGGTGATCTGAGGGGTCAAAGGTCACATTCCAGAAAAGGAGGCACGTGGTGTGGGGGAGGGGTCAAAGGTCACATTCCAGAAAAGGAGGCACGTGGTGTGGGGGAGGGGTCAAAGGTCACCTGGCAAAGGTCAAAGGTCACCTGTCAAAAAGTTTGATTGACTGTGCCCCTTATAATCTCTCTGATATTAATGGCTGTGTGTTGAGTTATTTTGAAGACACAGCAAATTTACACTGTTATACAAGCTGTACTCTAATCACTTTACATCATATCTTCAGTGTTCTCCCATGAAAATATCTAACACAATTTTTACAAAAATGTGAGGGGTGTGCTCACTTTTGTCCCAGTTAATAGTGCAATAGTGTCACGACTAGTTCAACAACCTGACAAAAAAAATACCCAGACTCATAGCAGTGATCCATTATTTTCATAAAAAAAATAAAACAAAAGTGTCTAATAATGAGAAAAAAAAGTTAATATTAACATTTCATAATAAATTGCAATTGATTTAAAAGAACCAGTCAAACTGTGGCATTTCTACTATCTCTCTGCCTGTTTTCCATTCTGTTCTTGCTTTTCCTGTCTCCTCCCATATCATCACACGTAGCTTCTTCCTTTAGTTGAGTTTCTTGTTTCCTAATCTCTTCTAGTCATGCCCTGTTCATTAGTTATCACCAGTCATTTCTTGTTTTGCCTTTTTTATGCCCCTCCTATATTTGGTTGATGGGTATTGTGATTATCTTTCTCCTTGTACTGATTAACTCTTCTTGATCTTTCCTGAATGTTTATAGACGTGTTAGTTGACTTGTCTCTTGGGTTCAGCTTGTTCTTTAGATGCACTCTACATTATTGCCTCTTTGTATGTCTTTAAATTTGTTATTCCCAGCTTGTCCTGTTTTTTTTTCTCAGGTCTGGGTGTCTTTTCTGGTTCTTGTGTTTATCTGGAACACTGGTTATGTTGTACAAGGATATCCATGGGAGAGATACAAGCTGAAAAAAACACTGCAAGCCAAAATGGCCCACTGGATTTACATTAGCTAAAAAAAATTGGTAACACTTTAAAATAAGACTTTCCACGAATATGTTATAACTAATTATTAATGATTTTTTTAAGGCATTTACAACCTAATTAGTAACCATTAATAAACCAATTGTAAACCATTTATAAACCCTTTATAAAGGTAGTCTTATTTTAAAGTGGTACCAAAAATATTATGAACAAACGTTTTGGAATAGTATTCTATGGACCAGATAGTCAGAAAGAGCTTTGTTGCTCTTGAAAGTTGGAACAAATCGCTCATCACATTCAGATGACAAATATTATTTCACAAAATGTTGCCAAATGTTTTCCTTTAATAAATGTAATTGAATTGAAACTTATTTTCAATTATGTTTTGACATTTACTGAAGGTCTTTTTTAAAGTATAACCCTTGACTGGACATTATTTACATTTACATTTACATTTAAGGTATTTAGCAGACGCCCTTATCCAGAGCGACTTACAACAGTGCTTTGATGTTACTTCAAATATCCAAAGCTAGTTTATAGACTAGAATCAAGAGATACACAGAGCTTGATCATGTTTAGAACCCTAGGAACCTTTTTTTTTTTTTTGATTAGTTTAGGAACTCGGAGGAAAAGGATGTGTCTTCAGTCGACGTTTGAAGACTGTGAGTGACTCTGCTGTTCTGACACCCAGTGGAAGTTCATTCCACCACCTTGGTGCTGCAGCACAGAGAAGAGTCTGGATGTCTGTTTTCTGTGTGTTTTAAGGGATGGAGGTTCGAGCCAAGCCGTCATGGAAGCTCTAAGAGCTCTTGGTACAGATCTGGCTTTGACCATTGCCATCAATATGAAGGAGCTGGTCCGTCTTTTGCCTTGTAGGCCAGAGTTAAGGTTTTGAATTGGATGTGGCAACAGGAAGCCAGTGGAGGGAACGTCCTCAAAATAAAATAATACCCAGACACAAAGCAAAGAAGTGATCAATTATTTTAATAAGAAATAACAACTAAAGGGTCTTGGTGCAAACATGTCAGAGCCAACTAATTTTGGCTAAAAGAAATCACAAAAAAATAACCAAATAAAAAAACGTACAGATAACCAAGATTCAAAATCCTAATAAAAAACATCAAAATAATTCAGACACATTCAAATCCCACAAATGTAATTCATGCTCTTGATGAGACTTTCAGCCTCACTCATTAAAGCTTTAACAGACAATAGTGCAGGGTTTTCACAATGGAACGTTCATACTTTTGTTTGTAAGTTAATATAAATACAGAACATTTGATGAAAACATTTAGAAATGCACACTAAATCATGAAATCATTTATATTGTGATATCACTAGGGACTGATTTCCGTTTAACAACATAATCTAAAACAGGGACAGTCCTCAAATTGACCAATGATCTGCAGCTCTCTCTCTTAAACTTGAGTTCTTATCCACCCTGTACCCCAACACCAGAGGGCAATCATTGTCCCTGTGAGGGGAAATTTAAACTATTAACCCTATTTAATACAATTAATTTCATTGCACACTGTTTTATAAGATTAATACATTTTACTGTGCTCAAATCAATGCATTTTTCATAAGAAGATTTTAAGATAGTTCCTCTAATTTGCAGTTCCTCTGTTATCTGTGTTCGGGACATATTCCTTATCTTTGTTTCACTTCCTCTAAGAACAGGACACCTTGAAATTTAGAAGATTTCCTCAACCTTTTGGTCACATTTTGTGTTTCTATCCTCTGTATTTGTTTTGTAAACGGTTCATATATGTCTTTGTCTTTTCCAATAAATCTATTTTTTATTACAATGACTGGTTTGCTCGACTTGTGTAATTTTCACCGCAATTCAGTGTGCAATTTCCTCCACATGCCACAAACAGACTCTATACAATATGCAGTGCCTGAAAAAGTATTCGGCCCCCTTGTACTTTTCAACCTTTTGCCACATTTCAGGCTTAAAGCATAAAGAAATGAAATTGTAATTTTTTGTGAAGAATCAACAACAAGTTGGACACAATCGTGAAGTGGAACAAAATGTATTAGATATTTGAAACTTTTTTTAGAAACAAAAACTGAAAAGTTCAAGGGGGGCAGATACTTTTGCAAGACACTATACAATATAACACCCCCCCCCCTCTCTATTTGAGGGCACAATATTATGTTCAATAAGTAATGTTATTATAAAAACTTGACATATTCAGCATAAACTATCATCTGTCCATTCAACCAGAATTCTATTTTAAAATAGCCAGATACCTGTAAACCTAAATCTAAAATCACATCAGCGTTTTTTTATTTACCTTTGGAAACACTAATCACAAAAATAGTAAAAAAAAAAAAAAAAAAAATAGAAATTGGCTTAAATAATACAATTTTTTTTTTTTTTTTTAGGATTTTGGTTACTGTGCATTGCTCCCCACAGTTAATCCATCATATATAATATGTTAATGCCAAGACAGCACATTAGCAGTGGCTTTTAAACTTTAGTCTAAACAGTTTTTCATCTCAGAACAGACATTATCTGATTACATTAATGTTTCCTCTCTCTTATGGAGTTTTGAATTACTCCAAAATTCAATTAAATCATCTCCTCCACTCTGCATTATCGCTATGTATTAGTTTCTGTGTATTTTTTTTTTATTTTTAACATTGGCTTCAGTTTACAGTCATTAAGCACATCACAAAAAGAGAATCTTTCAATTCTGGTCTGAAAGGAAAGATGGACTTCATAGTTTAGAGAATTTCAACCATTATGTTTGGGTTTCAGACCACATCTGCATTCTTTCTCTCCAAAAATCTGACCAGATCTTTAATAAACAGAGCTTTTAATTGGATGTTAATGTGCAGAGGACTGTTGAGGCTCTCTAGTGTTCCTCTGAAAGCTTAGTTTGAGTGAGATCAGCACACAAGAGATACTTCAGCCACCTACTCAGTGTAGGGTTGGGAAAGTTTACAGAAGAACAGTGGAGAGCAGCTTTTGTGCTCATGCCTCAAAAAGGAAACTGGCCACAAACTGTAATAGAAACCTGTCATCTTCCGAAAGGAACCTAAGAGATGGTTCAGAGATTAATAGACTATTGCTTATAACACAGACTGGACCTGACAGGTCACATGACATTTCATCTCATATATAACTCATGTATCTCATATATCAAACATATATATTTACTGATTTGCTACAGAGTAAGACTTGTCATCTCTTGCAATCTGGCAACCCATGCGAGCTTCGCATTTGTGCAGGAATAGGTGGGGCAGAAAACTCTATCCAGTGTTTGGAAATTGGACTTCTGTGGACGTTTAACACACTTGCTTTCATTTATCACTGATTGCTCGTTGCTTGTTGCAACGTGTTGAATTTAACTGAATGTATTTAAGCATTAAGCATTAATTAATTTTATTTTGATTTTTTTTAGCCTGCATTTTAGCTAAGTATAATAACGATTTGGTAAAGCTATAGCTAGAAATGCTCTACATTTGACAGTTTAAATTGTGATTTAGGATTGGTTCTGGTTGGTTTTACTGCTGGACTGTATGGTAAACTATCCTCCTAAAACATTGCTCTTTTTTAAACAGCCATAAAAACTGTTGTGTGTTTTTTGTGCATCCTGAAAAACTTTAATGATCATTTTAAGAAGGTGTCAATATACAGGCATTATCATTTTTTTTAAAACTATTTGATATCAAAATTAACAGTTTTTTTTAAAAATAAGTAAATAAATCATCAATTTCCAATGAAAGACATGTATGTCCATAATAGTAACTTTAAAGGGGAGAGGTTTAACCTAGATAACTTAAAATGGAAATCAATGTAAAAAGAATTTAATTCAGGTCATTTTGGAGACTTTCTCTTGGTCCATTAAGGGACAGTTTGTAAGTTCAAATTATGCAGGAAACTAAAATCAAAAATGGAGGAACTGAAAGCTCCGCGTAGGTTCTAGCGGGAAACTCGAAATCACGCCACTTTTCTCAGCCAATCACCAACTCCCACCTGTCCTTAAAAGACCTCCCTCATACCTGTTCTCCCCTGCTTGCAGACGCTGACATACGTTTTCGGGCGCCGGTCGTTGCCGCGTGGCTTCATGGTGTTTCTGCCATTTGTCATTGCCTGCTCTCAGTTTGCCGTTTTCGCCCGTCTGCGTGGCTGCTCGTTCGTAGTTGGCTCGATTTCCTGCTCGTAGGATCCATGTTGGTTTGTATTGCTCTCTGTTCTGTCGCTGGCGTTTCGGTTGGATCCTCGCTGTGTTTGCTGTTGGCGGTCTGGGTTCCTGTTTTGCTGGATCACGTGACCGTGTCGCGCTTGCCTTCGAGGCTTGCTGCTCCGATGCTTTGTCTCGGCTCGCAGCCGTGTGCTGAATCGTGCTGGTTGTTTCGGCTCAGTGTCGATTCTGTGGCGTTCTGGTCTAGTGCTGAGGCTTTTCTCGGCGGTGTTCGGATAGTTGCTTGGTGTTTCTGCGTTTTCCACGGCTCTGTCCGGTGCCTGTGGCTGAGTTTGTACGCTTCGCTCGAGAAGTCTGGGCTGGATGGCTGTTTTTAAACCCGCTCCTGCTGGCACCCGATAGTTTTAGCCCCGCGCCCGCCCTCCGTTTTTTACGTTTCTGCCGCTCCGCACGCCTGCTTGTGTTGCTTACGTTTAGTGCTCGAAATTAACTTGGGTTTTTTATTGAACCAGCAATGTGGCGCTGATAGCCTGCTCCCTTCCTACTGTCCACACACACACGCCCACGCCTCAGTGGAGCTGACACTTCAGGCACTGCTTGCAAAGTGTTTCGTTCATGCAGCACCAAAACCTAATTTGATCGATGTTAACTAAACTTAGTGTACTTGGTTAATCCTCGTTCGTTGTGATCTCATTCTCGCGACGCTCCTATGGTTCGTTTATCGGTCTTGGGCTTTGCTGTTGCTGAATGTTATTGATGTGTCGTTCACGATCGATCCGGCTCAGGAGCCGACTCTTCGAAGTCACCTATTGGAACCGGCTCTATTATGGGTGCCGTTTTCTCCATTTTGTATTTTACACATTAATTTAGAAGCACTGTATTTGATATTTGTATTGTGGCACTTTTTGTTGTGGAGCTGCTTTAATATTTTTTCGTATTGGGTGATTTGTATTGACTGTTTCATTTGTTAAGTTATTTTGTCGAAGTGGCGCTATTTTGTAAATTTCATAATTGGTTGTAATACGTTTTTTGTTATAAAGCATTGTTATGCAGCTGTTTTGCTCGTCGCAAGTGCCTATTGCGCTGCTTCTTATCTCGGACCGTACCCGTTCAATTGCTTTTCTGTACTCGCTTCCGTGCTGCTTATTGTCTCGGGCCATGCCTGCTCTGCTTACTGCTTTAATGTCTCGCTTTCTGCGCTGCCTATTATCTCGGGCCGTGCCCGCTCTAATGCTTTAATGACTCGCTGTCCGCGTTGTTTACTTCGGGCCGTGCCCGCTCTAATGCTTTAATGACTCGCTGTCCGCGTTGTTTACCTCGGGCCGTGCCCGCTCTAATGCTTTGCCGTACTCGCAGCCCGCGTTGTTTCTTATCTCGGGCCGTGCCCGCTCTAATGGTTTACTGTACTCGCAGTCCGCGTTGTTTATTATCTCGGGCCGTGCCCGCTCTGCTGGTTACTGTACGCGCAGTCCGCATCGTTTATTATCTCGGGCTGTGCCCGCTCTAATGCTTTACTGTACTCTCAGTTCGCGTTGTTCATAATCTCGGGCCGTGCCCGCTCTGTAATGCTTTAATGGCTCGCAGTCTGCGCGGTTTCTTATCTCGGGCCGTGCCCGCTTTAATGGTTTGCTATACTCGCAGTCCGCATCGTTTATAATCTCGGGCCGTGCCCGCTCTAATGCTTTACCGTACTCGCAGTCCGCGTGGTTTATTATCTCGGGCCGTGCCCGCTCTAATGCTTTGATGACTCGCTGTCCGCGTTGTTTACCTCGGGCCGTGCCCGCTCTAATGCTTTGCTGTACTCGCAGTCCGCGTTGTTTATTATCTCGGGCCGTGCCCGCTCTGCTGGTTACTGTACGCGCAGTCCGCATCGTTTATTATCTCGGGCTGTGCCCGCTCTAATGCTTTACTGTACTCTCAGTTCGCGTTGTTCATAATCTCGGGCCGTGCCCGCTCTGTAATGCTTTAATGGCTCGCAGTCTGCGCGGTTTCTTATCTCGGGCCGTGCCCGCTTTAATGGTTTGCTATACTCGCAGTCCGCATCGTTTATAATCTCGGGCCGTGCCCGCTCTAATGCTTTACCGTACTCGCAGTCCGCGTGGTTTATTATCTCGGGCCGTGCCAGCTCTAATGCTTTACCGTACTCGCAGTCCGCGTTGTTTGTTATCTCGGGCCGTGCCCGCTCTAATGCTTTACTGGCTCGCAGTCCGCGTGGTTTATTATCTCGGGCCGTGCCAGCTCTAATGCTTTACCGTACTCGCAGTCCGCGTTGTTTGTTATCTCGGGCCGTGCCCGCTCTAATGCTTTACTGGCTCGCAGTCCGCGTGGTTTATTATCTCGGGCCGTGCCAGCTCTAATGCTTTACCGTACTCGCAGTTCGCGTTGTTTATTGTCTCGGGCCGTGCCCGCTCTGATGCTTTACTGTACTCGCTGTCCGCGTTGTTTATTGTCTCAGGCCGTGCCCGCTCCGCTGCTTGATTGGACTCGTGTCCGATGCTGCTTGTATGTAAAGTACTGCACAGGTTCTCGATTACGTGATTCGTGGACTGCACTGACTCCGTACCTGGTCTAATTCTGGTGATTTGCTGCCTTTTATTGGGTTAATTTTGTGTTGCCTGTGCTATGTTTTGTTTCATGATTGGCATGTACCTTTCTTGCAGAAATTCTACTTTTACGATTCCGTGTTTTAACATATTCATCAACGCCGTGGGCAGCGGTTGCTATTGCCTTAGAACTTTTTTAGTGGCCGAAGTTTTGCGCATTTACCGATCACGGGTTGCTTTGGCGTACTGCTGTGCAAATTCCGTGCCTCAATGTTAAGTATCCGATCCGGTTTGTCGTTGCTTTATGTCTTATGGTTTGTGCTGATGTTAATTTCCCTGGTCCTTTGGTTTTGGGGGTGTTCTCCAAGGACAGTCTGTCCTTGGTTCTGCATTTGGTGCTTCCTGACATTTGTTTTGACATTAATTTCGCTACCCCTGTTATATTTGCTTTGTTCGCATCATGACTTACAAGGTGTCTAATAATCATCAGTAAAATGTTATAGCAGTCAATGATAATGGAAAGTTTAATTCTCGGGCCGTGCCTGCTCTAATACCCACTGGACTCGTAGTCAGCGCTGCTGCGATCACGGGCCGTGCCCGCTCTATTAACCTGGACTCGTAGTCCGCGCTGCTGCGATCGCGGGCCGTGCCCGCTCTATTAACCCTGGACTCGTAGTCCGCGCTGCTGCGATCGCGGGCCGTGCCCGCTCTAATAACCACTGGACTCGTAGTCCGCGCTGCTGCGATCGCGGGCCGTGCCCGCTCTAATAACCACTGGACTCGTAGTCCGCGCTGCAGCGATCGCGGGCCGTGCCCGCTCTAATAACCACTGGACTCGTAGTCCGCGCTGCTGCGATCGCGGGCAGTGCCCGCTCTAAATACCCACTGGACTCGTAGTCCGCGCTGCTGCAGTCGCGAGCCGTGCTCGCTCTTATACCCTCACCCATCTTGTTCGGGATACCTGATGTTTGAGTAAGTAATTCATGTACATATATATCTATTTATTTATATATCTATTTAATATATCTATTTAATTGCAAACAACTGGAGGCGGTTGTAAGATTTTTATACAGACGTCAAATGAATATACTGTTATAACGTACTGCCACGACAGCTCGCGCTCGCTCAAATATCCTACTCCTTATGCTCCTAGATATCAACACGGGCCGTGCCCGTTCCTATGCTCATAGACTCATAGTCTGAGTTTTTTCTGCACAGCGGGCCGTGCCCGCTCTTATTCCCTTTGGACTCGTAGTCCGCGTTTTGCTACGACGGCGTCCAAAAGTTGTGCCCCTCAAAGGCTTAATGTATTGTTAGTCCGCAGTGTTTTCTCATGCTGATCACGTCAACGTTACGCTTATCATACGCTTCTAAAATAGCCTCAAGCAGTGTATACAAGTACTTTGTATACAACGAACCTAATAAATGTATGCTATCAAAACATGAGCGCAACTGTAATACACACGTATCAGCAAATAACACTTTAATCTTGAACGCCTTATTCAAGCTTGTTTATAACTGTTTTCCTTCCAGAATACGTGAACCAGGTAAAGGATCCTCCTGTGGGTAATTATATCTTTTTATATTTTTGGGGATAGGCTCCGCCCCCGCCGTACAAGTACGGCAGGATCTGCGAGGTTCCAGACGCTGCGGACCTGGGCTTCGACGGGGCTTTCGCCAAAGACTCTATATACACTATATTCACTATTACTAATTGTCATACGTGTTTATTGGGATTAAATCTTTCTTGCTGCACTTTGTTTCTAGAGTTTTCCTGCTAGAACTGAAAGCTCCGCGTAGGTTCTAGCGGGAAACTCGAAATCACGCCACTTTTCTCAGCCAATCACCAACTCCCACCTGTCCTTAAAAGACCTCCCTCATACCTGTTCTCCCCTGCTTGCAGACGCTGACATACGTTTTCACCCTCCTCCTTCCCCACCGCCTCCAGTTCGGTCCCGCCGGTTGCCCAGGGGATAGGCTCCGCCCCCGCCGTACAAGTACGGCAGGATCTGCGAGGTTCCAGACGCTGCGGACCTGGGCTTCGACAAAGACTCTATATACACTATATTCACTATTACTAATTGTCATACGTGTTTATTGGGATTAAATCTTTCTTGCTGCACTTTGTTTCTAGAGTTTTCCTGCTAGAACTTGTTTTTTAATTGCCATGAAATTAACCTGATGAGCCCAGGCATGTTTTGTCTCTTGTCGGCTGCTTCTTTGGTTCAGAGATTATTAGACTAACACAGACTGGACCTGACAGGTCACATGACATTTCATCTCATAATTGATATATCTCGATATCAAACATATATATATTTACTGATTGTATATTTACAATCTGGCAACACGTGTGAGCTTCGCATCTGTGGAGGAACAGGTGGGGCACTAAACTCTATCCTGTGTTTGAATATTACTGATTGCTCCTTTAATTTGTTTGTCGCAACATATTGAATTTAAGTGAATTTATTTAAGCATACTCTGTTTGATTCATTTTGTTTATTTACATTTTTTAATCAGCATTTTAGCTAAGTATAATAAGTCGGTAAAGCTATTGCTAGAAATGCTGTACAATGTGACAGGTCACATGACATTTCATCTCTGTAAATACATGCCCAAAAATGTTGCTCAACTCACGTTAAATGCATCCACTTCCACTGGATTTGCACAAGCAGATTAGTGACACAGCAGGAGGAATCCATACTGCTGTATAATGGTGCCGCCGTTTTGACTAACTGCCCCAACTTTAGCCTGGCATGGAGCAGATTGTGTCTAAACCAATATCTGTAAAAAAAACAAACAAACAAAAAAAAAACATATATATATATATATGGACCTGTGCTGGTCCATATATGGGATGGGCAGGTGGCGCCTTTCTTCCTTGAAATTTGATGGGCTGAGAGTTTATCCTTTTTTATCATTTACATTGGCAATAACTAATATTAGTCAATTTAACATTTTAGTTATTTATTTCACTTAAATTAAGATTTTGTGTTGAGCTAACTGTAAATATTTAGTCAATTAACTTTATAAGTTATAAGTATGCATTGTTTCATACTTTAGTTTGTTTTTTCTACATGGTATAAATAACTTAAAGTTCAATTAAGAATTATATTTTTTGTTGTTACTCATAACATGAACAGCATGTATATTCAGGTATTAAGCAAACATGCTGAGTTTAGGCATCGTAAGCTTTTGTCAGAAGAGCTTCAGTCAGTATTTTCTTGTTTGAACTGTGCGGTACATCATGGAAATCTATGTGGGTTGCAGCCTCCGAATCTGCCCTTCACCATTCCTTCAGTCCCATTTCCACACTCAGGGTTGGCAGGTATATACAGCAGCACGCAAACAGTGTGCTGCACCAATGGAAACAAGTATTGATTATTTTTCTCTTGAACAGGTAATCACTGAGCTTCAGTAAGGTTGCAAAACATACCTAGTTAATTTACCACCACCACTAACATAGTAGGAATGGATATTTTGGATAGTGAAACACATAAATATATTTACTGATCAGCTACAGAGTCAGGGACTTGTTGTCCATTGCAATCTTGCAACCCACGTGAGCTTTGCATCTGGGCAGGAGCAGGTGGTTTCATTTTTTCAAAATTGGACTTCTGTAGCTGTTTCACACAGTTGCTTTCATTTATTATTGATTGCTCCTTTAATTTGTTTGTTATTATTTTTTTATTTTAGCATATTTTTGTTGTATTAACTTTGACCTTAAAACAATAATAAAACTATCCCTGGTGTCTGACATCTGGCAATATTTTCATGAGCATTTCCTGTAATATCCTTCTGAATGAAAACAAATGTGGAAATGAAGTTTGAACCAATGCCACATGTTTGCCAGTAAAAGTGAAGATTTGTATTCTGATTGTTTTTGTTCCATGTTTTTGTCATTTCTGAATTTAAAAGACAAACTGAAAAGTTGCTGCATGAGTTAAATTTGTTAATGTATCTGATTTTGTAATTACTATGTAATTAATGTGTAATACAGGCAGAGTAGTCCTTATTTTATTAATTCTAATGAATATCAAAATGAAATGTTTTGGATAATCAAATAAATATGCAGATGATGAGGCCAGGCATGTTTTCTATCTGATGGCTGCTTCTTTGGTTCAGACAAATAAACAAATAGACCAATGTTTGTTATAAAGGCTGGAATTGGCATGGCATCTCGCTTAATATTTAATCCCTGTAAAATCTCTGTACATGCCCAAAATGTCTCTCAACCCACATTAAAAGGCAACCACATCTACTGGATTTGCACTAGCATATCACCATAAATTCCTTTAGTGTAAATTAATCTTTTATAGAATGTATAAACATGCCATTTAATATATTTTTGTATTCTTTTTTTGTAGATGAAGAAAAGACTGGGCATGTAGTTTTCAAAAGCTGAATAAAAAAATAAAAATACAAATAAAATTGTATTTTTTTTCACTGACTCCAAAAGTTTAGTAAGATCACTAATAAACTAATATTAGTTCATTTATGTTAATGGCATAATCTTGCCAACAAAACAGAATGGGCACTAATTATTCCATATATTGTACAATAAGCTGATTGAGTTATTATTGTGATGTGTTGACTGCACTACCTCCATTACACGCACAATATAAAAGACTCTACGTTTATACTATTATACTTTATTTTATTGTTTTTATTGTATTTTTATTGGTATCTATCTAATAATAACACCACATTTAAGTCACTACATCTAGTCAAATACACCACGTTTGAGTGATGCTAAAGGAAACCCACTTTAGTTTCCCTAAAAAATCATGTTTTTTATAGTTTCATAGAACGGTGCAATTTTAGATTAAATCTCTTTTTTTTATAGATTTATAAAAAAAATAATAATAAACTGCAAATTTGGCATGTAGTTTTCAAGAAAAGACACATGAAAGTTTATTCCTTTCACAGTCTGAGAAATCTCTAATTAAAATGTTTTAAAAAAATGTTCCTCAATACAGATCTCCACACATAATCATAGAATCATTTATCATATCAGCATCTATAACAAAACTGAGTAGCACTTTATAATACAGCCTGTGTTTAAGAGGTTAAGTACTGTGAAGTTACAGAGTAAGAACGGTAAAACACTGTATATTAATACATATTAATAATACAGCCCACTCCCTGTTGTTTCTGTTACTTACTGAGTAAATACTTTGTGCTTGATGAGATGTGGGTTTATTAACCATTAAAATAAAACCTTGTGGTTTCTGTGTATTAATAAATACATTTTCTTCACAACATTCTGCATTCCTGATTGTGTTATTGAAGATATATAAACATTATTGTATTTTAGTCTTGACATTACGAACTATATGTTTTCTTCCTACTTCACTCTGACTGTTTTAAAAGCATAAATCATATTCAAAATCTTCTATTTCAAAATCAATATAAAGTTATTAGAATTATAATTCCCTGCAGTGTGACTGGAATGAAGCCTTCATAAGTGAAAAATGATTATACATTGTTTTATATGAAAATTGCACCACAAGTTTAGGGTTCTCCTGTGCTTTATTTGTCCCTAAATTAAGTGTTTTGTAAATACTGATTCATAGAGAGCAGTTACACCATAAGTACAAGGTAAGTTTCATAAAGTTACCTAGTTGTTACACTCTTGTTCCTGATTGTTCTTTATTTATACCCGCAGTTAAAGTACCTGTAGGACCCGGTAAGTATTTTGAATCTACTGCAGACAAACCAAGTCTCCCTGAAGCTGCGGGAGTCTCCCGCTTTTCGGCAGTGGCTCCCTGATGCCCGCGAGTCACATATAATCTCCCGGAATTCAGAACGAGGGCCCCAAGAGCGCACTGCACACAAACGCTTTTTTTCTCTAGTCGCGTGTGGGAAGGAGAGAGAGAAAACAGAGAGGGTTCTGATTGGCCTGTTCTCTGCAAAGAGTCTGTGAGACAGCCAATCAGTTTTTAGTGTGGGCAGGCAGTGTTTTTCCCCCCTCCGGGACGCGAATTGTTCAGTGAGTGAGAGATAGCAGATCATGGCGGAGGCAGGGAAAGCAGAGGCAGGGCCTTCCAAAAAGAAAAAAAATATAAAACTCATTTCACCTCTGAGTACTCTAAATTTAAAACAAAAAAAGTAAAATTAATTAAAATAAAAGTAAAGTTTCGCTATCCTTTGGTGTGTGTGCAAGTTTTTCTTTTAACCTCCCTGAAATCAACTTTTGCAACTTGGGATGTCTGGTACTGGTTCATCCAGAGTAAGTAAGTTACACTTACAATTACAAGTAAACTATGTAATTAATGATGTAAATTCATACTTTCATTATGGTAGTACAGCAAAATGAAAGCAATAGCATTCAGCTTGTATGGCAGTGCTGGTTGTGTTTGACCTTTGGCAGTGAAGAGGTTATCTGCTTCTATTTGCAGTCCGGTCTCTGCAGCAGAGCGAAGGGCAGCTCTCAGATGTGGGAAATTTTGTCACAACATCAGAATGTAAACACAGTCCATGCTAAAATTTGACTGAGGCTCCATGGATGATGTTTTTTTTCCTTGTTTAACTGCCCAGATGGAGCTTTTCCGCTCTGCCCCCAAACACACACACACACACACACACACCCCAGTACACTTATGTTTGCGGTGTATAGCTGTGTTGTGTATGTGTGTGTGTGTTTGTGTGTATATATGTGTGTGTATGTGTGGGGGTGGGGGGTTAAGGCAGAGTTTTTCTCGGAATTCAGCTTTTAGAGTCTGATCAAGTTGTAACTGGAGCGTTTAGCTTTGTTGTGTACAGTCTGTGTGCACAGGCTGTTTCCAGAACAGTAGACACGTAGTAAAGTTCTTTCAGCTCAGCTGAGGAGTCAGCGTCTGTGGTTTGAGCGAGTGGTGGGTTTTGAAAAGAATCTCCATCAGCAGGTCCTGTTACTGCTCCCCTCCCCCTCCGGCGCACAAACAGCAGTGGAAGAGGAGCGCAGTGAAGAGAGAAATGAGAGCAGAAGCTGAACCACAACAACTGAATCTCTGAAATGTGGGCTGTGCTTCAGCTTCAGCAACGAAAAATACGTATTTTGCACGGAAAGTTCGCTCTACCTTAAATAGTGCAAAAAGTATTTTTTCTCATAAAAGTAGGGGAAAATATACATGTTAATGTATTTAAATAAAACAAAAACAAGAATATGTAGCTTAAATAGGTTAACACAGCGGGTCTTACGGTTGTCAGACAACCCACACAGAAACTTCTGTGTGCCTTTTGGAAAAAAACATATTTTTGAGTGTTTGAGCAGTACTAGTTAACAGAGAGCATTAGAAAATCTCCAACACTAAACACTTTTAAATCCAGACTGAAAACATACATGTTTGATCAGATGTTCAGCTCAGCTTAAAACGCTTCAGCTTCACACACTGTTATTCTGTAACCGCACTTTTATATCTTGGTTTATTCATGCTTTATTTTTATTTTATATTTATTTCCAATTCTTTGTTGTTCTTTTACATGTTTTTAATTTTACTTTTCTTTGTTTTAATCATGTTTGAATCAATCATGTTTTATTCTATTTTAGTTTTTATTTCCATTTTTACTGTTATTCTTTTACATTGGTCTTTTACATGTTTTTGTAATTTGACTTCTCTTTTGTATTTTCTAATATGTAAAGCACTTTGAATGACCATTGTGTATGAAAGGTGCTATATAAATAAACTTGCCTTGCCTTGCTGTACCTTTTAAAAGTTTGGTCACGACTTAAATTCAGTGTTTTTTTATTATTTGTTCTTTAAATGTTCTGCTTTGTAGATTAATACTAAAGTCACCCAAACTATGACGAAAAACATATGGAAAGTCTTAAACAAAGCAGAATATGTTTTATATTTTAGATTCTACAAAGTAGCACCTCAAACAAACAGAGACAGCTTTGCACATCTTGCCATGTTCTCAGTCAGCTTTATGTGCATTTTTTTGCAAATGTGTCTCAATGTGTTTGAGAGCATCAGTTGTAAAGTTGTGAAGAGGTAGACTTAGTATAAAGTGAATAACCCTATTTGATTAATGATTTTAATCCAAATAAATATTATGGCAAGAACTTCTCAACTAGGTCAGACAATCTGAAGGTATCCTCAAGTGCCGTTCATAAGACCATTAAAAACGTTATGATGGAACTGGCCCCCAGTATAAGTTAATGAGAAGAAACCAGCCTCAGAAACCACAAGTTAACGGCACCCCAGACAAGAAACACCCAAATGCTTCACAGAGTATTTTGCTTTGTTTAACACTTTTAATAGTACTATATTTCAACAGTCATTATGTGTTCCCTCATAATCTGGATGGCCTCAGCATTAATTTACAATGTGGAAAAAAAATAATAAATAAAAACATTAAATGAGAAGGTTTGTCCAAACTTTTGACCAGTAGTATATGTGAACATTCAGTAAACTCTATAGGACAGAGTTACAGGAAGCACTTCTACAGCTTAATCTTTTATTTAAAACTGCATTCTTTCAGTTTAAGTAAAACACATATTCCATCTAGAGTAAACTCAGTTTTAATTTAATTAATTTGAATTAAAAACAGTGTTTAAAGGTTCAAAGGACTTAAAGGATCGTGCCACTGATTTAATTACAATAGGATAGTATACTTGTATTAATGCAATTACACAATGTATAGAGAAAAAATCTGAAAAACACTTTTTTATATTTGTAATAAATAAAACATACAGAACTGGAAAAAAAAAATAAGAGAGCACTTCAGTTTCTGAATGAGTTTCTCTGACTTTGCTATTTATAGCTATATGTTTGAGTAAAATGAAGATTGTTGTTTTATTCTATAAAACACTTTTGGTTCTCTATGTTACCAGTTTACTTCCTCCTACTGAAGTAAAAACACACATATGAAGATAACTGTTTAGGAATTAAAGTAATCTCAGAGAAACACAGAAACCTGTGAGCTCAGCAACACCAAACGCAGGCTCTGGGTGACAATAAAAGAGACAACAACAAAATCACAGATAAACACAGAACTCTATGCAGGTTGCTTTGTCTAGTCAGGACCACTGACTTGAGCATGTTCTCCCCCACCAGTCTTACACATTGCTTTTGGATAACTTTTTGCCACTCGAGGGGTGCCAGTAACGAGGGGGCGGAGTTACCAATGAACACAAGTGGGAGCAATGAAGACAGGGGCAAAGACAAGGAGAGCACAGAGCCACGTACAAGAAAGCACATGGCTAGGAAAACAGACAGGCACAGGAAAAGATGCTAAAAATAAAGATAGAGCAGGAAAGCACCGGAACAGGATGAGAAGAAAACACATCAACAATAAAGAAAATGCTTAAAATCTTAAAATTCAACAATTGGTTTCAAGTGAATAAAACAAGTAACATTAACATAAAGGAAGCTATTGTGTTTTTGCTATTGCTTCCATCGTTTATTAAAATGCCTCTACTTACATGCCTGCTTTGCTGCTTTCAGACGCTGGCAGTTTGTGAATTTCTGAAAAAAAAAATGATTAAAGAAATTATTCCACTACAGTGAACAATGGAAAAACATTAATAATATATATATATTTTATTTATGCAATAATTATTTTAAATAATTATTTATTTACTGAATTATTTACTTCTTTACTCTTGTTTTTCACAGTGCATTACAGACAGAAATCAGCATTCTTATATTTGTTTCATGGCTGAAACACAATTTAGGTTGGAAAGGGTACAAAACATTTCCCTTTCATCAACTAAACAAGTAATTTAACACTGTCTTAATTCGTTTAATTAGCTTTTTAATGCTTTATCTGCTTTATATACATTTCTTAGTCATTCATATTTTTTCTACTTTTTTTGTATTACTTAACATAGTCAAGATGTGTTGCTGAAATAAGAAATGTATTTCTTATTATTTTATTAAAAAGGAGTTATTTTTTAGTGTACACATTAACACACATGTAGCCAAATGTAAGCAACCCCAACAACTAGAGATTTTAACCCTTTCAGACCCTGTTTCCAGCATAGTGGACATTTCAGTTTATCATAACAGTTTATCTCGGCTCACAATATGTACACTACAATCTAATTAGGCAAAGTAAACATTTTCCGCACTAGGTTATACGTTAATTTTACTAGTTAGGGATGACTTGTGAAACAAAAACAAAAAAATTACCAAGCAATAAAGCAAAAAAAAAAAAAAAAAAAAAAATATATATATATATATATATATATATATATATATATATATATATATATATATATATATATATATATATATATATATTTATATAGAGTGCACTGAAAACAGCATATATATCATATTTTTTTTCATCACTGTAAAATAATTCAGGGCTTAAATCAAAAAGAAGTAAAAAGAAGACGCAGCCCTCTTTTCTCTTTTCTGTGTAGCATGTGCTGAGGAATGCTAAATGGAACATAAACAATGCTAATGTGGAACTGGTGCAGAGTACTGGGCCCGCCCCGCCCCCACTCCCACTCCCACTCACTCAGTTGCTTGTGAAATCTGAGCTTCTTGTGGGCTTGTGTTCTGGTCTGTTTTCCTGCGCTGTTTAAGTGATGGAAGATGCTGCCGTGTCCGGCTGCCATCGCGACGAGAGCGGCGGTCCGTTCATGTTCCTCAGCAAACAGCCCGTAATTTTATTTATGGCGAAATTAACATTAGTCACTGCTGGTGGTAAGGGCATGTAACCGAGTTACAGCGCGGCATCCTGTTGACGGACATCCTTATCGATTTATGTGCAAATAGATGTCTTACTCGAGTTTTAATCATATTCATATAAAACACATTTTTTGTTGCTGAACAGCAAAGCAAGGTTTAAAAACAGTTATGAACTGCAGGAATAGGCTCGGTTATGCAAATATAGTAGTAGTAGTAGTGTTAAAGTTTATCTGTATAAAGTTTATAATTATAGTGTGGGTGACTTACCTCTTGTAATGCCAGCAGCGCTCCGGATCCTTTCAGTTTTTATTATGTTATTTAAAAAGTTTTTTTAATTTTTTTAAATGACTACAGTTATTTATTTATTTATTTTTTTATATCCACCTTGTGTGTAATTCAAGTCAAGGATTTTATTTTTAAAAAATTACTTTAGAAGAAAAAAAAAACGTAAAAGCATTTTGTTTTATTTATTAATACATTTTAAATGTAATTTAAATGATTAATAAATCTTCACGAATGCAAACACTCACGAAAACACAGTTTTCAACCTCAGTGCATCAATGTCTAATGAACAAACTAAAAAAAACACAGGAAAGAAGATTTCGTAAGATTGTATCAGATTTTATTTGGCTACGTATGAGATATGTCATGCATGCCAAGATATAATGTATTCAGTATAAAAATGGAAATGTGTTAAAAAAGGAGAAAAGCATTTATTTCTTTGGGAAAAAAAACTGATTATACAAAGTGTACAAAAATAAAGCAAAACATAAAAAAAAAGATATTTCAATTCAGGACTGCCACCACTGCTTCAGTAAAATGGAGAGGGTTTTGTTTTTCCATGCTTGCTTTGTGTCTTATGTAACAGGCAAAGGGCAAGAATTAACCATCGGTGAGTAGCTGGGATCATTGTACAGGAAAACATTGAAAAACAAAACAAAACAAAACAAAAAAATCCATTAAAACGTTACAGAGATAGTCCATTAAGACTTTTGCTCAAGTACTTTGAGGACAATGAAGATGATGATGAAAATGATTCCAAGGACCAGCGCTGCGATGTTCAGGTTCCTTGCTGTTCTGGAGTGCTCGTGAGCCCTTGTGCCATCTCCGATCGTGTTTGCAGTATCAGCCTATAAAAAGTTAAAAAGTTTTTTTTTCTTTTTCCTGCTCTTAGTTTTACAGTGTTACAGCTATCCTGCACTTGAAGAAGAAATGCTATACAAGTTTTTGCTCAGGTGCATGTTTAGAATAAGAAACTGCACTTTTTGCTGCTAGAAAAAAGTTTATTCTAGCTTAAAAAAAATTATGCTATTATTCTTCCAGAGAATCGTTATTTTATCTTCATTTTTTATAAAAAAAAGAGTTACTTATTAGTTACAACTTACCCTGCAGGAGAACACAATAGCCGCAATTCCCAGAGGAAGGCAGCAGCACAGTGTGTTAAAGATGGACCATCCCAGGTATGTAGGGGCACTGTTTGCACTCGGACCCCCAGTCATTTTCCCGTCCATATACCAGCGTCTCGGCTCTGCTGCGGCTCTGATCACGCTCCTCAAACAGCTGCAGTGGTCCTGCTCTGCAAGAAGCCTCAAAAATAATAAGGGTTGGGAGTCAGGAGCAGTTGTTTAGATAGAGGACGTGGGCTGTGGCCAAAAAGGGGGTGGAGAACTCAGAGAGGGAGAGTGTCAGGTTCACATAACTGGATGTAATTACAAGTTTTTTTTCTTCTGTTTCTTTTTTTTGAGAAACCAAGTCAAAAAGGGAGGACAGAAACGAAACAAAAAGTCTACAATAAAAGTAAGATCATTTTTAACCATGATAAAATATGGCACACATACAGTAAACCTGTATTTCGCTTGAATAAAGCATGAATAAATAAATAAACAAATACAGTCTGTAGCAAGCAAAACTAGATACTCTATGTTTTTTATGTTTTTATTCATTCATTTTGGTATTTTTGAAGTGAATTGACATATTATCACTATATATCATTGTGTTCAGGTAATAGTAACCATGTGAAACTGGAATCATTGTACAGAAAAGCATTGAAAAACCAAACGAAACAAAACAAAAATCAAAAATCCCTTAAATGTTGCAGAGACAGTCCAATAAGATGGATTAAGTACTTTGAGGAAAATGAATGATTAAATCATTTCAGCTGTGCTGATTTATCCACATACACTAACCTGTAGGGTTTATTTGTACAATACAACCTTTAAGTAATAATAGTTTATGTCCCACTGGCTCCATCTAATTGCATTCTGGATGGGTACTCTCCCTGTCAGTATGTAGTCATTTCCTCCTCAGCTACATTCTCTTAGGTATACTGTAAATGTACACCCCGTTCCAAATTATTATGCAAATTGGATTTAAGTGTCACAAAGATTTTTTTTTTTGTTTCTCAATTAAAAGTCATGTATGATATTGTGTCTCAGGGCTCTTTGGATCACTGAAATTAATCTAAGGAAATCTAAAGGAAAACTACTTAAGGAGGATGTTCCACATTATTAAGCTGGCCACAGGTTTCAAGCAACATGGGGAAGAAAAAGGATTTTTTAAATAGTGCAGTGCCTTGGACAAGGTATGAAAACATTAGATATTTCACAAAAATGTAAGCTTGATCAAAGAGATTTGTGGCTGATTCAGAGCAAAGACAGGTTGATGCAGATAAAGGCAAAATGAGGAAGGTTTCTGCCAGGCAAGTTCATTTGATGAAGAGAGCAGCTGCTAAAATACCGTTACAAACCAGCAAACAGGTATTTGAAGCTGCTGGTGCCTCTGGTAGATGTAGGATCCTTCAAAGTAAAATTAAATTTGATTTATACTCTAATGGATGTCATTTGCGTCGACCATTTAGGAAAATCAGGGGAAAATATCATTTGCATAATAATTTGGAACGCAGTGTAAAACATTTAGATTCTTTGTTAAAATGGACTACCTCGTCTCAGTATTGTAGACTGTAAAAGTTCAGTTTAAAGTGGCAGTCTGTATTATTTTGTTTCTAAACTAAAAGTAGAAGCATTTCTAAGTGGAGAAGGGATAAAATATTGTGTTTAATGGTACCAATGTGCTGAAACAACCATCCCTGCTAAGCCTGATATGTATTTACCTACTTACGTCACATGTACAGCCTCTAGAAGAGGATCCAGCTCAGTTTTACTGAACGCGAGCGGCTGGTGGCGCAATGGGGACTTCAGAAGGGGAAATTCAGAGCTCAAAAGCTTGTTTATTTACATGTATTATTTACATATATATTTACATAAATAGAGGATATAAGTCTCTTATATCCTCTGAAGACATTTCCCTCAGCATTTTCTGATTGAATGCGCTCTCTCTTTCTGACTGGACATAACCTGGAATCAAGTGATTCATCCGCTCTGAAAGGAGACCACATCACACCCACCCAGTTTAAAATGATTCTTCCGCATGCTCTGTGCAATTACCCATTCTCACCAGAGAGGACCCTCAATCCCCCAAATCCCAAAACTTACAGACATCAGCTAACTCATTAAAAGACCATTAATGATTATATTTTCTGTAGTTACTCATAACACCATCAGTATGTATCATCAGATATTAAGAAAACATGCTGAGATTAGGCAATGGACTATAATGCCATTACCACGACTGACATAATGATAACTTTGAGTAACACAAACGTAATGCAATAGTTACTTTTACTGGTAATTAGTTACTTTTATATTGGAGTAACTCAGTAACCCAGTTACTTTTTTGGAGAAGTAACTAGTAACTGTAACTAATTACTTTTTCAAAGTAACAAGCCCAACACTGCCACTAGCATAGTATTGGCAGGGGCATTTTGATCCTGAAATGTATATTTTTTTCACTTATCAGATTAAGAGTAAGACTTGTCAGACTTGTGATCACACTTTCCACTGTATGCCAGTTTGGCAACTCGTGTGAGTTTCACAATCTGGGGAGGAGTGGGTGGGGTAGAAAACTCTGTCCAGTGTGTGGAAATTAAACTCCTGTAGCCATTATAAACACTGGCTCTGATTTATTGCTTTAAGAATTCATTCATTTAATAAATTACAGTCAACATGAACCTTATCTGACTTATTTTGATTTTTCTCTAAAAACTTATAGCTGTACTATGAAGTAAACTTTCTTAAAATATGTTAAACATTCATTTTCTTAGGTAATCAGTTACAATAAAAGTTTTTAGTGTTCTGAACTGAAGCAGCGTATCGTATGCAGTTTCCGTGATTGTTTGTAGTGTGCTCAGAGGGTGAGACTGATTTATCTAGTGAAGGAGGAAGGAAGCAGTGCTGGCCTGCACATTTCAAAAGCTCTCTGATATAATGTCTCACACATTGACTTGTGAAACAGGTGCAGATGATGCAGCATGGGACTTTTTTTTCACTATTTCTGTTTACTTTGAAATATGTTGTCACCGGTAGCCGTATGTTCTTTGTTTGCATTGCCAATGCTTTGTAACAGAGTGTGTGATAGTAACTATAGTTTCATTAACTCAGTAACATAAGGAGGAGAAAAAATGAAGAGATCACTCCAGTTTATGAATCAGTTTCTCTGATTTTGCTATTTATAGGTATATGTTTAAGTCAAATGGACATTGTTATTTTATTCTATAAACTACGGACAACGTTTTTCCCAAATTCCAAATTAAATATTTTAATTTAGAGCATTTATTTGCAGAAAATGGGAAATGGCTGAAATAACAAAAAAGATGCAGAGCTTTTAGACCTCAAGTAATGCAAAGAAGACAAGTTTTTATATTTATAAAGTTTTTATAAAGAGTTCAGAAATCAATATTTGGTGGAATAACCCTGGTTTTATTCACAGTTTTCATGCATCTTGGCATGTTCTCCTCCACCAGTCTTGCACACTGCTTTTGGATAACTTTATGCCACTCCTGGTCTATATATATAGACATGCAGTGTAGTTGAGCATCTGTAAGGTGTCTATAATGGACCAGACAAATGAACAGATATCACAATTATTTTATATTTCAGTGTGTTTATACTTACATTAAAGTTGTGTGTGTAAAGTTCATGTGATAATTTCACTGTAATACTGTAAAAATGGTTCTCCAGATCAGCATAAAAATTACTTTTTTGAACTTTTAAAAAAATTTTATTTAACTGAAATAAATGATTGGAGTGAAATAATACTTTTATTTTAATATTGTTTAAAACATAGTTATCTCATGAAGTTTTCTCTACAGGTGTAATAACATAATATGAATACTTTTTTCATAGTTACATTTTACGCATTAACTACTTAAGTAGTTTTATATATTTTGTGCAGAATTTACTGTAAATATTATTTTAAATATTATTCACAGCATAATCTGTCATTGGTTTGTAATTGGTTAGATCTTTTACATTTGAGGCCTAAAGGATACAAACAGGAAAAATAAGAAACTGCCGTGTACAGAAAGTGTATATGGAGTTCATATTATGTTTTTATACTAATCTTTAATTATTTATTATCAAGAGAAAAGTACTATAGAAATGAAGGTCTGTTTTTTCATAAATTATTATTAATGTTATTATTTACTGCTCTTTTTGCTAATGGATTTGAATGATATTAAATTTAATTTAATTAAATTTTATTCATCCCATTGCAGTATATAGTATATCCTATGAAGCTGTATTAGATCTGTAGTAGACTGAATTAGGTTATGCTTGGGTTTCATGAGTGAATCACACTCCTTGGCAGTTCCCTCCTGTTCTTTATCATTATCTGTGTTTTCTTTCCACATGAGCTCACCCAACTTAACCTAAATCATTGTGTGATGATGTTTTACTAACTGCCATGAAATAGATTAAATATGATAGGGTGACCAGACGTCCTCTTTTTCCCGGACATGTCCTACTTTTGAGACCGAAAAAAATGTCCGGGAGGGATTCACCCTAAAATATGAATATGACAAAAAGATGTAATCCGTTCAGAACAATGTGTGAAAACTGACAATAGAAAGTACAAATATTTTGCCTTGACCCACATCCTAACCTAAACCTTAAATCTAACCCAAAACCTAACCTTAACCCAAAACTTAACCTTAAATCTAACCCAAAACTTAACCTTAACCCAAAACTTAATCTTAAATCTATCCCTAAACCTAGCCTTAGCCAGTGTGTGAAAACTGACAATAGAAAGTACAGTGGCATTTAAGCCATACTGGTTTGTTCAAAATGAAAGTGGAGTAGATCAGCCGGAACAATTACAAACAACCACTAAAAGAACATAGTTCAAAGCATTAGTTTCATGTTCTGTCATGTCTTAAAAACAGCTTTAGAACAAGCACTGCATGCACAGGGCTGACTGGCGACCACATGAGGACATCTTTATCTATATATCTTATCTTCATATTTTTATGGCAGTAAAGTTATTGTTAACAAATATCAATCTTTAGTAGGGTTAGGAGTAGGAGCACACTTTTTAAAACAAAAAGGCGTCAAAAATTCTTACTTTGAGGTTCTTTGAGAGACTATAAAAACAAGTTTAGGTGTTGTTACAGAAATACCTTGTTTAGTGTAGACATTTGGTTTTAACCAAAATATTATATGTGAACGGTGCCATGAAACATGGTCCAGACCAAAATAGCATAATTTGGTCCAAACAAATTAGGGGTGAACCATAAACCATAAACCATAGTCTGATTCGTTTGCACTTTAAAAGCACTTTTTTAGATGATTCAGACATTCAGACTGTTTAACCCTTCTATTGTGTTCGGGTCAAAATTGACCCGTTTTCAAGTTTAAATGTGTAAAAATTACCATTTGCTTTTTTGTTCTGGAATGAGGCTTCATCTAATCCTCAGACACACCTGATTGAATGTAGAAATATACATTTTTACCATTTTAGTAAATTCTAAAGGTCTCAAAAAAAAAAAGTTACATCTGTGGTGTTACGGGTCAAAAATGACCCGGCAGAGACTACTGGCTGTTTTATGCATCACCTTAAAGCTATGGGTTGCTCTGAGGATCAATTGTGGCCCAATATGCCCAATTATGGCCCACACACACACACACACACACACACACACACACAGGCTTCTTTCACATGCACAGACACAGAGACATATAGAAAATGCATACAGGCACACACAAACACCACCCCCCACGTGAACTAAGACTTTCTCACAGCATATTGATACATTGTTTATAAACATTGGCCCACATACACACACACACAAACACCACCCCCCACGTGAACTAAGACTTTCTCACAGCATATTGATACATTGTTTATAAACATTGGCCCACATACACACACACACAAACACCACCCCCCACGTGAACTAAAACTTTCTCACAGCATATTGATACATTGTTTATAAACAAACATTGGCACATATAAAGAGGGTTTGGGTGGGATATTATTAGTTGAATTCTGTAGGAGTATCAGTCAACATGAGCAAAAGGTATTCTGTTCATGAGGTGCTAGATCATATCTTTGGTAATGATGGTGATCTTGAGGAGAGAGAGGGAAGTGAAGCTGAGGAGGATGTGTCTGAGGAGGAGGATGATGTTCAGTATGACCCTGAACAAGACCAAACATCTGATGAGGAGGACCCAGATGTCACAGATGCTCAAGGAGAGGTCTTCAAGTCAAAAAAAGGTGACATTTCATGGTTATCAAGCCCTCCTCAAACCCAAGCCAGGGCACCGATGGAAAACATCCTCAGAATGACTCCAGGGCCTACTAGATACGCTGTGTCACACGCCCAAGACATCAAGTCAACGTTTGAACTGTTCTTTCCACGACCTATTCAGAGTATCCTACTTGAGATGACCAACATGGAAGGGAGAAGAGTGTTTGGTGATAGCTGGACGGAGATGGACAAAACACAGCTAGATGCGCACATGGGACTGTTGCTTCTTGCGGGGGTGTCCAGATCCTGTAATGAAGCTACGGCCAGCTTATGGGATAGTGAGTCAGGACGCCCTATTTTTCGTGCCACAATGTCCCTTCAAGCCTTTCATGTGTTATCAAGAGTGCTACGTTTTGACAACAGGGAGACCAGAGTTGCTCGTCGTGAGAATGACAAGCTTGCTCCCATCAGGGAGGTTTGGGACAAATGGGTGGAAAATTTACCCTTTGTGTACAATCCTGGGCCAGAGGTGACAGTGGATGAACGGCTAGTCCCTTTCAGAGGCCGCTGTCCCTTCAGGCAGTACATGCCAAGCAAGCCTGGAAAATATGGGATCAAAATATGGGCAGCTTGTGATGCAAAAACTGCCTATGCATGGAATATGCAAATATATACCGGAAAATCTGCCACCGGAGTGCCAGAGAAGAACCAGGGCAAGCGGGTCGTCCTGGACATGACCAAGGGTCTTCGGGGGCACAACATAACTTGTGATAATTTTTTTACCTCCTATGACCTTGCGCAAGAGCTTCTAAAGAGGAAGCTGACGATGGTGGGAACAGTCAGGAAGAACAAACCTGAGCTTCCCTTAGCTCTTCTTGGAACGAAAGACAGGGCTCCTCTCTCATCCAAGTTTGCATTCTCAGAAAGAACCACAGTTGTCTCCTACTGTCCCAAAAAGAACAAAAATGTCATTCTGATGTCAACTCTCCACAGGGATGCTGGTGTGAGCAGTAGGGAGGACAAGAAGCCAGACATGATCCTGGATTACAACAAGAACAAAGGTGGTGTTGACAACCTGGACAAGGTCACCGGCACATACAAATGCAAGCGGGGGACAAAAAGGTGGCCAATGGTTGTGTTCTACAACATGCTGGACGTTTCGGCATACAACGCATATGTAGTGTGGACTGAAATAGATCCAGGATGGAATGGAGAAAAACCTTTCAAGAGGAGGCTTTTTCTGGAGGAGTTGGGCAAGTCTCTGGTTTCTCCCTATATCGAAAGACGAAAGAGGCTGCCCCGAACCGAAGCGTCTGTTCGTTTGGTGAAAGGGCTTCAGCCAACACTCACATCATCATCCTGTGATACAAACCAGGGAGGAGATTCCAGGAGCAGCAAGAGGAAGAGGTGCCAGTCCTGCCCCGCCAACAAGGACAGGAAGTCCAACACCACTTGCCACACATGCAAGAAATTCATTTGCGCGGAGCACACAGTAACCATCAAATACTGTGATTCATGCATTTGAACACACACACACACACACAAACACACACACACACACAGTTAAAGTTTCTGATGCTAAGTTTCATGGTTCATAAGTTCATAAGTTCATTCAGAGTGACTCACCTGCACTAACATCATATTATTTTTCAATGTTCAGTTTATGGTTAATGCAGGCGCACACACACACACACACTGTTGTTGGTCATTGTTCATTTGTTAAAGTTAAATTGCTTGGTTAATTGGTATGGTTAAATAAAAGTTGGTTTTATGGAAAGAAATTTGAACACTTGTTGTCTTTATCCTACTATTTATCTATGCGGGTCAGTTTTGACCCGAAACACCAAAGATGTCACTATTGTTAATAATTTTAAATAATATTATTTTTTTCTTTGGTAGGTGTACTCTAATATAGGTCTATAACACATTTACAGTTTCTAATTACTCAGTCTATAAGTATGACAAATATTTTTTGTGAATTTAAATAGTTTTTGCATTCAAAAACGAGTGGTACTTTTTAAAACACTGTGTCTGTGGAGCCAACTAAAGAAATTTCCCACACTGGTTCCATTTATATGAATGTATACTAAGCCAACAATGAGTTGAAAAACAATATTGGAAGAAAACTGGTGATTTTAAGCATTTTCAAGCATTTTCAAATCACGGGTCAAAATTGACCCGCAAACACCACAGGTGTAAACAGCTTTCTAACACAATATAAGGGTTAAAGGAAGTTAAAGGAGGGCATCATCATCTGTTAATCAGATTATAAAAAAAAGG
This sequence comes from Astyanax mexicanus, assembly GCF_023375975.1. Classification (NCBI taxonomy): domain Eukaryota; kingdom Metazoa; phylum Chordata; class Actinopteri; order Characiformes; family Acestrorhamphidae; genus Astyanax; species Astyanax mexicanus. The sequence goes on from NC_064408.1 coordinate 26,778,460, forward strand.
ACAGGCGTTGTGCTGAAATCTGACTACCCGCCTCCCACACAGAAATATAGGGCAAAAGCTTGTACAGCAGTTGTGTGACACCTGTATGTACTGTCATTGTAGAGTAGCTCTTATTTATAAACAAAAATAAAAGAGATCTGAGGGTTATGAATCATGATGGGGTGTGAAAATTTGGTGACAGACATAAAAACATGTAATCACATAAAAACTGTAAGATACTGTAAGATATTAGCTTGGGAGAAAATGATGTTCAGACAACCACCCCCATCACCAAGCATGTATTTAATATTTTAGAACTGATGCAAAGATATTTAACAATTTATTTGCATATTTTATAGTCAATTGTTTTCAAAGACATCTGGAGAAATGTACAGGGGTAGGACAATGAAACTGAACCACAATAATGTATTGTGGTGACGGACAGAGTTGAGGTGCACATTGAATTCTGCCGTGATTTGGGCAGCCGTGGTTTTATGTTTTTTGGATACAATCCGGGTTAGCACCCGAACATCCCTTTCAGACAGCTTCCTCTTACAGCGTCCACAGTTAATCCTGTTGGATGTGGTCGGTCCTTTTTGGTGGTATGCTGACATTACCCTGGATACCGTGGCGTATTGTCTTGATACATCACAAAGTCTTGCTGTCTTGGTCTCAGATGCGCCAGCAAGACGTGCACCAACAATTTGTCCTCTTTTGAACTCTGGTATGTCACCCATAATATTGTGTGCATTGCAATATTTTGATCAAAACTGTGCTCTTACCCTGCTAATTGAACCTTCACACTCTGCTCTTACTGGTGCAATGTGCAATTAATGAAGATTGGCAGAGCAGATTTAACTTGCCTATTATTACATATAAGTTTTTAAGGCACAGAAATAAAAAAAAGCTTGTTTAATACTAGACCAAGGTTCTTTACACTTTTTTATTTTAATTGGAAATTAAAATCCTTATTGAAATGTACTGTATTTTGTTGCATGTTCTCAACAGTTCAGTATATTAGCCAGCTCTAAATTAACTAGCTAAATCAAACCAGGTGAAGTCAAATCAAGTCAAGTAACACAGTAACACAAGTGTAGAGGTGAGTAGAAAACATAAGCTTGTAGTCTCTTTTAATAGTAAAAAAAACTTAATACATACCAATAAAACACATACAACCTAAACTATGCATACATTATTCTACATAAGTACGGTGTACACATATTAACATATATGCATGTTTACATACATATTATAAACACGTGCAATTAGATATGAATTCAGGCGAAACAAAATGCATATGAATTGGTGCATGGGGAGAGGGGGGTTTGGGGCTTGGACGGCGCATTATGACTTTGTGTAAAGTGCAGGGTGCAGAGTGATTTTGTATGTGGGTGAAATGTGATCTTGTGTAGTTGAGACAGATAAGATAAGGTTTGATAAGGTTTTGATGGATTGTGGACTGATACACTGCTACTGGCTGTTCAGCAGTCTGATGACCTGAGGGAAGAAACTGTTTTAGAAGCAGACTGTTCTGTTCTTCATACTTCTATGAAAAAGCTAGAGAAAATTAGTTTATTATCGAAAGTGATGCAGCATGAATAAGTAAAAGAACACATTTTGTAGAGACAGAGAGAGACAGCAGCTTGTGACATGCAGCAAAAAGACCTGAAGCTTTAAGTGCACGTGTTACGGTACTTGTGGTGTGTGGCCACATTGATACCAGCCTTGCTGGTAAATGACAGGAACTGTCAACCTCGGTTTTACCCGCATTGAAAGAGCACAGTCCTAAATCCGCATGCAGATGCCAGAAAAGCGTGAATATGAGTTCCATTAGAGAAGTTTAAATGTTTCAGTTCTGAAATCCTAAACAGGTAGTCCATCTTTATTGGGTGCATAAAGGCCAAAATGTACAGTCCACTAGTGAAGTGAAAATGCCTCTATATGACTTTACAGCTACAGTATATAAGGTGTAAATGTATTTTTTTTTTTTTTCAAAATTTCTTAGTATAAGATTTTAATCCACTTGAGCCTCTAAGGAGTAGATCACATCTATTGACCTTCTTATAAAAAAAGTGTTAACGGGTTCAGGCCGCTTTGCAGTGGTGTGTAATAAGGCCCTTCTAACCCTTTTAGAGAAGGAGTGACAATAGATGCATGAAAATCATTACATACTATTTAATGAGCAAATATATATTATAGTTATTATAAATTGTAAGCATATATTTCATAAATTAACTAAATTAAAAAACAACAACTAATTCAAAGCATTACTCTGCATTTTTCAGTGGCTATAGAATGCATATCTGACTGACAGCAGTACTAACCAATCAAAACTGACTCTTAAAATAGCGTCTGCCCCCGTGTGTCTGTGTGATCCTTCTACTGATTTTTTGAAGGGTGTAGTAATGAGTCTATTAGCAAAGCCTTAGAAAAATCTAACCAATCAGATTCATGATTTTCACTACGGGGCGGAGCCATGGCTGTCTAACCCCTTCTCAGCAGCGTTCTGATGTAGGTGCTGTGCTTTGGTTAGTTGTAAAATGAAGGGCATGCTGGATTAGTTCAATAGTTAGCTAACTATCATGGACTTGCTACTGCAAATGAGACAGATATTGTGTCATATCATATTATATGATTATATGACATTATATTAAAAAGCCTTTTAAAATAAAAAAGCCTTTTAAATTTTAAAATGAAGCATTGAAAAACCTATTGTGGTCTGTTTTACATGGTACTTTTGTCATTTGTTGCTGTATTTGCGGGATATTAATGTGTATTTAGTTCATATAATTAAGACAGAGAATATGCAGTTATTGTAATAATTATTAACATGTAGGTCGGTGGGGGTGGCAGTTGTTGCAGAAGGAGTACCTATTATATTAACTGCACGTCACTGCCAGCATGTCTAAAGAATCCCTGTTCGATTCAGCGTTTTTGAGTGGTATGGCGTTTTCGTGTGGACGGAGACAAAAACCTTAAAAATATCCGGATTCGTGTGGGCGGGGTGTCCCAAGTTTGCCATTAAAACGTTTAAAAATATTATATTTGAACTAAATGAAAAAATCTAATATTTGTTTTTCATTGCACTTTTATTGCATTACAATAACACTTTGATATAAATATAAAGAAAACATAATATTAAATATCTACGTGTGTGTAACAATGCATTTATATGTATTTATATATATTTATGTCAATGTTAAATATAAAAACGAGATGAATAGCTAAAGAGATGATAGCTATAAACAGTCGAACAGCATAGACCTTGAGCTTAAAAACAGTAAATACCAGGAAATTGACCAAAAGACAATAAGGAAATCCTAGGTGAGTGTATATTTGATCAGAACATTAAGCGCATTTTTAGAGCAAATCATTTGTCTGTAATACTGTGGCACAAATGGCTGTGATTTTTAGTATTTTTAATATGCAGTTCTATTGGATATGGTTTTGTTAACTGAAGGAGAATTATAGCATGCATAACTGCATAGTGAAACAGCTATTTCTTACAATTTCTTTCATATATTTCTTTGTTTGTATTTGCCCTTTATATCCATATATCCCTATCCTATATATACATAGATATTTACAATTACACCCATAAAAAGTATGCTTTCTGAGTTAACCCTAAATAAAAAATAAATAAATAAATAAACAAACTGAAAATGTCAAAATACCCCCCCCCCCACCCTACCAAAAAAATAAACAACAAAAAAAAATCTAAAAAAGTACTTTGGTATCACTTTAAAATAAGGGTCCTTTATAAAGGGTTTATACATCATTTATAAATAAGTTTATTAATTGCTACTAATTAGATTAGAAAAACGTAAAAAAAAAAAAAAAACATTAATAAACATTAAAAACACATACACAGAGGGGGCAACCGTGACCTGTCTTTTACCAAATATTGCAAATAATAATCCATAATCCCACATTAATTTATAATGTTAAACCTCAGCTCTTTCTGGATGCTGATCTTACTTTCTCTTTTCCATCAGTGAGCATTAACATATCTGTTTATGCTTAACTTTATTAATTTAACTGATTATTATTAAATTATTTACGTGTAATATTAATGGGGGTACACTTACATATTAAATGACTAAACTGACTTTCTATACTATTTTATTTTCTATGTTAATGCTGACTGATGGAAAACTTAAATTAAGATCAGCATCCAGAAAGATCTGAGGTTTTAGAGTATCAGTGAATGTGGAATCACTGTTTGGTACACGCCAGGTCACTGTTGCCCTGTCTATGTACAGGTATGTGTTGTAACTGCTTATAAATGTTTGTAATTAATGTATTTTGTGTTTGTTTTAATGTAACTGCTTGTTTAAAGTGTTTTCAACCTAATTAATAACCATTAATAAAATCCTTTATAAACCTTTACAAACCCTTTGCAAAGGAGTTTTATTTTAAAGTGGTGCCGGTATTTTTTTTTTATCAACAATTTATTTAACTGAACATAACAATAAATTAAAATAATGGATTTATTTGTATTTTATTTATTTGTATTTATCTGAACAATACAGATATATTAATATTTGTTTGTTTTAATAATTTTATTCTCATGGTTTGCATGGTTAATTGGTGCATTCTTGTATTGTTCAGAGCATTTACTGTCAGTACTGGTCCTTAACTTCCCAACACCCTAAGCAAAGTGTGACGGGGGCACCCCCTCAACTAAACCACACTGACTTTCTCTTCCAAAGCAACATAAAAGTTTGCACTCACCATTTAACCCCTCTCAGAATCATATTTTGCTGAGTTTCATATTTACTCAGTAATTGTTCTGTTATATTAATTAAAATAACTTTATATTTAATGCATTTTGTTGTTTTTTTATGGTGAATTTGTCAGTCATGTTATCATAAGAAATCATGGTTTATCTCATGTTTAATGCTCATGGTGATCTACCTATATTTAGATTCAACTACACCACCAGTTTCCAGCAGTAACCTCAAAGCAGCAGAAAGATCTCAGTAGAAGACTGATACTGCATGTCTACCGCAGTCAGCTTCATTCTCACAGTTCCTTTAATCTTTTGTTGAGCAGAAAAGGCGGGTGGGGATTTTCGGCAATGGAAACTATTTATTTATATGCTGTCTATATGTCTCTATATGAAAGCTTGTCTTCAGTGTGTGAGTTATGTAGTGGTTAATGGGTGGGTCTAGTTTTTCTTCAGAGTATAAAGAAAAACTCGTGCAGCACAGACGTGACCTTCAGTGAACTGAAGTCTTACTGTCTTTACAATGCTTTGCCTGCTTAATGTCATTTCTATAGTATGTAAATGATAAATCACCAGATAATGTAGCACATACCACTGATTAGTCCTGCAAAAACACATTACAAAAAATAATTCTTATAACTTATACATCTGTGTATTGATTCGCTGCATCAATTTTGGAGGTTTACTGCAGAAATACTCATATATGAGCTACTAATTCCTTTCCATTCCACCTTAAACATATTTCCCTTTCACCTTAAAAAGACATATTACATTGGGCCTGTGGTATATTAAGTGCTTTATGAAATTACAAACAGTCCACATAAAATAAACCTGGATTCTAATTTAAATATTCTGTTCCACCTTAAAAACTGAAGACGCAATGTTCAAAGCATCTAAAAACACACTGTCAGCCTGAAGCCTATGTCCCCACAGCAGTAATTAAGGTGGAATGGTATATTAATGGCATTGAAGTTGGAGTTAAAAGGAGATAAAAGGAAATCTAACAATCTAACATCTTCATGTAATGATTTACTGAAGACAATAAAAAAGTGTATTTAGGAAAGCTAGATAATAGCCACTTACATGTAGTAGGCTTGTGCAGGTGCTACCTTAATGAAGACGCAAACAACATGAACAATAATATGATTGAGGCAGGCAGATGAGAGGTAACAATGAATTGTATGATCCACTTTAGGACTGTTTGAAATTGTATAATACGATTATTCCAGCCATAATAAATGTAAATCTATTGTGTGTGTGTGTGTGTGTGGGGGGGGGGGTTCAAGTCTTAATTTGAGGTGTTAGACCACCCAAATCCCCCCATAATCTGTACACTGCTTTTCTTTTCTTAAAACCAAAACACCAACTTAAGGTGTTTGTCCTTCTTATCATTCCCAAGGATCAACTCATGTATGATTATACATATGCATTTGGCAATTTAGTCAGAGCAAATCTCAGAATGAGTAAAAAATAGACATAATTATCGTTCTGTGATAATAGTTTTCATTAGAAAATATATTATTAACGAAAAGATCTATTATCATGCTTGTCATTTAAAAGAAAATTGTTTGCATCATTTATGGTGGAAGTTTGAATGCCAGGAAATTACTGGTTATAAAAAAGTACAAGCCTACATTTAATATGAAGGCAGTGCACTGGTCAATTCCATCTGCCATATTAATTAAATCAATTAAAACAATGCCAGTGTGACTTGATTAATATGACAACAAATATGAATGGCAATGGTTCTGAAGTAATAATTCTCAAAGGTTTTGACTGAAATATTAACATATATATCATGCTATAGAGAGTTAATAACATTATTACAACAACCAACCATACTGAGAAATATCAGATATACTGACTAGAGTGAAGATGATTCCAGTTGCCATTTATGGACAGTAAAGCATAACTCTGACATTGGCCAGAGCAGGTAAACTTAGAACAGCAGGGATTTGTCAAAGTGAACGACTCCATTTATCATCCGGCACTCCGGCACTGTGTTGTGGTTGTGCGCGTCGAGGGAGAGCGAGCTTAAACAAATCATTGGGATAGCCCAGCGTGAGAGGCATAGCTGATGGGAATAGGAGAAGTTCTGCTCTTCTTGTAACTGATAGGACATGTTAGAACAATGAGGGCTGATTCTACAATCAAAGCCTTTGTCAATTATATGTACAGTTGCAAGAAAACGTATGTGAACCCTTTGGGATTACTTGGATTTCTGCATAAATTGGTCATTAAATGTGTTCTGATCTTCATCTAAGTCGCAACAATAGACAAACACAGTTTGCTTAAACTAATAACTGTATAGATCAGGGGTCGGCAACCTTTGAGACATGGAGTGCCAATTTTAACATTTCTTGTCAATGAGTGTGCCACTATCAACAATAATGGTAAAAAACACACACAAACTACGGGAATATGTTCTACAAATTTGGATTTTTTTTTTACATAGAAAATGTGCTTTACAAATAAAATTATTATTATTATTATTATTATTATTATTATTATTATTGTTGTTGTGTAATCAGAATAACAGTGAGTCCAGCTCTGGATTAACGTGGCTTTATAGATAAGCGTAATTTGCACTGAATTAATATATCTTGCCTACCAGTCAGTGTGATCCCTGTCCTTGCTTTTCTTGGCTGAGCTTTCTTATCTGGGGGTTGTAGTTTGTCACTTTTAATTGTAAACATGACTCGAAATTGTCCGTCGTCAAACGGCTGTGGACAGGGCTCAGCACACTTTTCATGTGCGAAAATACCTGCTCACACAGGTATGTTGAGCCGAACACTGCCAAGAGGGCCAATGCAATGCTCTTGAGACAGCCGAACTTTTCTAGTGCAGATGTCCAGCGTGCGAGGATGCAGGCTCCGTGCTGTTGCACAGGGGTGGATTCTAACTGCTTTCGGAGCTCTGCAAACTTCGTCACCTACAGTGGTGAGCTCTTCAGCTCTATCAGCTGCATCTCCACGTCCTGTACATCCATCCAGTCGATCAGAGCTGCGACACGATCTTTGACATACACAAAACCATAGTCTTACGTCCAGGAGGGCTGAAATACCCTAGCTTTGTTTTTTAAGCTGGAAGCTCTGTCATCTGTTGTAACGCTATTAGGTGGGCTAACTGATTTTGATTAGGCTAAATTTAAACATGGGTCTGTGGGAAAGTGGGCGGGAGCTGAGTGCAGAGCGTTGAGGAGCGAATTCGATTGAAGGGTCGTGCTGTCAGTCTGATTTTTTTTTTTTTTTTTTGCTGATGCTGGTTCAGCGTGTCGCGTGCCAGTGATTATGCCTTGGCGTGCCAGCAGTGGCACGCGTGCCATAGGTTGCCGACCCCTGGTATAGATCAATCAGTCTCACACTTGACTCACTTTCTGGCCACAGGCACACACATTTCCCTTTCATTTTCCTTTCGTTTCTCTTTCATTTCTGAAATAAAAGCATGTTCTGCAACCTCTGACTCATCTTTTACAGCTGTTGGTGAGGCCTACTCACTGCCTGGGAAACCAAACCAACTTTGGCATTAATAGCAACACATAGTTCTACCAATAGTAAAAGGGAGAAAGTAGATCATGTCATTTATGAGGAAAGAAGGAGCTGGTGAATATTTATTGTAACCATTTCAGCTTATTTCACTGTGAAAAATGGTTCTTGATGCAACTTAATTTAATCAAGTCATTTGTCAATCATTTTGCTATGACTCAGTGAAGTTGTAAATATATAACATGTTTATTTAATTCATTTAGTTTTGTGTATAGTTTATTTGACTTGTTATATCCCACTTTGTGTGTCTAAAAAGTATAGTTTAGTTGATAACTTTGTGCAAACAGAGCTTTCACAATTTTGCAGTAAGTTTTTCATATTATTATTATTATTATTAAAAGCCAGGCTAACAGACAGGTAACTTGCTCTTACAGCCTACAAAACTGAGGTCTATCTAGCAAGTAACAAATAAAGAAAATACAAATGGACACACAAGAAATAGCTTAAGGGGAAAGACACTACACTGGTGATTGAGAGGGGGTGGAGGGGGGTGGGCCATCCAGTATACAAACATTTGGTTCCAGGAGTAAAAGTAATAGGTGGTTTTAGGAACCACCACTTACGAAAGATCCTCTATGGTCTGTGTAACATTTATCATTTGAATTCCGACCATTTGAGGCTAGATTTAATAAATAAACTTCATTATTTAATGTTTTTTTTTTCATTTAATATATTAAAGAGGAATTTGGGTTTTCCAATTTTCAAATGTTTAATTTCTGCTCCTCATGATCAGATATTTTCTGATCTTTCTGTTTTTACAAGAGTTTTCTGATTTTACTATTTTTGCATTTTGTAATAAAAAGCTGATGGTATAATCCAACCTACTTTTTTACAAGATGAAAAAAACTAAAAGTCTGAAAATCTAGTAAAATGTTTTTTCTTTTTTTTAATTCAGATCCTGTTGGAGCAGAAATGAAAAAAAGGAAATTGAAAAACATTATGGAACCAGTTTTTCCCTGATGATGCCAAATGGATCAAAATAAATAATAAAGTCTTACCCCAGTCTCTTTCTATTTAGCCTCAAATGGTCAGAAAACTCAACTGATAAACGTTACACTGACCCTCTATCCATGCAATGAACATTGTATACTACTAAAAGTTGGTTGAAACCCTTTTTTGTCATTCGATCTTATTTTATTAAGTTAAGTACTAGCTTGTTTTTACTGGTCTTGCCCCTTGAGCTTTTTGGGCTTGAACACTCCTAAAATGGAGCTGAAACACCACTGGAAAAAATAACTCTCAGGCTTTCTGTTTGCCCTGGCAACCCCTACCACCCACTTCAGAGGTGTACACACTCATTACCTCACTTACACACGCTCACATTATCATCAGCTATCAGCTATACAGTAGATAAGACCATGGAGACAGAACACAGAGGGTCTTTGTGTTTAGAAAGATTAACGCAGGCACTGAATCAGAGTCATGAAAGTCTTGTGGGCGTATTTCACACACAGCACAGTTTTACACATAGATCTCAAAGTGTAAAATGGTTTTAAATCTGGTCTAGTATTAAAAAGTACTAACCACACCTACACCACCAGCCCTAGATCATACCTTGATGCTCTAAAAGAAGTGTATTTTTTTCCTGGCTCAGTTCATCATAACATCACTTCAGCAGTATAGAATCTGAAGCTTAGGAAACTGCCCTCCCCCCACACGACAGAGGGGCTCTTGTTTCCTGGCCTGTCTGGCTGCTCAGGGAGGAGCTTGTTACATAAGGGCCTCCAACATTGCAGTGCAGCTGGAACAAATGAATCAATTCCCGTAATTCTGCAGGATGGACAAAGAATGCCATTACGTAATATTTACACTCTCTTTTAAACACTAGGAGTCACTTATCTCTTTTAAAAACTTTTACTTTTTACATTCAGTGCAGATTTAAATATACACAGCAAAAACACCAGTTTATATAAAATCTGTAAGTGTTAATTTAACTCTTTTGAAGGGTTTATATAAATCTCAATGGGCTAGAGTTAATTCAACACAGTCAACAGTGTTAGAAATGTAACTCCATTTCAGTGTTTCAGTGATCTATTAACTCTTGTAATGTTAAAGTTAACTCCGATCAGAGTTTTTACAATCCCTGTTAATTCTATATTTTCTAGAGTTAAATAACAAAATCTACAGAGTGTAATTTTTACACTGCCTCAGTGTTAATTCTATCTTTTCTAGAGTTAAACAAAAAAAATCTACAGAGTGTAATTTTTACACTCCCTCAGAGTTAATTCTATCTTTTCTAGAGTTAAACAAAAAAATCTACAGAGTGTAATTTTTACACTCCCTCTGTGATGATTCTATCCTTTTTAGAGTTAAACAACAAATTCTACACAGTGTAATTTTTACACTCCCTCAGTGTTGATTCTATCTTTTCTAGAGTTAAATAAATATTTTTACAGAGTGTAATTTTTACACTCCCTCAGTGTTAATTCTATCTTTTCTAGAGTTAAACAAAAAAATCTACAGAGTGTAATTTTTACACTCCCTCAGAGTTAATTCTATCTTTTCTAGAGTTAAACAAAAAAATCTACAGAGTGTAATTTTTACACTCCCTCAGTGTTAATTCTATCTTTTCTAGAGTTAAACAAAAAAATCTACAGAGTGTAATTTTTACACTCCCTCAGAGTTAATTCTATCTTTTCTAGAGTTAAACAAAAAAATCTACAGAGTGTAATTTTTACACTCCCTCAGAGTTAATTCTATCTTTTCTAGAGTTAAACAAAAAAATCTACAGAGTGTAATTTTTACACTCCCTCAGTGTTGATTCTATCTTTTCTAGAGTTAAACAAAAAAATCTACAGAGTGTAATTTTTACACTCCCTCAGTGTTGATTCTATCTTTTCTAGAGTTAAATAAAAAATTCTACAGAGTGTAATTTTTACACTCCCTCAGTGTTAATTCTATCTTCTCTGCGACTTTCAATCTAAAATGGCGCAATCTGCTTCACCTGGCTGTAATTAAGCGGTCTGCACAGTTTAAGGTGGAACAGCAAATTTCATTTCACCTTAAATAGTGTTGCGGTTGTGTAACTAGATGTTACATTCTAGTGGTGGCCACATTTCTTTAAAAAAAAATAATGTGATGTGATATTATTAGAATATATAACTACATATACAGTCCTCTCTACCAGCAGTTAGTTAGGTTAACTAGCTAGTTAGTTATCTAGGTTAGTTAACTAAATAGCTAACCTAGCTAAAGCTAATTAACCTAACCTATTTAGCCAGCCCAATTACATAAAAAAAAACAAAAAACATTTTTGCCCCACGGCTACATTTTATTTGTTAATAAATTAAGAACAATTACAAAAATAATGTGGTTTACCAAAATACTGCTATTTAGTTAACATAAAAGCCAGCTTCATGTGTTATAATTTAATATCACACTTTAAAATGGTGCCTGACAGAAAAGCTATGCTAACTAGCTTGCTAGCTAGTTAGGTAGCCAAATTACATTAAGGTGTAATTGGAAGTTTGAGAAACCAATTTTAGTCTCACAGCTACATTTTTTTGTTAAATAAAAAACAATTCTAAAAAGAGTGGTTTACCACAATACTGCTAGTTAGCTTAAAAATCCAGCTTTATGTATTATAATTAATTTAATATACTTTAAAATGGCACCTGACGAAAAAAGCTAAGCTAGCCAATGCTAGTTAGACAGATAACAGCAAAACAGGGTCTCATGCAATATATTTACTATGTATAGTTATTGTCTAGGTAGTGTACACTTGCTAAAAGATATATTAACAATAGAATATTCTATAAAATTAGCATTTAAATAGATTTTATTACCTTACTGGGCTTCCTACTTCTTCTGTCAGGCTGTGGAGGAGGAGTGTGGGAGGAGCCTAAACTAATTAAACTCTGAGAGAGAGTTATTTATTTACTTACAACACTAACAGTCAAACCTGGCATGCCGACCTGGCAGCACAAGAAGCTCAAAACAAGTGTCAATAGCAACAGCAAAATAAGCTGCCCAGAGACAATTTGGCCCTTTTTTATGGGTGGAAATAGTGAATCCCTTTTTTTTGTCATAGAACCATGTACTGTATAATAGGTTATAAGCAAAAAGTAAAGTTATAAAGTAATAAAGTAAGTTATAAAACATTGAAACACTTTTTTCTTTTGTTTGACTAAAGAATACCTAAAAAAAATCTAAAGGTTTATAGGTGTCCCAACTAACTAATACACTGGTGTGCTGAAGTCATGAGATATTACTAGTATCATTTTGATTTAAAATAAGATGAACGTTCAGAATGAGAGTTGTGACCAATCACAAAAGAATCTGTAATTAAACCTAAAACAGAATTAAGGACTAAATGTTGAAATGGCTGAAATGTAAATCTTCACAAATGTATTTCATTGGAAGAAATGGTTCATTTATTTTGTTTATTTTATTTATTTATTTTTAGCTTCTTAATCCTGCAATTATGTCTCATTTTCATTTGACATAATTTAATTTTGTAGCTGATCTACATTCATCAAAAAGTGAATAATAATAAAAGTTAAAAAAGGAAAATAAATTACATAAATTGAACTTTGTATTGCCTATCTTTGCCCACGCCCAGCATCTACGGCAACAATAATAGCCTGTGTTGGTCTACAAGGACTGATCTCAGATCAGATACCGAGATAACACTGTTATAATAGGAGTGCTTACCATCACCTGAGCCTAGATCAGCTTTCTATCTCCATCTCCTGAACTTCACAGTTCACACCCTGGTTTCTGCACCCACTGGGCCGAGACACCAGGAGGGGGCACTGTTGCCTCTAAAATGCTCCTCTGTTTCACCACGACCAGTTCCAGCTGCTGACCCTGAGGCGAAGCCAGGAACACTATCCTCCTATCCCCCAGCCTGAGAGAGCCTGACCTTTAGCAGGAATTGATCAGTTCAGAATTTCACCCTGGATGACTTCATGAGATCTGTTATTTGTCTTGTTAACTCCAGTTTCAGCGTTGGGACAGCAGGGTACCTTCTCTTTCTTTATTTATTTTTTTGGTAGCAACACTGATCCCTGTCGACTTTTCTGTTTTCGGCCAATCGTTCACAGGTTTATTGGCTTTCTCACAGCCCAAGTGGCATTCTTGAAGGCTACTGCCAAGTGTCCAGCAGACTCTGAGGGGATTTATCATGGAGGGATAAGGACTGGCACCAAGCCCCCCCCCTCCTTTTCCCTTCCCCAAAAGCAAGAAATGTCAAGATCTCATTATTTTCCCTGCACAGAGGAAGCAGACCACATGCTGCGAAGAAGCTACAAAACGTCCCGTGCTTTTGAATCCACGCTCTGAATAAAAGAGAATTATGCAGCGAAATGCATTTGACATGAGCGATGATGAAGGCCATGCATTCTGTTCTGCTCATTTTTCACTAAAACTGTCCTGCAGTGAACTTTATAGCATTTCAGGAATCAACGTTCACGAAATGAGCATCCTTTTTTTTACAATATTTAAGCAACAAAAATTAGAAATAAAAATAAAATAAAATACAGTATTGTGCAAATGTTTTAGGCACCTGTGGGAATTTCAGTAAAGAAAAAGCTTCTTCAGTTTGTTTACTAGCTCAGTAAAACACTTGCTTTACAATAAATATAAACAGCAATTTTACAAAAAGCAGAGCTTTAACTTCACTGGTTTTCCTAAAACATCTCCTAATCTCTCCTCATCTGAGTTTAATAGTGTTATTTCTAGTTCTCATCATATCAACACCTGTTTTGGTAAATTTGGTAAATCAGGTGAGCTGCCGATGGAACTGAACATATACACGTGGATCTACACTTTGTTCTTCAGCTTGGCTCACAGGATATAACATACTTAGTTAAAAATGAGAATTCCTTGTTATGTTTTGCTGTATTTATGTTTATTTTCATCTGTTTAAATCATATGTGGTATATGGGAAATGATAAATGGATTAGTATAATTTGCTTTGGTGCCTAAAACACAGTACTGTATGTAATATACAATTAAAGGGACTGTATGTAAGTTTTGAGGCTTAGTGGTTGGCACGTTTGCCTCCCAGCGCTGGTATCTTGGGTTCAAGTCCCTTACTGAGTGGAATTTTCATGTTCTTCCTGTGCCTGAGAGGTTTTCTACCACAGTCCAAAAAACATCGAGATCAGGTAAATTGGATACGCAGCGTCTTTTAAGTTGCCAGCTCCCTTCAGTTCTAATTCTGTGTTGGTTTTGGTTTAACAATGTGTGAATGAGCAGATGACTTTGTTGTTCTGATATCTCCATGTTTGCAGTAGCTCTTGTATCAGCACTATTAGCAGAGCCGCAATTGCTCAGGTAACCGAGCTACTCTGTTTTTTAGAATAAATGCACAGCTTTTGGCTTTGCTGGGTTGATAGAAGAAGCACATGATGACATTGATTAAAATAGTTTCCATTCCCATTCAGTAACACAACTGCTCTGAATTTAATTATTGGATTTATTTCAAATTGGGATTTGAAATTGGTTGCAAAAGAAATAAAAGAAAACATGTAAACACCACAGAGCTGAAAGAATTCTGCATGGAGGAGTGGGAAAATCTTTTTCCCAGTCAATGTATGAGATCATAGATCATAGAGATCATAATTCAGTAGAGAATCATTTACTTCAGTTGCATTTAATGTCACACCGCTGTGCTCTCCTTCCACACTACTAGACTCCATTTCCCAAAATCCAACAAATTATGACGTCAATATCACCCATTCGCCTTCACCCAATCACGTTACGCTCCGACGCTCGGACTCACCTGTGTTCTGAGGAAGTTCTGGTTCATGCTCATCTACCTTCCTGCATATAAGGCAGCAAACAAACATCGAAAGGTACTGCCGACTTTTCGTTGCATACTGAACATTATTTTCTTGTATTTCTGATTGCCTTCTCGTTTTGATCTTATTTTTCTGTATATTGTTTTTTGTCTCTTGTCTTGCCCCTTTTTGTATTTAATGCATTGTTGGACTGTCTTTTGGTTACAAACTTGGACTGTGTGTATTCTACTACGATTCTTGTATCTGATGGGATTATTGTTTGCCTGGCTGTTCTGGTTAATACTTATGGTTTCCTGCCGGTCTTTGCATTTTACTCAGCTAGCGTCACTCCATCTGGTCTGGCTTAACATTTAATAGTCATGCAGTTGAATCTTAGTTCAATGTTAGTTGAGGCATCTATAATGCACCCTCCAAATAAAGTGATACCTGTTGTATTTTATGTGTTTAGTAATATAAGCTCCTTCTCTCAATAGAGTTCAAATAAAGCTCAAATGTCCATTTGATTACATATGTTAAAAAAACAAAGGTTTTTACGATTGTATAGCTGTAGAAAATCTGGATTCTAACCTGCCTCGTCTGTTTTTCATCATGAGAGCCAAGACTGTTTCGTTTCCCATGCAATATGCGTCAGCTATGTTACAACACAGCTCTTTCCAGCTGGAATTCACCTCCCGGATTACCGGAAGAGGGAGGACATTGTAAAATCCCACACATAATCCATTCCTTCGTGTCAAGAAAACATGGGGGCGTGGTTAAGTGCTCATAACTGCTGTCAATCAAGCCTTTTTTCTCTCCCAAGTTGAGTAGCCGTAATGAATGGCATTTATTAGACTGACTTTAACATGTTGCTGGATCCACACATTCTTTATCTAATTTATTACAGAGTGTGATTTATAGTGAACTGACAGGAAAACAACCATGACATGACTTTTATTAATGTCAATATTGTCATTAAGTACATGCACAGTACATGCTTAATCAGACCCAGTGAACCTGGAGTCTGTTGGGGCCCAAGGCAAAAATTCACAGGGGGTCTCTTCCACCAGCATCCGTCGCCATTATGTTAGGAATAATGTGACAAGAACAAAAAAAGTGTGAAATATGGAATGAAATGGCTACAGGAATTCAATGTCTAAACATTAGATAGGAGTTTTCTGCCCTACCCAGTCCTCCTCAGATGCGAAGCTCACATGGGTTGCCAGATTTAAACACAGTGGAAAGCAATGACAAGTCTTTATCTAGCTGATCAGTAAAAATATAAGTATTCATGTCTAAAATGCTAGTCCAGCAACACTACACTAAAGGTAGTGATAAATTACCCAGCTATTTTTAGCAACCTTACTGAAGCTGAGTGATTACCTGTTCAGCAGAGAAATAGCCAGCTCACTAGTTTCCAATTAAAAAAGTTGCAAAAGAAATGCAAAAAAAAAAACTTTAAACACCACAGAGCTGAGAGAATGGAGCATGGAGGAGTGAGAAAATCTTTTTTTTGCGCTGAATTTAATTGTGGGATTAAATTCAAACTGGAATTTGGAATAGGTTGTAAGAGAAATGAAAGAAAACTTTTCAACAGCACAGAGCTGCAAGAATTCTGCATGGAGGAGTGGACAAATAATTGACATTATTTCAGCAATACTACAGTTAAGGTGGTGTGAAAATTGCCCAGCTATGTTTAGCAACCTTACTGAAGCTCAGTGATTACCTGTTAGCCAGCTCACCAGTTTTCATGGCTGCAGCACACTGTTTTTTTTCTTGCTGTTGTGCTATACTTGACAAACCTGAGTGTGGAAATGGGACTGGGGGAATGGCGGTGGGCAGATTCAGAGGCTGCTAAACCCCACACAGCTTTCTATGATCTGCTGCAAAGTTCAAATAAGAAAATACTGGCTGAAGCTCTGCTGAAAACATTTGATGATACATCCTGATCGTGTTACGAGTTACTACAGAAAATATAATCCTTAATGGTCTATTAGGTGTCTTAGTTAATGGCCTAAATAAAGCATGTTTTAGTTCTTTAATGTAAAAAAGACACACATTTTAAATGACTTATTTCATTTATTCATTAAAACGGTTCAATTAATTTTAAACACTATACGAGGGGTGATAAGGTTAAATAATATGTGAAAGAAAGGCCTTTCAGATTTATAGGCCAAACCCGCAATGGGTGTATGATCAAAACATAGAGCTGAATTGATAACCCTGTCAAATTGTGCATCTTCAAAAGCTTTATCATTCAACTAGAAAGTGTGATCATGTGGGGGTTTCTGGTGGGAAACACATTTTTCTGTTTAAAACCAAAAACCACATGAAAGCAACGCAAGGCCTATTTTTTTTACAAAAAGCACAAAAGCCTGTGTGGTTGTGCCTGAAGTAGTAATTTAACGTGGTAACTTCGATTTAAAACGAGGCTTAAAAACAGCTGAGGCTCTATATAGTGAATCATTTCTTTGATGGAGAGTGCAAACTGAGCTCAGCTCTGAAAGCTGGAACAGATAACGACACCGGCTGCCATTTAAGGGGCTCTTTAAGGTGGATGTTGTTCAGGGGCCAGCACTTGCCCGAGGGCAGACAGATTTCCAGTGATGGTTCAGGTTAGAGATGAAGCAGTGTTGGTCAGGCTTGGTTTTTTTTTCTTCTTTGAAAAACACGGCCAAGGAGCCTCCCTATAGCACAGAGACTTTGTATATTAAATCAATATGACATCATGGGAACACACAGTATACCTCCTGCTAATAACCTACACACATCTCTCACACTCGGAAGCTTTTGTGGCAGGGCTCAGTAAATCATAACCATGTTTATATTTTCTCTTCGGCTAAAAATCTTATTCACTACATATTTGTCTCGCCTCAGTACAGGCTACTGTTAGTCTATTAAGTCTATTATTCTATTAATATACAGCTCTGGAAAAAAAATTAAAAGGCCACTTCAGTTTCTGAAAAAGTTTCTCTGATTTTGCTATTTATAGGTAAATGTTTGAGTAAAATGAACATTGTTGTTTAATTCTATAAACTACAGACAACATTTCTCCCAAATTCCAAATAAAGATATTGTCATTAAGAGCATTTATTTGCAGAAAATGAGAAATGTCTGAAATAACAAAAAAAGATGAAGAGCTTTCAGACCTCAAATAAATTAAAGAAATAATATAAAAAAAGTTAATATTTATACAACTTTAAGAGTTCAGTCATCAATATTTGGTGGAATAACCCTGGTTTTTAATCACAGTTTTCATGCACCTTGGCATCATGTTCTCCTCCACCAGTCTTACACACTGCATTTGGATAACTTTATGCCACTCCAGGTGCAAAAAATTCAAGCAGTTCAGCTTGGTTTGATGGCTTGTGATCATCCATCTTCTTCTTGATTTTTATTCCAGAGGTTTTCAGTTTGGTAAAATCAAAGAAAATCATTATGTTTAAGTGGTCTCATTTTTTCCAGAGCTGTATAATAATCAGAAAACAGCATTCAGTCAGAAACTGCATAAGCAAGTGTTTTGGAGATATTTAATAATTGTACATGGTTTGAGGCGTGTTATAAACTGTAGTTTTTGCAGGGGGAAATGTGGGAAAATATGGTTTCCTATAAACATGATAAATAGAATAAAGAATAAAAAAGTGCCAAAATAATAATGATATAATCATCTATTACAGACAAGTTTTTATACAATTCAATTAGAAAAAAAAAATAGCAAACATTTTGAAATCAATCTCTTCATCACAAAACTAGAAATAACAGCAATTAAAAAAAAACAGCAGCCAAAAAAGAAAGTTGCACAACTTTATAAAGAAAGCAACACATTCATAAGGCTCCACTCTTCCTCACAGGGCATGTGTGTACATCTCCTGCCTTTTCGTTCATATGTTTTGTGTTACTCTTTTGTTTGTGCCCTTGTCCCGCCTTCAAGTGTTTCTCATTTCCTGTACAGACTTATGTAATTTGTGTTGAATGTGTGTGTGTGTGTGTGTATACTTTGTTCCTTTGATTCCTCTGCATTTGTCTGGGCTTGTGTTTGTGCTTCAGAAACGTTGTGTTTGCTGTTTAAGCTCTTGCCTTTATGCTCTTCAGTTGCTTTTATGTGTTTTAAATGTTTATAAAGTTCATTCATTAAGTTTACTTGTGCTTGTTTTGCTTCTGGCTATGTTTCGGCTGGGTTGTGCTTAAATGAACCCCCTCAGACCTGTACTTAGTCTAGCTTACACTGTTTAGCTTACAGTTCTATTATAGTGTTTTTTTTTTGTTCATTGCCTCCCCACACACTGTCTGACCCTAGACTTTATATTTAAAATCTCTATTTTAATAAGAGTAAGGGTAGCACTTTTTTATTTGGAATGGTCCACTGTAGATGTCTGATAGATGCTCAGCTGACATTCAACTAATATTCAACTAAAAGTCTATTAAATGCAACTTAACACTAAGTTGAATGTTTAATAATTCTTAATCGATCCTAACTTTACACCTAACCCTAAACCTAAGCCTTACCTCAATCATGAACCAACCACAGAACCTAACACTAATCCAAACCTTAACCTAAAACTTAAATCTAACTTTAAAATATTAAGATTAAAGTTAGAGTTATGTGTAGGGTTACAGAATTCTTCACGCTCTAAGGCATGAAATCCTTTCATTTTTCCAAAAATCGACAGTGTGCCTTAAAATCCAGTGTGATTTATGTATTTTAAGAAGCAGTAAACCCACTCCACTGAAGTGCAGCATTATTATAAAGGAGTTTCAGAGAAGTTTCTCCAGCACCAAGGCTGGAGCAGCATTAGCATTAGCCGCTAACCGCAGCGCTACCTTTTTCGCTGTTCAGAGTATTCTGAGTATTATCGGACTGTAGCCTGCGTGTTTACTTTGTTAAAACAAGCAACATGGGACAAACCGCTAGCTAATATCGCCCTGGGGTACTGAAGCACTCAGGGTTCCTACACAGCAAAATTGACAGTGTCAAATGAACTCTGTAAGAGTTTAATTTATCTACCACAAGAGTTAAAATAATATAATTAATTCAACACCGTATGGAATCATATATTAACCCTAGGTAACTCTCATCTGTGTTCATATTTTAGAGTTAATTCAACACTGTTGGGTTGTAAAACAGGGTAAAACAACAACTGTTGATTCATTTTTTTTAAGTTGGTTTGAATTTATTTTTGTGTATTTTCTGACTTTCACCCAAAAAACTTTATACCAGAGTATCTATAAAACATTATAAAATGTGAGCTATACCACAGAATAAATGACCTTTTTATACTATATACTGTAAGCTTTATTTAGAACAAGAGATCAAAAACTGCCAAAAAAGCAGTGGTTCTCCCAAAACACAATAACTCTTGGATGGAGACCCTTATCCACCATCCAACCCAACACCAGTAACGCTCCATCAGGGGAACTATCACAACTAAGCTAAACCACACACACACACACACACAGAGAAGAATCAAGAGGCGGATCCTGTTAGAGTTTAATTTTAACTCTGAATAATGACACCAACTCTGTGGATTGTTTATCACTGAGGGTTGTTAGAAAAACTCCCAGAGAATTCAAACATGTTTACACTGTGATTTTAACACTGTGGATTTTACTGTGCAGTGCTGTCGGGCGGCATTTATAATCCTGTGCGCCTTATAATACGGTAAAATACGACACATTCAGAATCATTTACTTTTATCTTAAAGTTCAGTCGCACTTAATAAACATACAGTTGAATGTTAGTTGAGCATTTATGAGGCCAAAATACACCAAAACTCCCTCCCACCCAAATAAAAATCAGAAACTGCAACAAAAAGTTAGAAAGCAAACAGAAACAAAATGGAGTTGCTGGGTTGGTCTGAGCTGGATGTCGTTCCAGTTCAAGAAAGTAGAGGAGCTCTAAACATTTCTCTTCTGTCTGTTTTATTTCAAGATCCTTTTACAGAGGGGAGCCCCTAGTGGCCAATCCTTGGTCCTGCACCTAAAAACCTTAACAAGATACAAACAGCACAGGTGGGCACACAAAAGAAAAAATATGACCAGGGGCCATAATAGCATGTATTCTAATTATGCTAACATGCTAGCTAAGACAGTAGGGCTAACGTATGATGTGTAGCTGCATATGTGCTTGAAAAATGGTTTAAAAGTTTGCTTAGCTAAGCTTAATCGTGTAAATACAGGACATGTAGTGTGTTTCTGGGGAGCTGTGTCTGACACTTTTGTAGGTACAATTTTATAGATGTTTAACAATCTGTTAAAATGGCATTTAATTCATTTAAAATGTGATGGGATGGACGCCCAGTGTGTGTCCCCCACATTTAAAAAATGCTTCTGTGGACAATCTGTGGATGCTCCCACAGCCCTGCACAGGCATGCTGGGATAGGACTAATCACAACTAATCTAGTCTGAGGGGAAATTATGACGTCTTACACTCTTACATTATTTAGAAGTTACTCTAAAACTTTTTTTTGGTTGTTTGTTTGAGCAGCACTTCATTTTCAAGGAGTGCTTCTGAAACAGACATCAAAAGAAATATCAAAATTGGTCGGCCACCAGCATCAGTGCCGAGGAGCTCATTTCAATGAGGAATTACTCTAGAGGCTATTTAATTGATTATTCATCAACCGATATGTTTTCGCCTGCTGAAAGGAGTCAGATAGGCCATGTTCAATAGCGCTTCTGGTGTTTGGATTGAAAATGCATTTCCATGCCCGATGATAAAGATGTGTACTGACAAAGCCATTGAACCCAGTGGCTCAGAAAAGATTATGACTCAGTGGAATTTGCCTCAATATTGTGTTTCATCCTGTTACGCCCGGCGAAGAACCCTCCGTTTAAAAAGAAGCTGAGATCACGGTGGTGCAGAGCACTGCAGTTCAAGGCAGCCATTAAAAAAGAGAATTAAATGGAAGTTCAGTTCTATTACCGTCAGCCTCGTCTAGTTTATGCACGCTCTCTTTTTTTTTCGGGCATATAAAACACCCAGGCCCACACCAGCTATTGATAATTTACCTCACCTTGAGGGAGGAGAATTAGCGTGAGGGCACAAAACTTTCTGCAGTCTTTAAAAGGAACTTCATTCACAGAGAAAAAAAGAGACAATTACCCTGTGAGCCAATATGAAAGGAAGGTTGCAGGGAAGTGGTGTAGGAAATTAAAAGAGTCCATTAAATTGAGGGAGGTGCTGATTAAGGTTGCAAAGCCAGAATGTGAGAGCTGGGGAGGGTACGGAACTGGTGCGTGGGTGGGTGGGTAAATGGAGAGGAGGTCCTTGAGGGCGCATTCACACAGTCAGAGCAAAAAGTAATGGCATTGAGAATGGACCTGCAAAGGTTAACACTCACTCAATCAGGAGATACACCTGTATACACCCATCTGCAAAGATACAGTATACTTGGAAAAACATTCACACCCAGAAGGAAGTGTCAGATTGTAATGATATTTTAAAACAACATAAATGTTACCAAGAACTGTGATAAAAAAATTGAGACTGATATGGGAACTCTTGGTCACATACAGTACCAGTCAAACGTTTGTACTATTCCGTAAACACAGTGTTCAGTGTTAAATTAATAATATCTTTCTTAGGTAACAGATTTACACAACCTGGCTGGATTTTCTTATACAGTTTTATGAGGTAAAGTCACCTGAAATAGCTTTCAGTTAACAGCTGTGCTGAACTCGTCAAGAGTTAATAATTTCTTGCCTCTTAATGTGTTTAAGAGCACCAGTTGAGTTGTGAAGAGGTAGAGTTGGTGGTATACAGTAAATAGAACTACTCAACTAAGTAGAGAAAATTAAAGGTCATTCTTTAGACAATCTTTAAAATTTTAAGAATGTATCAATACAGGTTTTTAAACCATATTTTGAACAGTTTTAGCCACAGGGTTGAGTCTGTTTGGCTCTCTCTCTTTCTTTAATTCTCTCTCTCTTTCTCTCTCTCCCTCTCTTTCTCATTCTCTCTCACTCTTGTTCTGTCTCTCCCTCTTTCTCTCTCCTTTCCTCTCCTTCTCTCTCTCTCTCATTGTTTTCTATCCCCCTCTTTCTCGTTATCTCTCTCTCTCTCTCTCTCTCTCATTGTTCTCTCTCTCATTGCTCTCTCTCTCTCTCGTTATCTCCCCTATCTCATTTTCACTTACTCTTGTTCTTGCTCTCTCTCATTCACTCCCCTGTACTCTTTCTTTCCCTTTCTTGTTCTCATTGTCCCCCCTTCCCTCTTATTATCTCGTTCTTTCTTTCCCTCTCTCTCTTGTTCTCTCTCTCTCTTGTTCTATCCCTCTCTCATTCTTTATCTCCCTCATTTCCTCTCTCTCATTCTCCCTCATCTCTTGTTCTCAATTAAAACACTCTCTCTAATCTCTCTTGTTCTCTCTCTCCCTCATTTTTCTCTCTCTTGTTCTCTCTTTCTCTCTCATTTTCTCTCTCTAGCTCTCTTGCTCTGCTCTCTACTGCTCCCAAAGCAGCTGGACATTTGGACATTTGAACACAGCCAAAGTGTAAAAAACTGTCTGTGGTAATCAACTCTATGCTATAGAAGCAGCAGATGGAGATGAGGCTGGAAAACACTGAAATGTCGTGCTTGTGGCTGTGCTAGTATGCTTTTTATTTAGAAACACTGACCAGCTGAGGCTCAAGTCTTCTAATTTTGTTCAAACATATACCTACTCATTTAAATAAACCCGCCCCTGAGGGCTGCGCCTCCACAGAGCTCATACAGTCATTGGTCCCACCCCGGCTAGGTGTAACCCAGCCCTTTTACAATAACCACACCTTTTTGAATAGAGCTGAATAATGTTTTAAAAAACTAATTCTGTGGGGATATATAAAATTGACAATATAAGCAGAGGTTACACCAGCTGCTGCATTAAAATAATGGAGGTAGGATTACAGTATATTAGAAAAAAACGTGATTGAAAGATGTCTGTTTTGCCATTGAAACCTATGGGGATGGGTGGGGCTATACAGCTTTCTGAAACCGAACAGCAGGGGGCGCCCGACCTGTGGTGGCTTCACTTTTGAGAGATGATGATCTGTCCAGCTATACACAATCTATGGTCTAAACCACTGGCAACAAAAGTGTGTACACCCCTAAGAGACTACACCCCTAAATGTCCATATTGAGCACTGCTTTTTGTCATTTTCCCTCCAAAATGTCATGTGACTCGTTAGTGTTACTAGGTCTCAGGTGTGCATAGGGAGCAGGTGTGTTCAATTTTGTAGTACAGCTCTCACACTCTTGAATAGATATGGGGTGATTGAAATATTTGAATAAAATATTTACCTTATACTGTTACCTTACGATCCCACCTCTGAATCCCTTACTCCCTGCTGTTGTCCATAGCCAAAGTGTTAAAAATGACTGTCTGTGATAATCAGCAGTGTGATAAAGAAGCAGCAGATTGAGATTAGGTTGGAAAATGCTGGAAAGTTCCTTTAATAATGGTTGTGTATAGTTAGTATATGCTGATGTGTTGCAGTTGCCTCAAATCACCTGATCCTTAGGACTTTGCCTGAGGCAATCAAGGAGACCAAAACACATGTGCATTAAACTGTTAAAGCATGCTCAGACTAAAACATCTGCTGCTTATTAAAGATCATATTCCAGGTGATGGGAAGTGAAGAGTGAAACCATTGGAGCGAGGGCGAAGCGTCGCTTTCAAAAACAAGGGCTTGGTTATGATTGCGAAAAGGGATTTAGACATGGGCTGCTTTCTCAGCTCGTGTTAAAGGGCATCTACTTCCCAGAAAGCCACCCCGGATCATGGCTCCGGCTTGAGCCTGATGAGGCCCGACAGATTATGACTGTGAGCGTAAATGAAATTAGACAGATTCCATTCCTCCTCCTCGCTGCCATCTCATTAGACACGTAAGTGTTTGTGTTTGCTGAAGTTTAAGAGCCGTGCCTTGCACTTGACAGGGCGTCCCACTCAATTCTCCAGCCCCGCGGCGCTCCTATTATCAGGCCGAGTGGCTAATGGCAGATCAGCTGTTTGACAGCGGCTCCAGATAAGTTCTAAACGGCTCCTCTTTTCAGGAAGCCTGAGCTGCTCTTTCTGAAGCAGATGGTAAATGTTAAAGAAAAAAAAAGGATTCCTGCAGTTCACGCTCTGTATTAATCCCCTCATGATGGGTTAGAGGATTGCATGCGAGTGGGAAGGAGACAGCACAGGGATATGATCTCTGAGGTCCATGTGTAATTTTGTAATTTTCGGCCTTTCTGAGTGTTGAACAGGGCTTGGTCTGAAGGGGATGACACCCAAATGGTCAAAAAACCATTAAGAAAAACCTCCTTTATTTATACATTAGGCAGAGCCACACAAGGAGCAAAAGTGCCCATAAAGTGTGCTGATCGCTTGCACATCTAGGAATCATTTTTGTGCTAAGAGCTTTAGGAAAACCTAATCCTGCAATCCACATGTGTAATCAAGATGTAATCGAGCAATGTGAGTGTGAAAAAAAAATTAATTGTTAAAAAAAAAACTTTACATCAATTGATGATTCTTTACAATCACTCATCTATCTATTACACACATGATTCTTTATGGAAACAAATGTGGCTCTTCTATGGCTTTGCTCAAGGAACCCAATGTCCTTGAGGAACCTTAATTTGTGTGTGTGAGACAATTATAATAATAAAAAGTTATTTGTTTCAAACTCTTCATAGTTGCCTTTAAAAAAATAAAAGACCAACAGAATTCCAAAAAAACATATGAGCAAAAACAGATGGCAGTATTATTGTGATAATAATAATAATGATAATAATAATAATAATAATAATAATAATAATAATAATAATAATAATAATAATAATAATAATAATAATAAAAACCTCAGTGTAAAACGGTATCTGAAAAGGAAACTTATTTTCTTCTGGTCACCCACATCCCCCATTTTATTTAGACTTACTCTAAATTTTCTCTACTACATTTTGCTTTACAATTTGACCATGCTGGTATTTAAGGAGGATGTAAACAATAATCACTGCTGAATCAACTTTTAGGTCATGTGTAATTTAGTTTTTTGTTCATTGTTCAAATGTTTCATTAAGATTAATAGAGAACCAGATCACCAAAACCACTAAAGAAGAGCTATACTCATCATCAAAAGTGACTGATTGCTTTTTAGAAAAAAAGATACAATTTACCGGGAACAATAAATGAATAAACATTTAAACTGATATGGGCAATTCATTGTGTTGTCCAGTAATAATCCACCTTATTCATTCATATCTTATATAATGGTTGTTTACCTGGCTAAACAGTGTTGTAGGCTATAAGAGCAAATTGCCAATTTCTTTACCGTAATGCAGAAAAGTGGATTCAATTTGCTCAATTCAATTTCCCATGCAGTAGGAAAATTGACCTAGACTGACCTAGGGGAAGCATGGATGTTTTATGCAGTATTTTTATGCAGTAGGAAAATAGACTTGCAGAGAAGAAGCAGAGATGTTTAGTCCAGTATTAAGAAACAAAAACACAAGCTAACACCACACACACCTTCATTAAGGTTAATACTAGGGGTGTCACGATCTCGATATTTTATCGAAATCGAATCGAAATGAGGTCATGGTCTCGAGTATCGAAGTCAAAAAGAGGATCGACGATCCCTCCCGCGCGCGCTACGCAAATAGCGCAGCGCGCTACGCAAATGGCGCGGCACCAACACAGCGCATCCTATTCATTTAAATAGAGATAGCCACTGCATGAGCGCAGTCGGCGGGAGTGTGATCACTGTTTTTATCTGTCCAACGGGGGAGGGGGGCGGGGGTTGGGCGCGCAGGTTTTGTATCTGTTTCTAACGGAGGGGTGGGTGCGCGCAGGTGAGAGCGTGTGAACTCGCTGAAATGCGTGTGTCAGTGTGACTTGAGAACACTGACTATAGATCACAGTGAGGTGGATTAAAAATCTTAAACTTATAATTGACTACACCTGTTGCTTTCCATTGAATTAAAAAAACATCTTTCTCTCAGATAAAGTAAACACAAGCGTGTTTCTGACTAAAATAAAAGCTTTTCAGGAGAGATATAAGTTATGTGTAAATATTTATAAGACAATACCTGACAAAATCTGTTTTAATGACGTTAATAAACATCACTGTGACAGCGCTAGTCACAGTTTCACCACATCACTTATCTAACCAGCCTGTACTGATTTCTGCCCCCCAATAATGCTTTCAATAACCTCTAATAGCCTTTAATAGTCTTCAGTAGCCTTTAAAAGACTTACCTGGCGGCCGTGGTGTGTCCACTAAACTCCGTAGTTATAAACATCCTGAGGTTAGCAGCGCGCTAACTGACCTGTTTATAATGTAATCCGAGCAGTGACTCCGTGTCGGCTGTTCTAACCTGCTGCTGTTAGCTGCTTGGGCTGAAAGATGAACTGTAGTGAGCTGTATTATCCGGTTAGTGGGGTTAAAACCTTTATTTGTTTACAGAAACAGTAAAAACGGACTGGCTGAGCCCTGTAGCCCGTGGCTGGGCTGTACTGAAGTAGTGACTGAGTGAAGAGAGCGGGGCTTGTGCTGCTGCTGCTAGTGGTTGGATGAAGAACTGCAGCTTCATGTAAGTGAGCAGTTTCACCAGCCATCCACACACAGCTCTGATAAACTGCTTGTTTTAATAGTGCACACTGTTGCTACCAAAAAAAGTCACTAGATGGCATTACCATATATATCTTAATAAATAATAATAATAATATTTATAATATTTATAATAATAATAATAATAATAAATATATTATTTAAATTTCATGAGGCATAAAATAATAACAAGAAAAAAAAACAAGAAAATCAAGAATCGAATCGAATCGTGACCCTCAAATCGAAAATGAAATCGAATCGAGGATTTAGAGAATCGTGACACCCCTAGTTAATACAGAACCAGATCAGCAGAACCTATTAAAGAAGAACTTTAATATTAAAGAAGAACATCCAAACATAGTTGCACACAGAAGAAGGTGTCAGATTGCAATTCTATTCAGAAAAAAAGATAAATTTTACCAGGAACAATAAATGATTAAACATAAAAACAGATATGAGTATTTAATTGTGTTGTTCTGTGATGATCCACACCATGTGTTAGGCATTCTCGTGCAAAGCCAATCATAAAACTTGAATTGTTTGCATGCTCATAATGCTCTTGATGTTTATGATGTCAAAAGTACCCAGAAAGTTTAATTTGACAAAGAATGTATGTTATATATATATTAAACATAATTGTGAAGAATGTAAAGCAAATAACTATTTAAATCAGTCTGTGTATGCTATTCAATGTGAGCATTGAATTTTCCTCCATCTTTGAGGGAGGTTTTCTTGCCCCTGTCACCTTTGGCTTTCTCATTTGGGATTACATGTTTTATTGTTTCATTTCTTTTCATCGCATTACTGGATTTCTGTAAAGCTGCTTTGCGAGAACATCAGGTTATTAAAACTGCAAATACAAAAACATTTGACTTGACTTCAATCTGTCTACAGCTGCCCTCCTCTGAAGAAAATTATTAACCTAAAGGTAATTAGGTTTTGTGTCTTATCATGTTAGCATGAAGCCAAAGCTTGTGCTTTTTGGCATTTTATAACAGCTCTCAGACATCGCAGTGAAAACAAAGAGCTATTTTTAACAGCAGAGCTTCAGTTTGGGTGTTGATTCCTTCTGAATGAGCAGATCTGTTAAAGCAGGAAGAAGGGATGCTAGTTTAAGCCATTTTCATCTATGAACTATAGAAAATGTTCAGAGAATCAGGTCCAGACATTATTCAGAGTTGTGCTTTCACACATGCAGCGTACTGTCACACCTTAGCCTGTGTCTGACTTGTGTTTTTCCTCTTTTGGTTCTATGTGCTTCTGCCATCTGTTTTCCTGTCTTGTGTTCTCAGTTAAGTGCTTTTTTAAGCACTTGGCCTAGTTTTGTTATTGTCCTGTCTCTGCCTTTGCCCTGGCCATTACTGTTGTCACCTTGTATCTTGTTTGTAACCCCGCCCCCTTGTTTCCTGGCCCAGGTGTGTGGTAGCTTAAGAATTTAGGGAGTTACGAGCACGAGCACAGATGCAAGTTAAAAATGAAATGGCAGGCTGTTAACTGTAGAACTATTTTGAAAAAGAAGATTTCAACCAGTTCAACCAGTGTGGCTTTATATAAACCATGAGAAAGTTAGATGTGTAAATAGGCTGTACACACACCATTTTACACATTTTTAAGAGCCTCTTTTATGAAATACCCCAGACCTGTGATATTACACTCTAGTCTGAGAAATGGTGAGTGGCTGTGTGAAATCTAATAAAGTCTAGAAGCAGTGAAAATAGCTTAGGGTGAGCAGACATCGCCTTTTTTCCTGGGTAATGTCCTCTTTCAAGGATGTGAAAAGAGCTTCTGGACAGGATTCCTAAAGTGTGTAAAATGATGGGATTTCGTTCTGATTTTACTGATGAAAACCAAGGTATCTACAGCTTTCAAACCTTCTGTATGTGAATTTTCAAAGATTTAAACCTACTGTTTAGGTTTGCCCTTTTTTACCACCATTATACTTCTCTGAATCATCAGGATCTGACGTTTTAATTGATATATGCACTTATTATTGTTTTAGGGTGATCCCACTAGCATGTGAGCGCAGCATTAATCCCTGTTAATACTTCACATGTTCCATGAGTGATCCATGAGAGTTCCAGCAGACTAAGGCTTTGCCAATATGATCTGAGGATCGCTGGGATGAGTCTGGGGTCATCAGCATCAACGTTGCCATCAGCAGCCGGAGTCTGAGAGAGCACAAGTGACGTTGCTCACTCTCTGGGTGGACAGATGGCGCTCTTTCCCCATATCACTCTGGAAGGTGATGTTGGTCGGCACAGGGGTCTGCGCACATGTATTGAAGGAATATCGTACTAGTCTCCAGCCTCCTATTGTTGTGGGCATTACTAGTGATGAGTGGAGGTCTATAGAGTGGGTGGGGTAATTGGCCCACCTCCCCAGGTAAAACCAGTCCCATCTGACTAGAGCTTCACACTGTAAAGAGTGAATCAGGGCAAATAAGGCTTGTGGTTTACAGTAACGTAAAACATTGCTTTCCTTTACCTCATTTAATGTCCTATAATTTTTTATCTCTTCCTTCCTACTCATCTTCTCTCTTTATCACTTTGTCTTATCTCCCAGACCTAGCTGCACTTGTCAGAGAGGCATCCCAATCAATCACCCCCACCCCCTCCACTACAACAGCCTTTTCCTAGACTAGCAGGTGCTGATGGCATGATCCAGACTCACATCTACTAGATTATAAAGTGTTTGTCAACCCACAAAGCTTATTTTTAGCCTAAAACGAATCTAAACTAAATATTTATTTTTAAATATGCAGTACATTGTAGTGGATTAACCAGAGGATTTCTTCATTGCTTACACACAGACACACACACTACCCCCACTTTACGGCCTATAAGGAAACTTCGAACCCAGAACACTCTAAAAAACCTTGGAGTAATCTTTTTTTCAAACAACCTTAAATTTCAAAATGACATTTACTGACTATTTCTTCACTCAGCCTCGCTCAAGAGCCCTAAATGCGAGTTTAGGGTAAAATTCTGTTTACATTCCTCCAAGTCATAAACCTCGGAGTTAATGTAAACATTTGGAACATTTGCAACACATTTGCAACACCATCACTAGGACGGGACTGCGGATTTAAGAGAGTGTCAAAACTTAATTAATGCCTTGGAAATTGTTAATTCACCAAATATTATACCAATTTAGGGGTTTGTGCCTAGTTATTTCTGCAATCACTTAGAAATAAGATTAATGAAATTAAGAGAAATGTTCTAAGCTTGGAAATTCCATTGACCGTTTGTAAGTGAGACTCTCTGCTCTCTGTTCACCAACCTCCCCCACCGTCGTAAATTCCGATGCCAGCCGCTTATCTACACTCAGCAGAGAAGAGGAATTTCTCACTGAGAAGATTTTGCTTAAAATACATATATATTGACTATATAAAAAAGGTGTTTTATAGAATGTTTACTAGATAATGGTATATGTGTCTGGTATATGGTATATGTGTTTGGATGTGTCCTGATTAAATTCTCCTACACATTCAAGTCTGAATCAACAAGGTTTAACTAGCATTTGATAATTTAGCTTTATTTGGTTATCAGTGGTTTAACCATGTATTATCTTTTAAGTGATTTAATTGGGTTTAAATAATAACATGACTCTTGATCTCTTTCTGACAGAGTACCATCCATCATTGTATTCCTAAGATTATCTTGAGTATTACAAAACTGTTTGTGGGCAAAATATATATATATTACATTTATTGTGATTCAATTGTAAGATTGTTTCCTGAATTTATCCTCACAAACTGGTATGCTGAAGAATGTATTTTGATCCACTGTTTAGTTGAGTTTTCTTTTGGTTTGGTCTATTAGAAAAATAGACCTCTAGCTGAAGCATGTTGACCATGTGAGGAGGGGGGGTTTATGGCCCTTTGTGAATCCCCACCAAAGTTTGAAATTGCTCCTAGACCAATCAAAACACAGACATTTGGGCCACAGGGCCAATCATAGCTCAGGGGCCAAACAGGCCACAGAGACTAATAGTTAAACTGGGCAGACACAGTTCAGTTGCCAGTTTAGAGTTTTCCAGTTGAGTTCAGTTCGGAGGAGTTGGAGGAGAAGCAGTTGGAGTTAGAGAAGGAGTGGAAGAAGATGAGTTGAGGAAAACAGTTAGAGGAGAGAGGTTAGGGAGCCCAGAGATGGAGAAAGGATATACTATTAGTGTAGTCATCTTAAGTTAGTTTTCTTAGACTAGTGCATTTAATCTTCAAGTATATTAATATTAGCTATCCTAGTTTAAATAACTAGGCTATTTTATGATCTACAGAGTTCTCCTGCTTGCCAAGATAGTTAATATAGTTCAGTAAACCAACTAGACCAACCGACGGATCACCGAGAGGGTACGCCAGCCGAGCCAGCTCCAGGGAAGGCCTTCCCTGTGCAGAGACTAGAAGCGGGTGTCGTCCAGGTGCGCCGCTGGCCCACAGAGCACCATCTTTACCCTGCGGATGGGTCCACACCGGACCTTCTAGGGGTGCAGGATGTCAGCCGAACAAGAGGTTTAAACAGCGGACCGAACCGATGGGGACCCCCCTTTGTAGACGTCTCAGAGTAAGGCAGTTTGGGTATTTCTCTCAGCAATTGGTGTTTTGGTTGGTCAAGTCTAGTTTGGTTATTGTTCTTAACTCTCTTCGTAGTATAGATTAATTTTTAGTTATTTGGCGAAAGGGATGATCTTTGTAGGCCGTAAAATATCTTACTTATCTACTTATTTTAGTGTTCTCATTTGATTAGTTTGACCTCATTACATTTAGACCCTTATTTAGAAATATTCACTTAATAGTTCTATTAATCTTTATTCCTTTCATATCAGCATTATAACGTGTTTGTTGTTTATTTCTCATTTATCATTCTACACTATGATTTGATATCTAATGGCTACATTTATGACTCTTTAATGAATTATTTACTCATATATGTGTGATTTAATAAATACTTTTATTTTACAAAACCTGTCATTTCAGTGTGTTTTTCTGGATAACTTGGTTATGAAAATTTCTGTCACCTGTAGAAACCACACCCTGAGATGTCTTGTGTTATTAATTAATTTGATTAATTAATTAATTAATTAATTAATCTAATTAAATTAATTTAATAACTGGCGCCCAATTAAAAATATTTCAACATCTCAATTAGCACCAGGTATTAAACCACTGAGCCGCTACATAATTGGCGCGCCAACGTGGGGCAGGATTATTATTGGCTCCGCCGCGAGACCAGAATATACACATTTCATAACCAGTTCCAGAAAATAGCGCTGTAAGTTGCAGAATAAAGTGTATTTTGTTTTT
The DNA here is from genome assembly GCF_023375975.1 of Astyanax mexicanus. Classification (NCBI taxonomy): domain Eukaryota; kingdom Metazoa; phylum Chordata; class Actinopteri; order Characiformes; family Acestrorhamphidae; genus Astyanax; species Astyanax mexicanus. Next base: position 26,811,308 of record NC_064408.1, read on the forward strand.
ATTGCTAAATGCGTTAGCTGCTGGCTAGCTGGCCTAGCTGGAGTTAACTGCATAAACCCAGCGTGTTAGAAACACACGCACATGTTCTACACGTGCTTTTGTTTACAATTCAGGACTGGCCAGTCCCCCGCTGTGTGTGCGCGTCGCGCGCACGGTCCCCTGTGTGTCTGTATAACGTGTACAGTTGTGTGTGTGGTATGCGAGCGCTCTTGAAAACATTACCGCCGTGTGTGGGCAACCTTAAACCCGGGTGTATATACGTGTATATACGTGTGTACTTACATAAAGTTCGAACTGTTTCCGGTAAAATAGACATATTTTGCCAGTGTTGATCTGATAAGGCCTTCGCGCAGCTCTGAGCCGCGGATTTCCGGCTCACTGACTCCGCGCTCCAGTTAAAACTGCCGGTTTTTGCGCGAAATCCGTAAAATCTCGCAGTACTGGACACTTCCACGTGCGTAAAAGAGTAGCTAACTTTTACGTAACACCACCCTGAGTGGCAGGAAGTTTATTGTGTGCGTGATTAAACTAACCACGCCAGGATGTAAATCCTCTTTGCTCATCTTGTGAAGTGTGTTGCTGCTGTGTTAAACTTTCGGACAGCCGAGTCCTTCTCCTCTGCTATTCACAGTCGACTGAGTCAGTCAAATCTGCTGACCAGGTCCCAGACCCAAGGGGCGGTCCTTAACGTGGCATCATCAGTGGGCGTGACCACTCCCACCAGTCGGCCTCTGCCACCATCTGGTGGACAGCCTGACTATTTACACTCAAACTCAAAGGGTGTTTTACTACCCCTCACCACTAGGGGGGGTACACTGCCACATTGCCATCTGGTGTTTGATTTGGGTAACTGCATACAGTGCAGAAAGGTGCATTTCATTTGTTTGACCACCAGAGGGAGCCACTTAGCCATATAGCTGTGTCGCCACCTGGTGTTGTATTTGTGTAATTGCTATCATCCTGTAGAGTGCATTTAGAGTTTCCGTCGCCAGAGGGTGCCAATTTCAAACAAACTTTTTGTTAAGTTAATAAAGGGAATTTGCATTGTGGTTGGGTTAAATGGTTTGTAAATAAGTAAACAAATAACTGCATTCATTTAATCGGTTAATATTAAATAGTTAAATTTAAGTTTCAGGTCTGCTCTCTCAAACATTACTCTTTATGTTACATTGAACCAAGCTAAATAGCTATCTCCATTGAGTAACTAATCACAACATAAAATAATTAACTGGTCATTTTAATCAATTTGATTAAGTAAAGTTAATTACATTTTTGTTAATTAATTATTTTCAATTTAATTCAACCATCTTCAAATAAATTAAGATTAATTCTTGATCGATTAAGATCAATTATTAATAACTGATTGAAATTAATTAATTAATTAACCATTAAAAAAAAAAAAAAAAAAAAAAAAAAAAAAAAACCTATCCAGTTATCTGTTACTCAACCATATACCCAGCACACCTGTGCTTAATACATAGTTAAATTCTCCCATCCTGTACATAGTTAATAACTATACTCATATTTAGACATACTGTGTATAGTGGCCTACAGTTACTAAACTGTTCACTAGCACCACTGACAACAAATCTAACTATTCTTTCAAAATTAATCTACTAATTGTAACCTTAGGTCGCCCACTTTTAACAGATTTTCTTCTTAGAAAAGGCACAATGCTAATTGACTCGAACATAAAATAAACTTGTTTGTCATCAAAATTGTTTGATTCCACGTGCTTTACGTAAATCAAAATGTGTGCCACCGAAAAAGCTCTTTTAGAGCTTACAGCTGGTCTACCCCCAGGACTCACCATCCCAGTCCAACAAATGGACAGTGGGGGTCTCCATGCACTAATTGCCAAAAGCCTCAATGAGTGTGTATCTAAAATCCTTGAGGGCAAGCAACAAGTGGATCCGATTTCCCTAATACTGTGGAAACAACTGCTGTTGTCACAGGATCAACTTGCTGCTTCCTCCAAAACCATTCAAAATCTCCAAGCAGAGATTGTCACTTTAAATGATAGAGTTGCAGACCTAGAGAACAAAACTGTACAGTCTGAAATGAACCAAAGAGACCTCAAAACCGAAGTGCAGCTGCTTCAAAAGGAAGCCAACATAGCTACCCAACTTGCAGCTCAGTCACAGGAAAAACTAAAACATGCTATTGCAAGACAGGTTGAGCTACAAACTGAATTAGCACATGCTAACAATGCAGTCAAATTAACTCGAGACCAAACAGAGTTAACATTTGAGCTGATGATGGAGGGAGACTCCCCCATCAATCCAGCTGGTAAATCAGGAACCCCTGGGGTTCCGGATCCTAAGCAACAACCATCCACAAATACATTCCCTCTAGTCTCCCTTAAAGGTGCTGAAGCGCCAGTAGAACCAAGGTTCACTCAGCGTTCCCAGCCACATGGGACCTCTGTGCAACCTCAAGCACCCTCTGATAGAGATTTGGACAAAATTGCGCGTAACATCCCACGCTTTGAACCAGAACCGGACGGTTCTAATGATGTCCACCAGTATCTTCGCGACATTGACTTCTTCTTACGCCGTTTCCCCAAGGCCACGGTAGATGATAAAATCTACCTCATTAAGGTGTCCTCTAGTCGGGAAGTTGGACGTTTCATTGAGCGCCAACCACCCCAGGTTAAGAGAGATTATCCTGCTCTTTGCAAGGCTTTGGAGAATGAGTTCTCCAACCACCTTGTTCAAACCGGCCTTGCTGCAGCTCTTGCAATTAAGCAGAGCCGCCAGGAAACACCCCTACAGTACTATCACCGCCTCAGGCTAGTTTATTTCGGCTATAGAAATGAGCCTGGAATGGAGGAAGAGGAAGTTTTCAAAACATTGTTCGTGAGAAACCTCCATCCCTCCACCAGTCACTCTTTTGGAGTCGCAGCCTGCCCTCGTACGCTAACAAGCCGGCAGCTGCGTGATTTGGCTCTCAGAGGATTTGCTAAGTTCCAACAAAACATTAATAAAAAATCAGAGTCAAATGACGTCCTGATAATTAATGAGCAGTCCTCCCACGTCAAGCAAAAAGGGGCACACAAGGCTCCAATGCCACCTAAGACCCAGTTAAACCACAAAAACCAGAGAGTGTTCCACTCTTGGCGTCGCTCGTCCCTACATTGGGCCAAGCAAAGTGACCAAAAGCCCTCCTATCGAAGGAAAGGTAGGATAAAACGCAGTTGGAATGGCAAACATTCACAGCACCATGCTCGAGCACAGAGCTCCAGCAAACTTCAATCTCCGCTCAGGAGAAAGAGCCCAAAGCACCACAAACGTTGGTGTCCACCTAAAGGGCACAAGGATGAGACATATCCAACTAACCTGAGCACTAAAGACGGCAGTCTGCTCAGACAATTTCGTAACGAAATACGCAAGCAGGACAATGCTGAATCTGAATTCTTGCCAATTGTCCATGCTCCAGATCAACCTGCTTGGGGGGGTGCGAAATCCATCCACTCCAATGCAGCCTTGGTTGTACAGCCAGACGCTGAAGACAACCACACTGAGGAAGCTCCTTCCCTCAGCCTGGAGGATCCACCACCTAAACAATTCTTGGGTTTCTTAACCGAGAAAGGGACAACACCAAAATTCTATCTAGCCACCAGGCTGGAAGATGTGTTCGGGTATGAAGCTCTTTTGGACACGGGGTCAGACATTTCTTTAATGTCAAATTCACTTTTTGACCAGGTGAGGGCGACAGCCCGCCGAAACAACAAAGAGATACCTCTGAAAAAGTGTGCTCTTCACCTTCAACCATATTCGCACACTGGTATCACTCTGCATTCTGCAGCCCTGGTGCACGTTGCCATCGGTCCAATGAGCCTCACCCATCCAATTCACATTTCTCCATTGGAGAACGTCCCATTGCTCTTTGGCAAAGACCTCCTTGACCGGTTCAAACCATTGATTGACTTTCAGCATCATAGAATCTGGGCACAGGTTTGCGAACCCCTGCCCTGTCCTAAGGCACAGGATAGAGTTCAATGCTATCATGTTGCTAGCAACATTGAGCCACACAAGCTCATTGAGCCTTCAAATTCCACGGAAATCAATGAGAAGCTCACAGTCAGGATTCTGAAACCACCATCTTCAGAGTCCCCTAGCATGACTCTAAAACAAAACACCTGTTCATGGGCATTGACTCCCTCTACGGCTGTAGATGAGTACAACCCAAAAGCTGGAAAGTCATTCACTCTTAACACAACGGTCAACGGTGAAATCTTTGTTCCATGGGCTGACAAGTCAGCTGTTCACAGAACACCTGCAGGTTCCTTGCCACGGACTAACTGTGATCCTCTGTTCGTGCACCAAAAGGATTGTTCTCTTCTTGTTCCTGCACCAGTGGTTCCAGACAAACACAGTCCCTTGGATTCTTATGAATGTAAAAACATTCCCACCATCTACACAGATGGATGTGCTTTTCGGAATGCTCAAATCAAATGGAAAGTTAACATGACAATTGGTGCATGTGGCAACACTTCTTTCAGAACACTGGCATTTCAACTTGATCCACTTGCCACTTACTGTGCGTCTTTCAGGATGCTCAAGGGCCTGTTTGTTTATGCCCCAGATACACACGCTTCATCTTCATTCGTGGTGCCTCAGCGCCATGGGGGGGAGAGCCTAGCCCAGGCCCTCGATCACCCATGGGTGGACCACAAAATGATGGGGGAAACACACCGAGCATTCCCACAATTGACATATCTGCCACTTGTTGGAAAAAGGCTAGTGTGTTTTCAGCCCCAATCTTCAGAAGATCTGTGTGGTATATGGCCAATTCCACAAATGGATTGGGTCGAAAGACTCATGAAATTTGTTCGAAGGAACAAACATCTCATCACTGTGGCAGGTGCATTTGCCAGATGGAGGGGACGTCCCCCAGACCCTATTGAAATGGCTCAGGCCACAACTTTTTCGCTGAACCACACTTTCTCAGGTGTTGGTATATCTCACCGTTCTAGCGGTGAACTGCGGAAACACCCAAAGCTGGGAAAAAGCACGCTTGGATACCAACCATTGTGCTACACTGCTGACAAGCTACTGGTGAGGTCCCAGCACAGCACTGGCAAAACAATTCGCGAGCTCAGGTCTCATTGGTTTGGTCCTCAGGCAAAGGCAGACAAACTGCCTCGCATCTGGAACCAAATCCCGCATCGTCAGTGTTTTATTAAACTGATTCTCAAACAAGTTCACTGTAACCCAATTAAACTATGCAAAAGCCCCATGGGACAAGTCGGGACCAATAATGCCCTAGGTTAAATCATAATACTGGGCCAAATACTTAGACACACTGAGTGTTCATTGTCCACCATATTCTGACCTGACGCAATTGTTAAATTGAGAAAGTACCACACATTCACTGTCTGGAACTCACCTATCCAAGTAGCATAACTCACAACAAATTGGATATTTTGTTAAACCTAGTGTTTGAATCACCATTTCAAACCATTAGCATAACAGTATAATAAATACGTGGAGAAGGGGGGGTGCCAATTTTTTTTTTCTCTCTTCTTCTCTCTCTTCAGGTGCCCAAAACATATTTTGTTTCCCTTCTGACTATGTTTGCTCCGCTATATTGTTCTCAATTGTTGACTAAGTAGTGGCTAATTATTGAAGCATACCTTATGGGTAGGTTGTCTTGATAAAGTTATAAAGGAACAAATAGCTAGCAAACTATTTGTGATCCTTTCATATGCTTGTTGCCACACTATCACATTAAATTAACTATTCTATTCAGAACCAAAAGCCAATAGCTACAACAAAAAAACTGATCATCAGAGAAATCTATTAGACCAAAAACTCTGTCAGCTACCTTGTAGTAGATTGTCTTAAGAAAGCATGACCAACAAGACACCAATTGCATGAAAGATGTACCCTAACATGCTCTGTCTACAGAAATCCACGTTGACATCGACCGATGACCCAACGTCCAGTGGCCCATCGATCGATGGGGGGGGAATGTAGTGGATTAACCAGAAGATTTCTTCATTGCTTACACACAGACACACACACTACCCCCACTTTACGGCCTATAAGGAAACTTCGAACCCAGAACACTCTAAAAAACCTTGGAGTAATCTTTTTTTCAAACAACCTTAAATTTCAAAATGACATTTACTGACTATTTCTTCACTCAGCCTCGCTCAAGAGCCCTAAATGCGAGTTTAGGGTAAAATTCTGTTTACATTCCTCCAAGTCATAAACCTCGGAGTTAATGTAAACATTTGGAACATTTGCAACACATTTGCAACACCATCACTAGGACGGGACTGCGGATTTAAGAGAGTGTCAAAACTTAATTAATGCCTTGGAAATTGTTAATTCACCAAATATTATACCAATTTAGGGGTTTGTGCCTAGTTATTTCTGCAATCACTTAGAAATAAGATTAATGAAATTAAGAGAAATGTTCTAAGCTTGGAAATTCCATTGACCGTTTGTAAGTGAGACTCTCTGCTCTCTGTTCACCAACCTCCCCCACCGTCGTAAATTCCGATGCCAGCCGCTTATCTACACTCAGCAGAGAAGAGGAATTTCTCACTGAGAAGATTTTGCTTAAAATACATATATATTGACTATATAAAAAAGGTGTTTTATAGAATGTTTACTAGATAATGGTATATGTGTCTGGTATATGGTATATGTGTTTGGATGTGTCCTGATTAAATTCTCCTACACATTCAAGTCTGAATCAACAAGGTTTAACTAGCATTTGATAATTTAGCTTTATTTGGTTATCAGTGGTTTAACCATGTATTATCTTTTAAGTGATTTAATTGGGTTTAAATAATAACATGACTCTTGATCTCTTTCTGACAGAGTACCATCCATCATTGTATTCCTAAGATTATCTTGAGTATTACAAAACTGTTTGTGGGCAAAATATATATATATTACATTTATTGTGATTCAATTGTAAGATTGTTTCCTGAATTTATCCTCACAAACTGGTATGCTGAAGAATGTATTTTGATCCACTGTTTAGTTGAGTTTTCTTTTGGTTTGGTCTATTAGAAAAATAGACCTCTAGCTGAAGCATGTTGACCATGTGAGGAGGGGGGGTTTATGGCCCTTTGTGAATCCCCACCAAAGTTTGAAATTGCTCCTAGACCAATCAAAACACAGACATTTGGGCCACAGGGCCAATCATAGCTCAGGGGCCAAACAGGCCACAGAGACTAATAGTTAAACTGGGCAGACACAGTTCAGTTGCCAGTTTAGAGTTTTCCAGTTGAGTTCAGTTCGGAGGAGTTGGAGGAGAAGCAGTTGGAGTTAGAGAAGGAGTGGAAGAAGATGAGTTGAGGAAAACAGTTAGAGGAGAGAGGTTAGGGAGCCCAGAGATGGAGAAAGGATATACTATTAGTGTAGTCATCTTAAGTTAGTTTTCTTAGACTAGTGCATTTAATCTTCAAGTATATTAATATTAGCTATCCTAGTTTAAATAACTAGGCTATTTTATGATCTACAGAGTTCTCCTGCTTGCCAAGATAGTTAATATAGTTCAGTAAACCAACTAGACCAACCGACGGATCACCGAGAGGGTACGCCAGCAGAGCCAGCTCCAGGGAAGGCCTTCCCTGTGCAGAGACTAGAAGCGGGTGTCGTCCAGGTGCGCCGCTGGCCCACAGAGCACCATCTTTACCCTGCGGATGGGTCCACACCGGACCTTCTAGGGGTGCAGGATGTCAGCCGAACAAGAGGTTTAAACAGCGGACCGAACCGATGGGGACCCCCCTTTGTAGACGTCTCAGAGTAAGGCAGTTTGGGTATTTCTCTCAGCAATTGGTGTTTTGGTTGGTCAAGTCTAGTTTGGTTATTGTTCTTAACTCTCTTCGTAGTATAGATTAATTTTTAGTTATTTGGCGAAAGGGATGATCTTTGTAGGCCGTAAAATATCTTACTTATCTACTTATTTTAGTGTTCTCATTTGATTAGTTTGACCTCATTACATTTAGACCCTTATTTAGAAATATTCACTTAATAGTTCTATTAATCTTTATTCCTTTCATATCAGCATTATAACGTGTTTGTTGTTTATTTCTCATTTATCATTCTACACTATGATTTGATATCTAATGGCTACATTTATGACTCTTTAATGAATTATTTACTCATATATGTGTGATTTAATAAATACTTTTATTTTACAAAACCTGTCATTTCAGTGTGTTTTTCTGGATAACTTGGTTATGAAAATTTCTGTCACCTGTAGAAACCACACCCTGAGATGTCTTGTGTTATTAATTAATTTGATCAATTAATTAATTAATTAATTAATCTAATTAAATTAATTTAATAACTGGCGCCCAATTAAAAATATTTCAACATCTCAATTAGCACCAGGTATTAAACCACTGAGCCGCTACAACATTTAATCACAAATCTTTGTTTTCAGTGTGATTTTAGTATTTATTCCCTGTTGTTTTAATGGCAGTGCGCACAGAAACCTCTGAAGAGCAGATTATTTGCTCAGAGATAAAACTAAAACATTCCCCAACATCAAGATTACACGATTACACAGTACAACTCTTTCTGTGATATACTGTGTCCTCTACCTTAAGATGTATCTACAAATTTCCTTTCTGTTTAGACAGACACACACACATATAAGTATAATTGAATAAAATAGCTTAATAAGTGAGACAAAAACAAAGCAAAACTGGCAAACAATCTAATTAAAAAAACAAAATGAAACAAACACACAAATTAAAAAATGCATTATGATAAAAATCAATATATTCCCCTAATATTCTATTAATCAGCATAATCTTTCTGTTTCTTTCGATATACGTTTCTACATCAAACACATTTTGGCCACAAACACCAATACAAAATTGTTCCAGTTAATGTACATAAAAAAAACATTAGATAGTCCAGAGACAGTCTAATCTCATACATTAGAAATATCATACAGATATATTTTAAATTCCGACCTTTTACATAAACCTTTTTTTTGGAGTATAAAGCTGCACTCTGGGTACAACTATTTTTGCAACCTTTTCTATGGTGAGTGTTGTATGCATGTACCCAATGCTGAGACAGTATATATTTTATTTTTTCCAATGGAACATTGAAAACCTTTTAACAGACTTTACACGCCTCATGGAATTCTTTACAAATAAAAAATAGCCCTTTAAAAGCAAACTTAACCCCATGTTTTTATGTGACTCCACCCTCAGCTCAAATGTAAAAAATGCTGAAAAAAAAAATGGGAGGGGTAGTTTGGGAGAGGTACTGGGTGATGTATGGGTTTAGGGGCGGGGCAGAGGAGAGAGATGATTGGGCTGAGTGGAGAGAAACAGATGATTGGACGTTCCAAGGGTGTGGTATCATTGATTGATTGATTGATTGATTGCCTTGCCCCTATAGCACAGTTGAGTCTACAAAGGCAAATCAGAGGCAGAAATGACCACAATGAAATGGCTTTATTAAAGGTTAGAAAATGTTTATAAACATTTGAGCAAGACTGGTATGTTTTATTACTTCAGAGAAACCGATTTTAGCTATAAATGAAAAAATATGGTTTAGGGTGTAGTGCCTCTTAAATTTTCAGTGAACACAGGCTTTCGTTTTTGAATACTGGAACTGTGGAACTGCAGTATTGCCCCCTCCTTCTTTTTTCCCCCTGTTGTACCTCCCTCAGGGGCATCAGGTGGTGTCAGAACTCATCAGTCTGAAGGCGTAACCAATTCTAGCGGTGGTTCAGGCTCTGGTCATGTCTAGAGGAGATTCGAAAGCTTCTTGCAATTGAGACGTCGGGCGGAGAGAGAGGGAGAGAGAGAGAAAGAGAGAGAGAGAGATAGAAAGAGGGTGGGGGGGACGACCTGTGGTCCTCATCTGATTGTGATTTATTTACACCAATACCCCCGTTCCAGAGGTCCGGGACTTTTTTCGGAAGGGGGTAGTTGAGAGCGGAATGGCGTGGATTTACTGCTCCATTCCAGGAAGCCCATTGCGAGTGGCACCGCTCAATTTCTCTCACATGACACATCCTTACTTTAAATGGAAATGAAGAACAACTAAAAGCTGCTTCTGGGGAAGGGCAGAGACACAAGCGAGGAAAACAGGCCCGTCCTCTTCTGAAGACGAACGCAGGCAGATTCTGATCACTAATGACGCGGACGTCATCCACTCAGACTTTAAAAACATGACGGAGGGTTTCATCAGCCGGGTCCACAGCAGGTACTTCAGCTGATTGCCTGAGAACCTACAACACTGTCTTCTCCTCTTACTGATTTCTGCTTCACACTCCCCTGTTTACCCACCTGCATTCTGTCACTGTTAGAGTAAAAACAGAACACTAACGTACTTCTCTCAGTGTTGAGAAATGTACCACTGGGAGTTTTTTAAAAGGTTTTTAAGTTTTTATAAACCATTTTAATGCCTGAACTGTCAAAAAATTGCCAGAGACCAATAAAATTTGAACTTTGCATACTTTACATCTTTTACTTCTATACATATAGAACACAACATTGTTTAACCCTTTGTGCTTTACAATTTTACTCAGGCAATTTAAAACTTAAAGGAGAACTCCAGTGTAAAATGGACTTTTGGTTTACCGAGATCCAGAAATTTTAACAGTTCGTCCAAACACCCTTCAGACTGGGTGACATGGGCATAATTTGCCTCGATAAATCGCTTTTTCCACCGTTATCCAGCTCAAAGTAGCTCCACACCTCCTGGCTAGTATCCGGAGAGCCCTGACATTTAAAGCGAGGCATTAATAACTTAAAAAGTGCACAAGAAGTTTATTACAAACCACAGTTTACGTCCCATAACGTTATCTTCACCTCCGAGCGCCACCATTACTCCTGGGGTGGGCTGCTACACTATGCAGAGACTATATATATAGATTATGCCCTGTGTCACCCAGTCTGAAGGGTGTTTGGACAAACTGTTAAAATTACTGGATCTCGGAACACTGTGGGAGAATGGAGGTGTGCTATTCATCAAAGTTAAGTACTTTTTATCATGTTTTACTACAACAAAAGTCCATTTTACACCAGAGTTCTCCTTTAAAAAAAGAGTATGTATAATTGTGGTGAATACAGTACAAAGATAATCCACTAGTGGGCAAAACATGTATATGATTAAATTTTCTTATATGTTCTTTTTAGTTATTTATTTGAGTTATTATTGTAACAAAACAATCATTTAAATACTTCTTGACTTTTGTATTATTATTATTATTATTATTATTATTATTATTATTATTATTATTATTATTATTATTATTATCTGTTTCACATTCTTGTTCTTCTGTTTCCTTAGTCCTGCCGTTTTTAAGAATCACCTAGCAACAACTACTGTATGTAATCTCATCTTGTATATCTGCTTAGTGACACCGACACCATAGCAACCACCACAGCAACCACTTAGCAACACCATAGCACCATGCTGTACCTACAACTTACTAACACCATAGCTACCACCTAGGATACCATAGAAACCACCTAACAAACACCATGGCAAACATCAAAGATACCATAGCCATTACACTGCTTAGAGCAACCTGGGCTGCATAAACAACATCTGCATAGCAACACCTTAGCAACCACTGAGTAACCTCACCTTGTAACCGCTTTGTGACACCGACACCATAGCAACCACCACAGCAACCACTTAGCAACACCATAGCACCATGCTGTACCTACAACTTACTAACACCATAGCTACCACCTAGAATACCATAGGAAACCACCTAACAAACACCATGGCAAACATCTAAAGATGTATAGAGCAACCTGGGCTGCATAAACATCATTTTATTTACTTCAGGATCTGAATTATCACCCTTCATAAATAAAATAAAATAAATAAATAGCTCAAATATGTGTCCAATATTGATACTTTTTTCATATTAAAGCTGAGCATTAATTATTTAATTTTTTATTTATTTAATAATTTCAAAAATTCCTGCATAGTTCAATTGATGTTAATAGTCATTTAAAATTGTTGGGTGTAAAATGGTTCATTGTAGAGGAGCATAACTCTCTTTACAATATTTACAATGATGGTAATGGGAAACACGACTATTTCCATTTTAGTTTTATATAAAATGTTAATGACAGTAAAATAAGTGTACAATAGGTTTTTCTTTGCTACTTTTTTGTTTTACAATACATTGCATTCTCACCACCATGAGTATATCAAAAAAACATAACTAATATAAATAATGTATCATAAATAATAATTCAAAATGATTGTAAAAGCATCATTGCAAGCTTTGTGCAGCATACATTTAAGCATTTAAACATCTGCTTCCCATCACCACCACTGTGAACAGATCTGTCTGTGTATTAACTTCTTTAGAACAGAGCGCTTCACCTCAGACCGCAGTGAATGACACTGTTTACATCTGAGCCATTTCTTTATACAGTAACCAGTCAAATTCCTGTCAGGAACACGCAGCCCACCGGACCCCCCTTCCATACAGTTCTGAGACTGTTTACAGCAGCGCTAGTCTTTCAGAGCTAGGCCCCGTATGTGGTGAGATTCTTAATGGGACTTTCTTTTTGCCTCAAAGGCTCGGATGTGTTAAGAGGATCCCTGCTGGTCTCTGACGTCTCAGAATGCATGGAGGCCTGCAGAACAATGTGTGTTGCATAAACAGGCTATAGATGTTTTACTAGTCTACTGTATAATGCCATTTTATTGCATGCGATATATGACGCACAATGCTATACCTGCCCCCATTATAAACCCATACAATTGCACCTCAACCACTGTTAGATATTATGAAATTCAAATTCAAATGTTCAGATCAGAACAGAAAGGCCAGTCTCTCTAGAAGAGAACATGGGCCATCTGAGCATCTGAACAGCTCAGAAGCTCTGTTATTTTAGACTGAAGAGGCCGTAAAATGAATGGAACTGAACAGAGAGCCACAGCCTGACTGTTGTCCACACCAATTGAGTTAACACTGGTGCCATTAGCCATCTAATCTTCAGCTACTGGCTTTTATTTAGGAGAAAGTTCCTATAAAACTGGTGGTTGGTGTTTAAGCAATGAGAACATTTGCTGTCCTATAAAATCTGACTGGTCAGCATTAGAGGTGGGAATCACAGGGCATCGTATGATACCATATTATCATGATATGTCGCCCACAATAGAGATGATTTTATAATACTGTAATTCTTTAAAGAGGATAAAATACTTCTAAATACTCAAACACCAGGAATTATGGATTTATTGGCATCAGTTTCACAGACTTCAATAACCAATATTCTTCACTACAGGTTAGAATTAGCGCCATCTTGTGAAATAGTGAAGTAGTAAATTTAGTTAAAGTAAAATTTAGGGGTGAGTCTCAGGGAGTAAAGAAATATTAGTATTTGAAAGCATTTGTCAATATGATACAATATGATCGGAATGATATAATATTTCACAATGATATATTGTCCTACCCCTAGTCAGGAAATGCAGAACTTCTGCCCTTCATTTATTTACTGTAATTTCTGCTGTGCATCCAGAATTTCAAGGGAATGATCTGGGATCAGTGATTTAAATCACTGGTTCAGATTGTGCTGCTTGCATGATCCGAGAGAGAACAAATGGCCTGGATGAGTTCTCTCTGGAAGGATAGGTGGCGCTGATGGGACTAAATCTTCATAGTTTTCCATTCTCTCGCAACAAAATACTTTTCTTAGTTTTAATGAATGACAAAATAAACTCAAAGTAAATGAATAATGGTTAGAGTAAATTAAGCAAGAAGATCATTTGGAGGTTCCACCAATGACAATCACTGGCAAGATGGCGGCACATGCCAACAAATAAACGCACAAATTAGCATTTTCCTTTTTTAAAAAATACAACTACTGTATTACCATAGCTAAATGTGTAATTTTAATGTATAATGGCCATTTTGTTTGTATCAGACAAATAAAAAAACAAAACAACAAAATGCTAGGAGTACTAGTTTTATTTTCAGTAGCCAACTTTGTTGTTCTATTGTAAATGGTGCAACAGACAGCAGAGGCTGCAACATTTAAAGTGGAACAGAAAAAAAATAAAAGCTAAATTCAGCTCCCCATCACAGAGGAATTATGGAATGGAAAATAATAAATAACTGTTGCAACACCTGTCCCCTTTCTGAATACATTCGATGCCTTAAAGTTAACTAGTAATTTTAAACGTATTTTGACATTTGCTCACAGTTGCAATTGTATAAATTAGTAATTAAAATGCCTTATTGTATATTTATTAATGAAAACTCTTTAAAAAAAATGCCTCAGCACTCGGAGTACGCTGGCTACTTAATAATGCTACATCAATGTTGGTTGGAAAAGAGTTGGCTGACTTCACATGTGATAGTTTTCACTGTCCCAGAGTTGTGTCCATTACTAGTGGTAATGGTAACGGAGTTGGGTATGCAATTACGCCGTAGGCTGTGCACACTGCATAGTTTTGACGCTAGACTATAAATCAGCCTACATAAAGAAACTGACATTAATAGATTTCTTGTTTTTTTTTGATAACTGTAAGTGTTTCATCTTTCACTAAGCAAATTACTTTCCAACACATTATCAGACTAGCTCTCAGGCCAGTCCTCAGGGACCCAAGATCTAAAAATTTAAGGAAGTGAGTAAGAATGAAAGAAATCATCCTAAAGTGATCCCTGTGGATGTTTCACACAGTGATGATGATGATGATGATGATGCAACAGGGTACAATTTCTGTATGTTTTTGGAAAAAAAAAAAGGTACCACGAACATCTCCTCTTCCGCACCGTTTGCTGATGTGGACCCATTTTCCGGCAGCCGCTTTCATCATTATACATCTGTTTCTCTCTCGAAGCTTATTATGACACCCACTCAACTGCATCCTGTTTTATATTGCATTAATTACTGGCGCCCCTGGGAGAAGGTATCTGCCCACTTTGAGAGGGATTTTTCCACTCTTGTACACTAATAATGAAGACAGCAGACCAATTCACTGGCATGTTACCTCCATCGCCTCTCGAGAGCATTAGACATCTGAGAAAATGACAGGTGAAGTTATTTATCTGGGCTCTGTGTGTGTTTATTTGTACTTACTTTATGATAAACATACATTATTTTATCTGTGTAATCATTTCCAAAGCTTTCCTGGAGAAAGACTCTCACTCATTTAACATATAGAATATTAAATAAGTCTTTGCTTATCACTTTGTACTGTTGCTATTGTTCTGTTATTTGTTTATTTGTTATTTGTTTGTACTGTCTGGGTCGACCTGAGGGGGATGGGTTCCTCTGACTGAGTCTTGGTTTCTCCTAAGGTTTCATCTTGTAAATATGAGGGATATTGCCACTGTTGGTGTTCGCTCATAAGCTGCTTTGAAACCGTTTCTCTGTAAAGCTGCTTTGTGACAACATTTGTTGTAAGAAAGCGCTATATAAAAAAAAATTAATTGAATCTTTTGGTGTCATTTTGTACTGTACATGGTAGGATATTTAAAGTCTTAATAATTTTAAAATGAGGAATATTTTCTGAAATTTGTTAAAGCTACATAATGTTTAGATACAGTTTTTCGCAGATTGGTTAACTCTGCAAAAATGTTGAATGTTCTTTATTGTTCTTCTTACACTATAAAAGTATCTGAGCTGGCCTAAGGACTTATATTATGAAACTTGAAACTTACTGGCTAACAGCTAACTAAAGATGCTAATGGCTAATATTTCTGAGCAGAATGAATTACTATTTTTTAATAACTGATGGATGTGTCTTTGTGCTGGTTGATGTGATATGTGGAATACGACTGTAGTTTATGCGAGTCTTTATTTATTACTCTCACAACACAGTAATACAGCTGCTACTAGGGCGTCATTTATGACCCAACATCGCGATGGATGGTAACCATCGCGATGCCACGCCCACTTTTTTGTTTTTCCAGAAACATGCACTGACCTTCTTTAGGTCTCCTTCACCTAAAACTTTAGCAGGGATTGTATGGAAAAATATCAAATCAGGTATATGACTTATATGAATTAGAGTCAGGGATGAAAATTAAAATAGCCTACTGCTACAAATATGCCTAATTGGCATATTATTATATTATTATTATGATTATATCTAGGTTACAGCTTGTCTTCGTTTTTTTTCTACATGTCTGTATTCATTTTAAACATTTCATGTTATTCATGCAAATAGAATAAGCCTGCTCGTTGTGCGTCAGTAAACTTGCTTATTGTCAACCAGTGTTGGGTACTTTGAAAAAGTAATTAGTTATATTTACTAGTTACTAACTGAGTTACTCCACTATAAAAGTAACTAGTTACCAGTAAAAGTAACTATTGACTTACTTTTTTACTCGCCCCTTAAAAAATGTACAAAAGAACATAAATTATGTAATTTATATTATTATTACAAAAATAACAAACAAAAATAAACCCAAAATGTTGACAAAAATATAATTTTAACGAATTTCAAAACATAGAAACTAAAAACGTTAAAATGGTATTAATGTAACACAATATAATATAACAGCTGGATTAAACAGTTGTAAGGATTTAGCGTCAGTCATAAGGAAAGCGTGCACGGCATTGCGATAAAAAAACAAAAAACAAAAACGTTTTAATAAATAAGGTCCTATCAAGTGTAGTTAAATGTATGGTATTAAATGGTATTAAATTCACATATTTATTGATGTTTAATCAAAAGAAATCAGGCAAAATGCGCCGCGCTGTGCTCTCTCTCTCTCAGCGCGGAGCTGAATTCAGCGCGAGGCTATAAATAATATAACAACTCAGTTTAGTTAAATAAATTAAGATGAGTGAGGGCCTGTGAATTTAATCAAATATTGTCAAATATGAAGGATAGGTTGAGGTTTTGGGGAGCTGTTTCAATTATTTGAAACTAAAAACAAACTGAAACTGATATTATTCTGCGCACTGATATAAATCCTTTGATTGTGTTGAGTTTTTATTATTTTTTATTCATTTTAATTATTTTTAGTATTTTATTAAAGTAGTTGAATGTATTCATTAGAAATATTGCCCACGGGGACTCCGAGTGGTCCAGCAGTCCTAAAGCGCTGCCGCTATGATCAGGAGATTTCTGGTTTATATCCTTATCTTTATGTAGTTTGCTATCAGCTGCCAGCTGGGTGGGTAGATGGCGCTCTCTCATTCCCCTCATCACTCCAAAGGGTGATGTTGATCAGCACAAGGCGTCTGTGAGCTGATGTATCAGAACCGAGTCGCTGCACTTTCCTCCGAGTGTGCTGTGATATTACTCGGCGATGCTGCATCAACAGCAGTTTAAAAAGAGGCGGGGTCTGACTGCACGTGTATCAGAGGAGGCATGTGCTAGTCTTCACCCTTATGGTGTTGGGGCTTAACTAGTGATAGGGGGACTCCTAATGAGTGGTTTGGGTATTTGGCCTTGTAAATTAGGCAGAAAATGGGATAAAAATAATTAAAAAGAAAACAGAAAGAGTGTCCACACACATTTGGACGTTTTTGTGTATCGGGCGGTTCTGTAAAGCTAAATATGACCTTCACCTTCAGTTCATTCATCTGTTCATTAATTATTAATCCTTCCAAAATTTAAGCTGCTTTCATGCCAAAATAGTTTGGACCATGGCTTCAGTATGTGTTCGTGGGATGAGAAGAGATTGATGGGAGAGAACTCAAGAGAGTTTGGGCTGGAGTTCTGACTGAATTCTGCTTTCAGTTGGAGAGCAAGGTCACTCTTTGATGAACAGAAAATGACCAATAGGCTCGAGAACTCAGGTACAGGGAGAAGATGCGGAAAAGAATTCACAGCAAATGCAAGGCAAACATCAATATGTGTAGAAGTTAGAAAGAAAAGACAGTTTTAGGCATCATCAGCTTAAATACAGTACTTTAATTTACAGATGCCCAACTTTCTGTCTCTGTCTTCTGTCCCTCCTGCCTCCATGAAATCTATTAACTACATTTTCCACAATCCACCTTCTTCTGAGCCTTCTCTGTCTGTCTATCCAACAATTTAAATGCTTAAATGCTTTGCAAAGTATTGCCAACTTATTGTTGCAAACTAAGAGCTTTCTCCATTTCTCTACTGACTTTTGACCCTGTTTTACTTGTGATTTACATCATAGTCAAGAGAGGGGTGGTTTATGGGGCTCAAGTCCCAGCTATGTTCTCAAAAGCCCTGAATCTTTTGCAAAGTATTGCCAACTTATTGTTGCATACTAAGAGTTATCTGCATTTTTTTTTACTGACTTTTGACCCTGTTTTACTTATGACTTACATCATAGTCAAGAGAGAGTGTGGTTTATGGGTCTCAAACCCTAGATGTTTTCTCAAAACCCTGAATCTTTTGCAGATAATATACATTTTTTAAATATTTTTTTCTCTGTACTATATCTGGCAGGACTGGCAAAATCATTGCCCAAACATTTTTTTTTAATAATCACCATCTATTGATCTGTCCTGTTAGGAGAGTTTTTTATTCAGTCTATCACTTCAGTGATGTAGCTTGGTAGCTAGTGGGTAGCTAACCTTTGGTAGGTTTACTATGAGTTGTGGCAGGCCCCTGGGGTTAGGGGCGTGACCACTGTGACCCGAAAGGAGGAAGCACACAGAGAACACAGACACAGGGATTAAATGAACTCAAAACGTACCTTTATTAGCTTCAAATGCCCTCCACCACACCCAAAATAACTTAAATAGACATCTACGGCCCAATGGGGCTCTAGAGTCGGTAGACTTAACTTTAGTTAGTTTAAAGGTCCGTGCAGTCTCAGCCCTCAGCTCCTCAGTCAAGAGTCCTCTCTTTGAGTGAGCTGAGGCTGAGTTTTATACCTGTCCCAGCTGGCTGCTTAATCAGTCCGGATGCGGGCCAGCTGGGACACATAGAGCTGTGCGCTCTGGCGTGGGGCGGACCCCCAACTCCCCCGCCTCCTCACGCCACAGAGTATATTCATGTTTTTCATAAGGAGTTATCCACAGCCCTATGCCATAGAAAAAGCTTGAGCTTCAGCAGTGAGCATAATTAAATATTAGTTTAATATAAATATAATTAGTTATACGCCAGAACCCTTGCGATAGAGCTCTTTACTGTGTACACATTGCATGGATTTGAATATATTAATCACTTTTACATCTACAAGCATCTACAAGGTCTGGATCTCACCTGAAACATCTTTCCACTGTTCATCGATGGATGTTGAAGCTGCTGAAGCTACAGCTTCTGAATACTGAAGTCATCCAGACTACACTGTAAAAAAACAAAACTTAAAATTGTTCTGCTTAATGTGATTTGTAAGTAAGCTAAATGAAAAATATTGAATTGCACCCTAAAATATAGCAAACTAATCACCCAACTTACTTTATTTAGTTTCTTGTTAAAAGTTGGTCCAAATAAATAATCTGTGTTGGCAAAATTTACATATTGTAGTCCAGGCCATGCCATCTACTCTGCACATGCTCAGTTTGACCCTTTATTTGATTGGGGTCTATGGAGCAATGTAAATCACACTATTTGCATGCACACTATTGGGCGTGTCCTTCTACCTCTCATTCACCATCAGTGTGTAAGCATTCTCCACAAGCTGCCTTCTCTTGGAATTTGCATATTTGTTATATAATAGTAACTGCCTGGCCTTAGTGTTGAAGCTCGTAAGAGCAGGTTACTGTATTCTGTGTTGCCAAGTCAGTCTGGTTACATTTGCATTAATTGCAATAGTTTTACATAACTGACAATAAGGTGGATATGTGATAAATTCCAATTACCCAGTTGCTATGTTAAATTAACAAAAGTATAGCGTTGCACCCACTAAATTATTTTGATTCATGTAAAACATTTTATTGGTGTGTTACACCCCCCAGGCGTGGGTTAGGTAGTAGCAGTTATGCGAACCTGGGGTTAGCAGGGCCTGGATAGAATCTGGATGCAGGATACAGAGAAGACACGGTGAGACGGTGTTTTCAGTTTCAGGTCTCAGATTCATCTCTTTTCTTTATTCAACAACATACACAAACCAAATCACTTTTAAATCACTTTAGTATCTTTACTCTTTTTTTTTTTAGCAGTTTCACGAACACATTGCATATTTCTGCACTCCTCATACAGATCACACAGAAGATACTTAACCTTCTTAGTTACCCAAAACTCTGTATCTCACAGTACATCTCTAGGTACACATTACTGTTACCTTGATCAGTAAACTTCCTCAACACTGTTACTACAAAAATATATATATGTATAATAGAATATAAAAATATTACTTCATATTAATATATTTATATACGCATACATATACCAATACTCACACCTTCTACATTAACACCCTTCATTACACAGTTATTAATTAACAAAATTCCATTAACTTGTACTAAGCACACTTTAACTCCATGTTAGTGCTTTTAAATCTCATTTTAAGTTGAGTTTTTTTTAAACTTGTATGTGCTTAGAGTATTTTTAATTGACCAAAGTAATAAACGTGAACATAACTGAATAAAGCAGGAATACTAACTAGAGAAATGTAAAACTGTAGCTTATTCAACTGTAATAAACCCAATACTGTGGTTGGCAGAGGCTCTAGCTTCACCTAACAAAGCCAAACAGGCTCTTTAATAGAGAGTAGAATTAAACTGGACTCTTTAGAAACACTTACTTCACCTACAGATACTTAGTTTAGTTTTATATATACATATTTTTAATTAACTCAATTATTTATGTGTTTTTAACATACACAATGCGTGTTACTGAGTCAAAATGGCTGGTGCCGCTTAATACAGGCGCGAAATGGCGGCAGCAAGGCGCGTAATTACTCCAATGAGTTAACTAGTGTTAGCGGGAAGAAAATAGAGAACAATAGCGTCGGCCAGGTGCATAATTAGCAGGCCGCGGTAGCTAATGCTAGCGTCAGAGTAATAGGAAACAAAAGCGTCGGCCAGGCGCAGAGTTAGCAGGCCGCGGTAGCTAATGCTATTATAATTACATGAGCGGAGATAGCAAATACTACAGCGAAAACACACGAGAGATAGCGACGGACTGGAACACGGTTAAAGAGCGGGTATATCTCACGCCAGAGCGAGGGGAATAACAGCGGAGCGCCGGCTAGGCGCGGTTAGCGAGCGGCGGTGGCTAATGCTAACGGCGGAGAAATAAAGCGAGAGCGCCAGCCAGGCGCGCAGTTAGTGGGCTGCGGGAGCTAACGCTGCCCGATGCTGAGCGTCAACCACCACACAGGACCATAGCGGCTCATATTACACACCGTAACACTTCCAAAGCATATACACACTCAAATAACCCTATTATAGTGCTTTAGAAGCATGTATACTTGCAGAGTTTCACATATTTCCCCACCTGGATGCAGGATATAGAGAAGACACGGTGAGACAGTGTTTTCAGTTTCAGGTCTCAGATTCATCTGAGACTAATCTACTGATGCCCACCTAAGCCTCTGTATAGCGCCCGCCCCCTAGCACTGCTCCCTCTACTGGACTGGATGATTCACTATATAATACAATAAACCATTTAAAGCAAAAAAAAAAAAAAAGATTATATATACAGATGCAAATAATATACATATATAATATATAAAATAAATAATCACTTAAATGTGACTACACTTTTAAGGGTGTCACAGGTGCAACTTATTTTTTTAGTTGGTCCTTAAGGATGGTCAGCAAAACTTGCAATACACATTTTGTAGAATTTAAATCAGGCCATCAAAAGACACAAATTACATTTTTAAGTTGGTGAGATTTAATATTTAAAGTTTTAATACATATGATCTGGGCTAAAGATTTCTGGTTGGCACAACTGCATGTTTTTTTTTTTTTTTTCAAAACTTAAAAGACTGAGTTGGTCTCAAAACTCAAAAATGTAGTGCAGTAAGTTGCCTTAATATTTTGAGTTTTCTTAACTTTTTTATTTTTACAGTGTATGAAGGAACTGATTCTGGTAACTCTGGTGAACTTATCCTGTGCAACAGGAGGTAACAGAGGTACAGTTACTCTCGGTTTACTTACTTTCCTGGGGCAGTCCTGATGAGAGCCAGTTTCATCATAGCATGTTTGTTGTTTTTTGCGAGTTAACTTGTGGACGATATTTCCGAGTTGAGTAGTTCTTGTCATAATATAGATTAGAACATTACTCAAACAGTTCTATTTACTGTATACCAACTACCAATTAGTTTAATATAAATATAATTAGTTAATCGTCAGAACCCTTGTGATAGAGCTCTTTACTGTGTACACTTTGGATTGATTGGAATATATTAATCTCTTTTACATCGACATCTGGTTTGGATCTCACCTCTGACAGGGGGAAAAAAGTAAAAAAAAAAAGGACATTGTCTTATCCAGTGTTGGGAGTAACGGCGTTAAAACTAACGGCGTTACTAACGCAGTTACTTTTTTCAGTAACGAGTAATCTAACTAATTACTCTGACTGTAACTATAACGCCGTTACCATTTCCGACACCCCGTTACTGCACGTTACTTTAGCCTCTATGAACTTTTTTTTTGTTGTAACTTTGGTTTGCCCTGGTTAACCCCTCTTCTTTCCGGTGAACTTGAGCTTCTGGCCACTGTGCCTGTGTGTTGGCGTGGTGAAGTGAGGCACAATTGTGACGATTTGCTGCTCTAATCAATTCAGTGATTGCCCTGGACAGGCCAAGTTCCGATTTAAGGAAGTTAAGCTCTTTTTAGCTGCTCCGGTTTTTGTGGTGCTGCTGCTTTCTATTTTAAAGCTTAGATTCTCTGCCCGAACCCGACCTGACCCAAATACCGTCCCAAAATCGGGCTCCTATTTTTATTTTATATAAAGCTCTGGTGTGATAATCACAATGTTGCTAAATAACCAATTATTATTGTTCACTAAAGCGAACGAAATAGCGAAAACTGAAAGTGAAAAAACATTTGTGTTAACTGAATCTAATAAAAACGGTAATTAAAAGGAAAAACATAACTATCTCGAACTGTATTTTGTGTTTATAAAACTAACTAAAACGAACTAAAATTACTGAATTTTCGTGTTTAATTTATTTATAAGAGCTGTTGTACAGCGGAGTTGTACAGCGGGCGGTGTAGCCGCAAAATACGTCAGAAAACACTGAAAAACTGCAGAACTATGTATGGGATTACAATATGAGCGCAAGGCAGATGAAAGAGAAACAGGAGATTCAGTATGTGAGAACATTTACCTGTGAGTAGCTCATTCCAGAACAAGCAAATCTCTCTCTCTCTCTCTCTCTCTCTCTCTCTCTCTCTCTCTTTCTCTCTCTTTCTCTCTCATGTTTATTAGATTGGTCTCTCTGATGAGATGTGTGAAAACTAATAAAAACTAGCAAGCCCACCCTAAAAACAAATTAAAACTTACTGAATCAAACTATAATAAAATGAAAAATGTAATCACGTAGCTCTGGGCGCACGTGAACGCCTCCGCGTTTGACTTGCAGCACTGTGTGTAGCTGTTCTTAAAAATCATTTAAATTAAATAATAGTTCTATGCTATGTTTCAGTGTTAATTAACATAATTCTGATTATATTTAACTCATTCAATCAGCCCGAAAACAGACAGTTTATGGTTTGGGTTGGCTCGGGCTGATAATGACAGTTCATGGTTCGGGCTTGGGCAGAATGTGCACGGGCTCCGACTGGGTCGGGTCGGATTTTTTGGGCCGATCTAAGCTCTATTCTCTTTTGGTGAAACTGTTATATTAATACCATTTGTTTTTGTTTATATATACATATTTCCTTTGAGTGTGGCTTGGTTTGTTTAACTCCATCCCCAGACGCGTTTTTCCGTTTTTTCCGTTTTTTTCAGTATTATATGTTTTAGTAATTTTCTTTGGTTCTGTGAAGAATTTCGTTTTTATTTTTTGTAATTTGTTAGATTATATTTTTGTCAACATTTTGGGTTTATTATCGTTTGGTATTTTTCTAATAATAGTAAATACATAATTCATTTCCTTTTTTTTGACGAGCGAATCATAAAAGTAACGCGATAGTTACTTTTACTGGTAACTAGTTAGTTTTATAGTGGAGTAACTCCGTTAGTAGCTCAGTTACTTTTTTGGAGAAGTAACGAGTAACTATAACTAATTACTTTTTCAAAGTAACCTGCCCAACACTGGTCTTATCAAGAAACAAAATAAAGAATTTATTCAGAAGTCCTCATTGGCCTGAGTTGGCCTGCAGCCCACTGCTTAGCAGATGTTTTTCCTCACTTAATTAAGCAACAACCTAACAGTGAAAGTCAGACAATAAAAGGCAAGGTGTTCTCAGTCCTCTGACACCCAATGCATACTGCTTGCAAAATATTTGATTAATATGTACAAGAAGAGCGTGTTTCCGCTCTGTAGGTTCTGAGATAACTGTACACCAATCTGCACCGGTGCAACACGAGCGAAAGCAATGGAAATGAAAATTAAAAAGCCTAGAAAACAATCCCTGGTCTTTCAGAGACATTTATCATGCTCCCAACATTCCTTGATGAGGGAAACTGTAGCATGAAGTGATTAATATTTATGCCACTCATGCCAGTCTCTCCCGTGGCGGTGAAGACAGTTTAATTTAGAATGACTGCAGAGACGATTCTGCATCATGTCTTTGCAAACAAAGGCAAAACGAGCGCTGCAAATTGGCGTATAGATTGTTACGATGATAATGCATAAACAAATTGATGCATAATGCGATGTTTCAGTGGTAATTGCCAGAAGCGTTTGAATTAATGCACAGATAATAACAGTAGAAGTAGAAAAGAAATGAGCAGAAAAGTAGTGTATCAATAATAATAATAATAATAATAATACATTTTATTTGTCGGCGCCCTTCAAGACACTCAAGGTCACCTTACATTCAAGAAATCCGGTGTACATTCAGTACATAGATCAAGTAGTACATATTTAAAGCAAAGAAGCAGTAGCAATTAAATAGAAGTAAAATAAGTGAAGTAAAAACAAGATGAAATAAATACAGAATTGATTAAAATAACTTAAAATACGACAATCATAGTGAGTAAGCCATCTTAAAGAGATGCGTTTTAAGAGCAGTTTTAAACTGCGTAATGGAGTCCAACCCATGTATGTGAGGAGGAAGCGCATTCCAGAGTTTCGGGGCTGCATAAGAAAAGGCTCTAGCGCCAACTGTGCTAAGCTTGATGTCTGGTAGTGCTAAAAGGCCTGCAGAAGAAGACCGCAGAGCCCGAGATGGAGTGTAAATCCGGAGAAGATCTGTAAGGTAGGTAGGAGAGAGGTTATGAAGAGCTCTGAAAGTAAGTAGTAATATTTTAAAAGTAACCCGCTGTTGCACAGTTTATATGTTTATGTTTATATGTTTATATGTTTAAACAGTGGGGTGTTATTATAAATTAATCTCTAATCTTTTCATTAGAATTTATTCTACACCTACGTAGGGCTGCACCAAATATTTGATGGCATAAGAGGATAATTGTGAAGAAATATTTACAGTACCAGTGAACATTTAGACACACCTTCTCATTCTCAGTTTCTATTTTTTTCCTACCTTTGTAAATGAATACTGAAGACGTTCAGACTATGAAGAAACACATAAGGAATCATGTAGTAACTTAAAAGTGTTAATGAAATTAAAATACTCTGTGAGGCATTAAGGTGGCTGTTATCTGGGATTAAGCTGTTAACATGTGGTTTCTGAGGCTGGCAACTCTGATTAACTTATCCTGTGCAACAGAGGGAATTCTTGGTCTCCACTTTCATCATATCGTTTTTGATGGTCTTTGTGACTGCACTTTGCGAGGATACCTTCAAAGGATTGACTGACCTTCACTTCTTACAAAGGTATTTTTTTCTTTAATTAGTTTAGTAGTTTTTACTATATTATGGATTAGAATATTACCCAAATAGAGTTATTTACTGTGTACCAACACAACCTATTCACAACTTTACAACTGATGCACTCAAACACATTAAGAGGCAAGAAATTCAAGTATTTACCTCTTAACAAGTTCAGCACAGCTGTTAACTGAAAGCCTGAATTCCAGGTGACTCTACCTCATAAAGCTGACTGTGAAAATCCAGCCAAGATGTGCAAAGCTGACCTAAATTTGCTACTTTGAAGAGTCTAAAATAATAATAAAAAACATATTCTGGTTTGTTTAACCCTTTTTGTTCAATATATAATTCCATATGTTTTTGTAAATATTTTGGTATCTGTATGATGGTGATTAAGAATTAATTAGCTCAAACCATGTGTTTATTAAAAGTAATTCTCATTTTATTGAGTCTCCACACACTCTCTTTAACAAAATTAATTGTACCAATGAGCCCTGCCATGTCCCTACGTAATGTCCCTTAATAATCTTTCAAAAATGCTTCTTCTTTTTTAGTCTGTTTAATCAATGAAATGTAGGAAGAACCTTTATGTGATATAGGCAACATTTATTGAGCTACAGATGTGGTGGAATTGTAGAGGTTCCCAATGGTGTTCTGCAAGAATCCATAGAGTGCAACATGATTATTCTCATGTAGTTCCTGCAGATTTTGCGGTAAGGGTGTAGTGTGTGTGTCCAATATCATGCCACACATTTTCACTGTGGTACTTGGCACTCCACTATGACAAAAGTTAGACTAATCACTGAAGGTGACTTGCTGCCATTCTGATACTCTCCATAACAGCCTGGCACAACATCACTGCAGTTTTTTTGTAACACTGATGTGGTGTTAAGGACATTCACTGTAATGGTCTATATGCATGTAGTTCTACATCATACAGCCGGCTGCCAATGGGACTGGCACTTACTGGATGACTCATGTCCTGCTCACTGATTGTCCATACATAATTGTTGCTTTTGGATCACTCCATGTTATTCAATCCACAAGTTCTCCCTCTCCTCAGATCCTTCATGACACTTGTGCATGGCCTAACCCTGTTGATTTTTAATAGTATTTAATACAGTAACTTTGGCTATAAACTACTCATATGCCACACAGTGTAATTTCCTAGTAGGGGAGAGCGGGGTAATGTGAGACATCGGGTAATGTGAGACAACCCTTGTATCTTGGCAACTGAACACAATTGTGGTCATGTGACCATTATGTTGTCAAGTCCCTCCCATTTCCCACTGCTAGGAAGAGGAAGTTGTTGCTGGTGCTGTAAAGTTTTGGGTTTTTTCACAAAAAGGTGTTTTCTGCATGTAAAAGTAAATTTTCTTGATTTGAACTTAATCAACTATTTTATCAAAGTAAATTGATTCAGGTATAAAAACTAATATCATACATGCTTATGAACTTTCAACATATCAAACCATGTGATTGATGGTAGTTGAAGATTAGCCTGATTTGCTAGAGATTATGTTTTTTCTAAAATGGTAGCCGTGGGGTTAAGTGAGACAAATGATGTGGGGTAAAGTGAAACACCGTCCCAGCCAATTGGACTGAGAAACATTGTGCAGGTAGGCTAGAGTGTGATTACATAGATAAGAGATTACATGACTATATGATTCTGTAGGTTAACTTTCCAAAAGCAAAATCTATACTAATGAATACTGAACTTTTTAGGAAAAGAGTGGTTTGGCAGATTCCTAGCATGTCAACATCTCTCCTGAGGCAACATCCCTGCGAAGGGCTACACCTTTTAATAAAACAACAGTGAGGGAGTTCTTCGAAAATCTCGCTGTAGTAATGGACAGGTGACAGAATCAATTCTTTAGTTGCATAAAGTTATTGGAGGCTTTACCTGTAATTTTTGGCTTTGATTTCAATAAGGTTCTTCCCTTGTCTCTCATCTTTAATAGACACGCATTCCCTCCACACATGATTTACAATGGGGATGAAACAGGTGTCTTTACAGTTCAAAAACCACGGCAGGTGCGCTATACATGATATAACAGACTAATAGTGAGTGGGTTGTGATAATGACCAGTGAAACTTTGAACTGCAAAATATTAATGGATATTAGTTATGGAATGTGTGGTTGTCAATCTAGCTGTAAGGATTGTAATTGTTACAACATGTAATGTTAATGGTAGTTTAAAAGTGGAAAACATAAGTGGAACAGCACACCCCCAACTGGTTCACTTTACCCCCTTAATTTCTCTGGTCTGTCTTAGTTTACCCCTGAGTTGGGGTAAAGTGAGACACAAGACCACTTTTTTTAAAACAAACATATTTTCATTGCCATTTGTCTTGAAGACATTCTGATAACTTTAATAGCTAGGAAACATCCTGAATTAATTGGAAAAATTTAAATTTTACTTATATATCATTGTAGCTCAGCTAGCAAGGGGCAAATGTAAAAAATGGCTCACATTACCCCGCTCTCCCCTATCCTGTATCTCATCCCGATTCCTGGAGGCCCACTTCCCTGCACATTTTAGTGTTTTTCCCACTTTAACACACTCACTTTATCTCAGTAATGGACTGTTAATGAGCTGAATAGATCAGGTGTGTTGGGAGCAGGGAAAACACCACAGAGTGCAGAGCAGTGGACCTCCAAGACCAGGCTTGAAGGAATACTGTCCCATCGCACATTTTGTTGCTAAGCAACAAAAAAGACATAGATTGAGCTTTTCTTTCCTGTTTGCAAACACGAATGACATCACAGAAAACCTGGAACCAAACGGGCTGCTGAACCATGCAATGGAAAATGGAAGAAAAGCTACTTAAAGGTGTCAAACCCACTGATTCAAAAATAATAATTTGAGGTGTTTGTAAATCGAAAAATAGGACTTCTAATGAAGTTTGAACTTTAGGTTAAAAGCAAGTGGACAAATTTCAGTGCATTTCTAGGGGAGGAGTTTTGGCAACAATAGTTTAATTTGAATGCTGCTTACCATAGCTGTCAAGTAATTCATTAACTTACTTAAGTAGAAATATTGGTCATCTATGCTTTACTGGATTAATTATTTTCTAGACATTTTAACTTCTACTCTTTACATTTTCACACAATTATCTGAACTTTCTACTCCTTAAATAAAAAAAACAGCCTTCATTCCAGCTTGTTTTTTTCCAGCTTCTCATCATTCAATATAAAAACCTATTCAGATAAATCTCTCCATCCAGATAGAATGAATTTGATTGCGGATGAATGTAGAAAAGTATAAACATATACCATTCCAACATCCTATTCGTTTTTACACAATCTATTGCACATGCACACGGCACGCCCACACTCCAGCAAGAACATAGCAGACGTAAGATGATCCGTGCAGAGACTCAAGAGAACTTGAACAAAATATCCCAATTAAGCTTCTTTAATATATTTACATTCTACTAAAATACATTCATTTTCCATGAGCATATATGCAGGTCATCCCAAATTTTTCAACATTAATATTTTAATATAAAGTTATAGTCATTGTGACTTTTTAGAAAAAAGTACACACTAAACTTTCTTCCTTGGTGGCGTTTTTTTCCCTTACATTACTTTTACTTTTCAATTTTAAGTAGTTTTAAAACCAGTCCAGTACTTTTACACTTACTTAACACCTTAAAGTTGATGCTTTTTGGGAAGTTGATGGTATTTAGGGCCCTTTCTGGTGAGAATGGGTAATTGCACAGAGCATGCAGAAGAATCATTTTAAACTGGGCGGGTGTGATGCGGTCTCCTTTCAGAGCAGATTAATCCGACTCCAGGTTATGTTCAATCAGAGAGAGAGAGCGCTTCAACTACACACTTTGTACCATTAAACACAACATTTTACCCCTTCTCCACTCAGAAATGCTTCTGCTTTCAGTTTAGAAACAAAATTGTCACTTTAACATAAACTCCAGCTAAAGCTGCCTTTTTATTGCCCTTTTTTCCATTTTTCCACTGCTATGATATGAACTGCAAGATTCATATTATTACAAAATGTAAATACAAGTGTTTTGTCATTATATTAATAATTATATTATATTACACATTATTATACCTTATACATATACATTATACATATATTATACATACATAAGAAAAGAAGAAAGGTCGGACACCAACCGCATAATGTCCAGTATATTTTTATTTTACTGAGATAAAATACAAACGTTTCAGGCCTTAGGCTTTCCTCAGCGTGTTTCATCTGTGAGTCAAATAAATACACTGCACATTATACGAGTTCAGTCCAACCATACTGCACGTGAGCAGTATTTAGGAGGGCAGCCTGTTAGTTGATCCTTTGAACCATCATACATATATTATACATATTATAATACATAAATACATATTATACATATTAGAATACACAATATTATACATTTAATTAATCTAGACTTTTCCATTCTTCCACAGCTTTTCAGTGGTGGGCTGGAGGGGCTTCAGGGCTTGAGTAGTAATGTGTTTTTGATAATGTGGTGGGAACTTGATATATTAAAAAAAAGAAAAAAAAAACTTGCAGACATACAATATACATATAAATGTTTAAAAACATGGAATCTCAGTGGAATGATGTGATCACATGTGTTTTATAATTAGTCTTCTCCGATCATGTGGAAAATCCATTTGAACACGCTAGATCATGAAATTACACATGGGAACAATGAACCATGAGTCATAAAGTGAGAATCATTATCTCACTCAGTCTTCTCTCTTTAGCAGTGATTTCCCTTCTGCACTTCCACTCTGATTACAGAGCTGTGCTCTATAAATATTTGCATTGAGGGTTTCCTGCTCTGTGCTGAAGAGCTGCTCGACCTGCAGCTCCAGGGCTTCAGGAGATCTTAACACAGGGTTACTCTTCATCAGCTGGATAGAGCAGCTAGTGTTGAAATCATAACAGCTCTGTTTTATTAAAGGGCAGAACCAAAGAGTCTCTCTCTCACTGTCTCTCTCTTGTTCCCGCTCTCTCCTTCTCTTTCTTTCTCTTTCTCTCTCTCTCTCTCTCTCTCTCTCTCTCTCTCTCTCTCTCTCTCTCTCTCTCTCTCTCTAATTTTTTTGCTGTCCCAGTCTTTCTCTTTCTTTCTTTCTTTCTTTCTTTCTTTCTTTCTTTCTTTCTTTCTTTCTTTCTTTCTTTCTTTCTTTCTTTCTTTCTCTCTCTCTCTCTCTCTCTCTCTCTCTCTCTCTCTCTCTCACACACACATTTTTGCTGTCCCTGTCTTTCTCATTCTCTTTCTCTCTCTCTCTCTTTTCTCTTGCTTTCTCTCTCATGGTTTCTTTTTCCTGCTTTATCGCTCTTTCTTTCACTGCATCTCTCTTGTTTACACTCTCGATCACCCTTCCTCTCTCCTGTATTCTCTCTCCCTCTCTCTCTCACTGTCTCCCTCTTTTCTGCTATCTCTCTCTCTTACTGTTTTTCTCTTTTTTC